>NC_084867.1:3890454-4210012 GCF_951802175.1 Populus nigra | reverse complement strand
CCTACTTCTATGGCCAGCTTGATTACTAGGTTGGACCAATGATCAGGTTGGGTAGGATGGATCAAGCCCACCCTGTAAGGCAGGCTAGATCCAGCAAAAAAAAACAAGAAGAAGAAGAATTGTTGAGACCAGGTTGGGCCTGAGCCTCGAGCCCAACCAACCCATTTTCTTTAAGTTAAAGGTGTGTTTGGAAAAACACACCCTTATACCTCTTTTTTTTAACTCTTTTTTATTTTGATATCTAGCCAAACAAGCATTTTAAGATATCATAAAATTTTAAAAAAATTCAGGGATCTTTTTGGATTTATTTGTGGGTCCCTCACATTTTTTTACGACTTTACTTAGTATTGAGTTTAAACTTATACTATAAAATGTGAATCTAGTATGCAATACATATCTGTATTTTTTTCTCTAAAAACATAATAAAAATATGTGTTTTGCTTTCAATTCATATTTTACTGGTTTATTCAATGGTGCCAAAGTCCAAAATATTTGTATTCAGTAACGTAAGAATTAGGAATACCCTCGATATTCACTAAAGTTAGAGTTAAGAATATTAACAATAAGATTAAGAATTATTTTGAATTTCTAATATTCACTAACGCCGAAGTTAGCAATACCATACTCTTTTGTTACGTAATATTTATCAACTCCAGAGTTAAAAATATTCGTAGTTGAATATTCATTAGCACTAGAATCAGGAATATTATAGGAAGACCATAAAAAACAAAATAAAACAAACCCTTAACAATTTAAGACAAAATCAACAATGCAGCCTACCTCAGGTAAAATGCTTAAGAAGTGATAATATCTTCTTTTTCACGTAATCAGGTCCGTACGATAGAATATATGTTGACTAGTTAGGGTTTCTAGTGACCATAATACTAGGTGGCGACTCCTTAAACCAGATCTTTTTCCTCTCTAAGAAACTTGTAAATTCGCTGCGATGTCGAGTGCGACACAAGTAATTTTTTTTACTTTTTTTTCAAACAAAAAATGTAAAATCACATTAATTTGGTTCTATTAAATTCTAAAAGTAATTTAGTAGGTTTTTTAAAATATTTATAGATATAACAATCTTAATTTATCCATTATATGTTGTTTATCCATTAATATAATAATTGACGATCACATAAATAAGATATTAATTGATTATATAAGGAAGATTAGTTAATACCTAATCGAGTTTTAAAATTATGATATTAATTATTTTTATTTTTACGTTGACTTAGATCTATGATAAACCTGACCCGTAATTGGGTTGATCCTAAGTTGGATTTTAAATTTATGATAATAATTTTTTTTATCCTTACATTGACTTACGTCAATGGTCAACTTGAACTATGACCCGAGCTTTACTCTCGGTCAACCTCTAAGTTGAGTTTTAAAAATATGATAATAACCACTTTTATTCTTATGATGATCGGGATCAATGGTCAACTCGATACATGGCCCAGACTTTGCCCCAAATTGACCCCCTAGTTGAGTTTTAAAACTATGATAATAATTATTTTTATCTTTACGTTGATCTGGATTAACCTAAATTAATTATTTATAGAGAATTGGACAAGCTTGTTTTACTCTTTTTAATGGAACAAAAATTTATCTATTAGAACATCTTTGGATAGGATAAAAATTAATTTTTGTACCATCTAAATGTGCACCAAACAACTTCATAAAAACAATTATATTGTTCCGTCCATCTTTGTCCAGTATACTAAACACTACCTAATAGTCTTTACTAGATGAGTTCTTGCATTTCGTTATGGACAATCTTCTAGTTCTTTTAGCAATTAGTTTGTCAACAATGGCTAACCACATAAAAAATCAACCCAAAAAAACTTGGAAACGAATGTTAAGAAGGCAAAGAAATCAATGCAACATGTAAGCATTGCAACATAAAGTTAAAAGAAATAGTAATGTGCATTGTTAAAACCCATTTTTTACCTTTAAAGTTTTTTAAAAAGTCCAATAAAAATGTTGTTTTTAGAAAAAACACTTAACAAAAATCTTTTAAAAAAAGGTTCCAAAAATAAAATACAATACGGGTTGTGATCAAGTGAAAATGTAATTAAAGGGTTGAAGGATCAAAATGAAATAAGCGTTGGAAATTAGGAACCCTATTAATTCAATCAGGGGTGTAATTGAAGAAAAATTAAGATTTAGAGTCAACATGATAAAAAATGCACAAATTGAAAATCCAAGGACTGAAGTATAAAAGATACCAATATTAGAGGACTACTTTGAATGTCAACAAGGGCTTAATTGAAATAAATATTGGAAAATTAGTCAAAATTCATAAAAAAAAAGGAAATTAGAATTGAGATGACTGATTTGAAAAACAAAACAAAGAATAAAAAAAAAAGTTAGGAATAAATGAAACAGTGCACAACACCATAGAAAAATATATTAATGACACCTAATATGACAATGTTTTAAAAAGGGTGCATGACTTCTTCTTTCCTAACATGACTTCAGCTTATAATTTCTCTATTTGTTTTACAGGTTTTTAGCTGGACTTTGTATGACCATTTCTTTCTCTCACGTGGAAATTAAATGCCAAGAGATTAGCCATCCTTTTCCCCTATACATGTACTTCATTTTCAGTTAAAGATCCACTTCATTGCCTCCATATGGTGGCAGAAAACACATGCCAAAACATCCAAGAAAAAAGATTGATGGCCAACATTGACCCAAGAAGATCAACAAACAGATTTGTTTCACCTAGAAAGGTTATAAGACCTTCCTTATTGTCGATAAATAAAGCTGCACAGTGAGAAAGTGGGAGGAAAAAGTCTAGAGGTAGTGGGAACTTTAAACATCTTGTTTAGAGAGTAGAAATGAGTGAGGAGAGAAAGAAAAGAAAGAGAAAAAGGAAATAAAAAGAGAGAAAAAACCATACTAAAATCATTAAAATCCAAATATAGTAGAGAGAGAAAGCTTATTTTTAGGGTTAGAAACTAATTCACTTCGAACCAAAAGTATAGAGGGGATAAAGTAGTGAGAGAGGAATAAAATGAAAGAAAAAAGAAGCACAAACCAAAAGAAAGAAGAAACCCTAGTCTAGAAAGAAAGAATAGCCAAAAAACCCTCACCACTATCAACCAACCACCAGAGCTCCTCCCCACTTTATTGAAACCACCTTTGAGGTAAATCACAACTTTTTTCTTTCTTCAGGGTTTCTATACAAAATGTCATAAACAATGTTTTAATAAAAAAAAAATGCATGAACACAAGTTAAAGATAATGTTTTTAGGCTTTAGTTACAATATTAGATGTGCTCAACTATAAAAATTATGAAAAAATATAGATTTAACTATGTGTTTTGGTTTCTTGAAAAACAAAATGCATGGAAATAAAAATGATGTTTTTAGTTTCTTAGTTGGGTTTAATTTAGATAATGTCTTTTATCATAAAAAAAAATTAAGGCTAAATGTATGTTTAGTTTCCTTTAGAAAAATGCAAAGATAGAAACTTAAAGTTTGAGTTTTTTATGGCTTAAGTGTTTTAATTTAGGTTTTGCATGCTTCTTATTTTAAAATATAAAAAAGGGGTTACATGTGTGATTTTTATTTGAAAACAAGTGTATGAAAGAAAAATCAAAACTTTGTGTTTTTAGGTTTACTTGTAACCTAGATTTAGAATAATAAAAATTAAGGTTATGAAATGTGTTTTTTTTTTTTTATGATGGTGCATGATAAAGATATTTTTGTCAATTCAAATGTTACATGCCTCCTTAATTATGAATAATGAGAAAAATTTGAAAGTGTTTTTTTTTTGTTGCTTGCTTGGATGATGCATGTTTAAATAATATGAGATTTGAGATACTTTATTTTTAGGATTAAATTATCTTGAGTTTTTATACTTATGCTTGATATACTTGTTGTAGTTATCCTATCTTCATTCTCATGTCCTTATTTCTAAAGAAAAAAAGAACAAAAAAATATTTATCATATTACATGTTTTCATATTGGATTTTTATTACTTGTTTAAAAAACATATTGAGATTTGACCCATATTAAAAAAAATTATTATAAGCTGAAATTCCAAAATCATTTTTTATTTTAAAAAAAACCTAAGATTAGTCTAATCTGGTGTTTTAGAATAGTCTCATTTGTTGTCAAAATATAATATTTTTTTCTTTAATAAATCAAAGTATTTTTTTTAATTAGTGAAATCTCCTCTTTTTAGGGATTAATATCAATCTTTTCATAAAAATTCTAATTTCTATGAAATATTCTATTTTTAGATATTAATGTCAAAAATTTCATTAGAAGTCCGAATTCAACAAAATCTCTTATTTTTAGGGATCAAAGTTAATTTTTTTGTTAAAATTCATATTTCAATGAAATCTTCTATTTTTAGGATTAAACGTCAATTTTTTTGCAAAAATTTTCATTTCAATGAAATCTCCTTTTTTTTTTTCAGGGATTACCATCAAAGTTTTCTGAAAAATCCCAAATCTATGAAATCTCTTATTTTTAAGGATTAACATCAAATTTCTTTCGACCAGTTTTCAACACCCCTTTTATAAAATGCATATAATACAAGCTTAGAGAATAGAATTATATAGTTAATAGCAAGCATAGGATAAATTTAGAAAAATATACAACAAGTGTAACTTTTTATTTTAAAGATTGCGGTAAAGATGATGTCTATATTTTTTGAAGTATAACTAACTCAATACTCAAATATGCGGAACCAAAGTCTAATTTAGTATTCTTAATTTTCTTTAATAATTTGGTAAAAAATTTATTTATTTTTATTTTCATCCTTTAAACTTCCTCTAGTCTTGTATTTATCATAGTGTGATGTGCGTGCTTAGCCTGTTTGGAATTGTGGTAGCGGTTGCGGTTCAAAGTGCTTTTCGTTTAAAAATACATTAAAATGATATTTTTTTATTTTTTTAAAATTATTTTTGAGATCAGCATATCAAAACGATTTGAAAATATAAAAAAATTAATTTTTAATAAAAAAATATATTTAAAAACACAGGTTGGGTCACATTTCCAAACGGTCTCAAAACTAGATAAGCCTCCTACGAAAGACAAAAAGATTTTGGTGTAAGATTCAAAATGTACAAGAGAGGAGAAAAGACATTAATCCAGCACATGAACAAAAAAAAAAGGGGGACAAAAAACCAACTCCAACCCTTCAGAATGGACAGAAAGTGAAAATATTAATAAAATGGAAAAGCGAAGAACACCAAGCGAGGGAAAGAAACCAAACCCAACACTAAGTTCCCTCGGCAACACGCAAAGGCGAAATTCAACGCATCAACTTAGTCCATGCAAAAAGCTAATGACTTTCAGGCTCATCCATGATTCTTTCTTTATTTAGTTGTTGCACTCGTAAATTTTTTCCACTAATCATACATAGTTATTCATCCAAGGTTCTCAGGTTTATCAAGTTGTTAAGAAAAACAACATAAAAAACATCTTATTTATGTTAATTGCATGATTAGAAGTATGGTTACGGTTGTTTTTCAAATCGTGTTGAAATACATCAAAATGATATTTTTTTATTTTAAAAAAATTATTTTTGAGAGCAGCATATCAAAACGATCCAAAACATTTGAATTTTTGTGGAACGCAATTTGTACCGCGTTTCCAAACGGATTAAGACAGTCCTCGTAAAAAATACAACTCTAGTTAACAAAACAACGCATCAAACAACAATACTTATAAAAAAAACAGGTTAAAAATCAGTGAAATAATGGCATGACAGTCATAGAAACCAAAACAATTCAATATCAAAGCCAAAAAAAAAAAACCCCACGAAATTAGCAGAACAACCAATCCAGAACCCTTTAACAAGCCTGCAAAATGGACCAACAGGAAACACAGCATGCTAGTGATAATAACCTGAGCAGAAAGAAGAAGAATCAAGGCACCCATCTGGTTCCAAAACTCGGAAAAATAGGTTAGTCCAACATCATCACAATGAGAAAAAACAAGTAAAAAAGAAAAATACCATACTGACCTTGATCTCTAACAAGGGTGAAAACCCTTTCTCTCCCCAATTAACACTCCCTAATCAACGCTAAACCTGACACCAACCAAAGAAAGAGTAGTTAATAATGGCAACATCGTAAAAACATAAAGACAAAACCCTTGGGCAGTTGGGCCTATGTTCTGGTGAAGATCAGTAGGGGAGAGAAGCTGTTTCATTGGTTTGGAGAGGAAAGAGAGAGCACAACATAGGGTTCTGGTGGCCATCTCGAAGAGAGAGAGGAGGACAAAAAGGGAAAACAACTATGTAGTGTGTACGCAGTAAAAAGTCCATCTATTTTGTTTTGTTTTGTTTTTTTTTTAATTCTAATATATCTAATATGGGAAAGATTAGGGGTTGTTTATAAAAATAAAAACTATAATTTTCGGTTCAATTTTTTTTATTCAAAAAAGTTTTTTGGTTTTTCAGATTTTTATTAAGTTTAAAAAACATTTTTTTGAGGTTTTTCTTTGCCAGTTTTTTGAACAAGAAGAAAAACTAAAATGATGGATAATACAAAATTCTTCTTTCATATAATATAAAACACTAAAATTATCTTCTCTTATATTCTTATATTTATTTAGTATCATAAATTTACTTTTCTTATTATAAATGTAATATAAAAAAATATTTTTTAGTTAATAATTATAATTCTTAATTTAAATGAGATAAAACTAATATTTAATAATTAAATTAATTATTACAGTATAAAATATTAAGATGACTATTATAAATGATGGTTTTAATTTTCTTATAAAAAATAATTATAATATGGAAGTATTGTTTTATTTTTTAGTGAAACCTTCTCTATTTTTAACAAATGAAACGTTATTTTATTAGGAAATAAAAACCAAAAATAAGAAAAATAATAATTTTCTATTACTCAAACTCCTAAATTATTTATTATGAAATTTTCTGTCTACAAAAATACTAAAATAATCTCATTGAATCAGATACATCTTGTGAAGGTTCTCGATTATACTTTTATATTGTATCTTCAGACACGATTGAATAGTCAAATAAATGGATATAAGCCAATTTAACTAGTAAATTCAAGAAATATATATATATATATATATATATATATATATATATATATATATATATATATTCTTTCTTTATAACTTTGTTAGTTGGTATGCCTATATAACACCTTTTCTAGTAGAATAACTCTTCCATTTATAAAATTATTTAATTAAAGAAATAAATATGTGAATATTAATTTATTTTCATTAATTAGGTTCATTTTAAATAATTTTCTCTCTCTTAATCATTTGATTTTCACCCTAAAAAAATATTAGAATATTCTAAATCCCATAAAAGAATAGATGTGAAGCATTTAGCTTGGTTCTCAAACATAGGTGTATTTATAATTTTAAAATTTGATTTTGAAATCAAGTCTGCAAGGTGGCCTGGTAGTAGATTAGACTCTGGCGGATCGGTAGACCGCCAGAAGGTAGGGCTTGTCCGCCATTCGAGATAAAAGCCTATCCGGTCATTGCTTGCCGGACCTAGAGCAGTAAGATAAGAGCGCCTTCCCCTCCTCGCTCAGTAAAGTCAGAAATGGATGAAACTTCCTTGTTCTATTCTGATTTACTTGCAGAAACCTCCCGAAATTTTTACATCAATCTGATTTCCCTTAATAGACGTCCATACAGTTTATGGAAATACGGGAATGGGCATTTTAAAACATATGTAAGTTCCTTTTCCCGAGATTGGACAATCAAAGAAAGAAAGGCTAACCCCGTCTTCTTGCAATGGGCGGAATCGATGCAGAGTTAGCACCAACCCTTTCAACCTTTTGGAATAAGGGTCGTATCGTAGCGTTAAACCCGGCTAATCGAGTGCCTTTACTAGTTTTCTGCTCCCGAGATGAATGTGAAGCCTCTTCTGGTCTGGCACTCTTCTTATACATACTATTGGATTAACTGGCATAAATTCAATTTCCTTTCCTAAGTGACATAAAAATCCTGTTTCAGCTGATTCTCAAACAGCAGATTCTGTAACAACCAATTCTAGTATTCGACGGTCTATTTTTCCTTTTTCCCAGTAGGTGCAATAACCCTAGTCTATTATAATTATTTTAAAAAATTAAAATAATGTTTTTTTCAAAAAAAAATTAATTGATTAATAGTCCAATTTTTACAGGTCAAATCCAAATTAATAAAATCAACCTCAATTTTTAATCATATAAGTTTATTTTTTTTTTCAAAGCATAAATTATGAGTATTATGATTGTTACCATTGACCTCCTATTGTACACGCATATAAGTTAAATTTTAACATTAATATAAATCCCTTTTCTTTTGTCTTGATTAAGAGATTTTTTTATAAGATACTGGAGATTTTTAATCAACCAATTATTAAAAATTTAAATTCTATTAACATAATATTTTTTTTAAGTAATTAAATTTTTTAGCACAAAATATACAAGTCTTAAGTTTAAAATACCTTCTTAATTAATAACTAATTATTGGAAGAAACAAGTTTCAAGTCTCAACTAGTCATCAAGAGTTCAAACATTTTTATCATCAGATTAATAGACATGAATTTATCAAAGCAACCTTTGGAGAAAATATGGGTAGCGTGCTCCTCTAAGAAACGTTATCTAATTTAACAAACTTTGACCGACTAATTGAGCAAGTAATATTCATAGTCCTAATCCCACCAGCTCCTCCATAACCCAATTTAATTACTAACAAAGTCAATACACTGGACAACTTGATATGCTGAGGAGATGGTTAGCGAGCGAGGATGTGTATTGAATCAAAGATTAAAGAAGATGCACCTCACCTAAGCAACCTTAATATCAACCGAAATGGAAAATCAAAATAAAATCTTGCCATCCTAATAACCTCTCACGATCCCAACTGCAAAACATCTTTAAGATAGTGTTTGTTATGTTTAACAATATTGATTGGACAGTACTAAATAGGAATGGAGTTGATTGGGTTTTGATGAATAGTTATCTTATCTCATGTTTGGTGTGCTTTGAATCGAACTCGATAATTTATTTTATTTTGTGTTTTGTAGATACTAGATGAGACCCGATCGATTCGGGGTTTGGACCGATCTGAGTTATAAGAAAAAATAGAGGAAGAATTGATCTGAACTGACTCGATCAAAAACTCAGGTCTACCCTTTGACCTGTAACCTAGACCTTGCCTCGGGTTGACCCCTTAAGTTGGGTTTTAAAACTATAACAATAATCATTTTTATTTTTATATTGACCTGCATCAATTCGGGTTGACCCTCCTAAACCGTGACCCGGACTTGGCCCTGAGTCGACCCTTAAGTCGAGTTTTAAAACTATAATAATAATATTTTTTTATCCTTGCGTTGACCTGGGTTAATGGTCAACCCAATCTGTGACCTGAGCTGGCCGTAGGTCGACCATTGAGTCGAGTTTTAGAGCTATGATAATGATTATTTTTATTCTTATGTTACCCTGAGTCAATCCAGGTTGACCATCTTGACCCGTGACATGAATCTTGCCCTAGGTTAACCCGTTGATTGAGTTTTAAAACTATGATAATAACAATTTTTAATATTATATTGACTCATGTCAATGGTCAACTCGACTCGTAACTCGGGTCTGGCCTCAGATTAACCATCAAGTTGAGTTTTAAAATTATGATAATAACTATTTTTATCCTTACGTAGACCTAGGTCAATGGTCAACCTGACTCAAGACCCAAGCCTGGTCCTACGTGGGCCTCCGAGTCAGGTTTAAAAATTATAATAATAAATATTTTTATCTTTATGTTGACCTAGATCAATGGTCAACTCGACCAATGACCCAGGCTTTGCTCCAGATTGACTCCTGAGTCAGGTTTTAAAACTATAATAATAACCATATTTATCCTTATGTTGGCTTAAGTCAATGATCAACTTGATCTGTGACCCGAGCCTTATCCCAAGTTGATCCTCAAGTCACATTTTAAAACTATAATGATAATCATTTTTATCCTTGTATTAACTAGGATTAACCCAAGTTAACTCTTGTGCAGAGAATTTGATAAGTCTATCCTACCTTTTTTAGTGAGACAAAAATTTCTCCACTAATGCACAAGATAAAAATTGATTTTTGTATTGTCTAAAGGTGCACCTAACAACTACATAAAAAAAATTGTTCTATCTAGTCCATTTTTATCCAACATACCAAACACTATCTAAGTATGATATTTTTTTTTAAGACCATGAATCTATCTAAATAATTCTCCAATTAAGAGAAATTGTCAAGTTGATGTTTTTGTATAGATCACCATCATTATTTACAAACTGACCTAGACCATGACATATAGTAACACCTTTGTATTGGGTAACAATGAAGTCAGAAAAGACTTCAAATTGGATCGAGTCTTTCCATAAATAGTATAGTGGGTTTTTATTTTAAGTTGGGCTTGGTTAGTTCTCAAACTCCTGTAAAAAAAAGTTTCTTATCAGGATAAGAGACCATTCGATGCTAACTTAGTAAATGTAAGAGAGAAATAATACATAATAGATAGTATGAGAATGTGAGAGAGTATATATACATATATGTAATTATTGTGTATTATTGTATTATGGTCTTGCGTCTGTTATTATCTAGTGACCTGAGATATTTATATACCTTGATCATATGAAATTAGCTCATGGGACATGGAGTTACAGACATACCATGTGGAAGTAATCATGAATAATAATTATCATTACCACGTACGTAACCTAGCCATTGGGTGTAGGCATTATAATAGCTATTGGTAAGAAAAATAAGAGTCTATTGATGAAACATATAGGTGTCTGCAAGTGATTATGCAATGTCATACTAAAAAGACATGCATGGTCTGCTCTACATAATGTTCAACACGATGTCATATTGACAAGGCGTGCAGCCATAAATTCTGTAAGGGCGTAAATGATTGCATGGAAAACTAGCTTATTATTTTTTCTCATTTTTCCTTTATTATTTTTCCTTTCTTATTTACATGTTGTCTTGCCAAATAACTTTAGGGATCAAAGTGGAAAATTATAGATGAGTTAATAACTGAACTAGAGAAGAAGGAGAAAACATTATCTACCACATGAATTACACGTGTTGGTGTATGAAACAACCTAAGAAGGAGAAATTGTCTAGCGCGTGGATTATATATGTTGGTGCATGGAACAACCCACTACATTTAGGTGGCGCATGTGGCTTCTTCCCATATTTGATGATGGTCTTCCTTGATGCCATTAGGTTTATTTTGTTGAGTTCTTTCTGGTGGTAGGGCGCGTATACATGGTGGTGCTCTGATAGTTTTTTTCTTTTTTCCTTTTTTTTCCTCTTTCCCTTGAAAAATGAGTCTGTCATATTTTTTTTCCTTTACCTACTAGATATTTTTTTATTAGAAGGGATTTTTCTTCTTCTTTGAACTACTATATCTAACCCTTTCCCCTTATTATCCGTGTTTTTTTTAATCAATTAATTTGTTAGGCCTTAAACCCAAACTAGTAGACTAGATAACGACTATTCGATTATGACAGTTATGCCTCTAGCCTAAATAGCTTAACCAAACATCACTCTTTGATCTTTTTAATTATTTTTTTATTAATAAGGCTTTGGCATTTTGGCCTATTAGTTGTCCTCTTTAGTCTTTGAAATTGTGTGAAATTTTGAAAACTCATGAATTTTCTCATCAAACTATAGATTACTTAACAATGTAGTATGTCACGATGATTAGACATGAAGTTTGTTCTAAAAAGTAAAGTCACGATAGCATGGGACATAATATACTTCTATGGTTGTCCTTTTTCTGAGTAGTAGCTAGTATAGTGCTTATAGAGGTGGATAATGTTTTGGTTGCCATAACTAGTTTTGACCATTTTTACTTGAGGTGAGGAATGCTTTGTGATTATAAATATCATTAGGATTATGCAAATGACAATAGAGAATCAATAGAGAAATTGACATGATGAATGTTCAAGGATATCATTAAAAGGAGACATGGAGATTTTGTTTGAAGATATGTAGATAAGTAATACCATGGAGAAAAACATACAGAGAGTATTTGGAGAGATAATATTGCCTTTGTTTTTTATTGAAAATTTTAAAAGATTTTCTCACTTAAGTGAAAGAACAAGTTTTAGAGATTATTTGATCTTAGACAATATATTGTGGGAGGCACCGACTTCTGTCTCTTTTGTTCTAGTTGCATTTCCTTCTTTATTAATTGTTAGAGGTAACCCTAACAATCAATTTTTCTATCTTGTTTTTTAGGGCATAACAATCCTCAATATCATGACCATTTTTATGATGAAATAAACAAAATTTATTGGGGTTTCGTGTGCTCATGTCACTCTTTATGGGAGGGGGATATTGCAAATTTCCCCCCTATTGATAGCCAATAGCCAATACCTCCGTGTGAGTTGTGGTCAAAGGTGTGATCATGAGAATTGAAAACTTCAATTTGTCATGAATAATCTCCTCTGTGTTCCTTATGGATGTTTTAAGTTTGATAAGAGACTGATAATGATTGTGGGATTTTGTTTTATATTGCTAGAACTTAGGGTGTTTTTGCTTGGTCATGCTCTTTCCTTCTAGTCAAATATGAGTTTTCATTTTCTATTTTACTTTAAGGATAGTTAGGTTGTGAAGAATGTGCAATCGTTCATATGAAAATAGTTATAGACTCAACTATTTAGGGCTTCAGTGGCAATGATTTCGAGTAGATTTTTCATGTTGAACATTTCCTCATTAAACCTTTGATGATATACTCTTATACTTTTATATTCTTGTTATATGATGGCAAATAACACACTTGTGCTTTTTTAGCTTGCATATTTATGCTAAAACGAGAGATGAGTTTGGGGCTTCAGTTTATGCATATTTAGTGCAAGCGTTCTTATGAAAATAGTTATAGACTCAACTATTTAGGGCTTCAATGACAATGATTTCGAGTGGATATTTCATGTTGAACATTTCCTCATTAAACCTTTGATGATCTACTCTTATACTTTTACATTCTTGTTATGTGATGGCAAATAACACAGTTGTGCTTTTTTAGTTTGCATATTTATGCTAAAACGAGAGATGAGTTTGGTACAAAAATCATCAAAGTCAATGATGGAGCCAGACTCTAAGTTATGGTACCACGCTTGAGCTGATCCTCAAAATGTTGTTGGAATGACTTTACACATAGCATTGTTGTTTTGTGTTACAAGCTCTAGGCCATTGTAGTTGTCTAAAGCTATCTTCACGGACACAATCTTTGAAAAGACAGGTGTGCAGCATTCGATTGCAAAGTGATGAATCTCTCACATTAGTGGGGATAGTGTTCATTCTTAGAAGCTCGTACAATTATTGTTCTCATTTGTGTTGAGGTCTTTTTTGATATCTCAACCTCTTTTTATCAAAAAATTAAAAGCAGACAATATATCATCTACTTGACTAGTTTTAACTATAAGAGAGATGATCAAAAAAGTGATCTAGGGTTTTTTGGATCTAAAAATTTATTTTAAACCTATTTTCATCTAAAAACACCTAATAAAAATCCTTATCATGTTAATAAATCAATCTCTTAACTCAAAATACCCGTAAATCATTTCAAAAACACAATAATATTGGGGAAGAAAAATCTCTTTTAACCCAGATCTACTTTTTTCGACAAGATAAAAGTCTAAAACTACTTCAATAGAACTCTTCTCATTGAATGAAACCCGCTGATACCAAGATAGATTTTTTTTATTGGTGAACATGGCCAACTGACAGTTTTTTCTCTCGGTCATCATTTTCCAACAAGTTTTTTTATACTATCTCAAAACTAGAGACCAAAAAACAAACAAAATAAACTTTTAAAATAAAATTAAAATTTCAAAAACTAAATGGGCTGAATTTGAGGAGAAAGGCTGAATTTGAGGAGAAAGGAAAATCGATGAATTGAAAAATATTTTTTGCAAATTTGAGAATGTTCACTTATTTTTTTCGTGTTTTACAATGTAATCCTTCCTTTTTTATTTTAGCTTTTTACCATAATCTAAAATTTTATCTTAATGAACTAAGTCATTAAAGAATTCAACAAAAAGAAAACTGGGAAACAACCTAACTGTTACATGAATAGTGAAAGCCATACATGTTTTAGTTAAATTTTTTTTAAAGAGTTTAAATGGAGAACAATCACGTTTGGAAAGAAATTCTGACAAAATAAAAATACCATCTAGCAACTTTTTAGGGCTTTCGGCTGCCCAAAAGAGCAAGCAATACACTTGATTTAGGGTGTGTGAAACTCCATAATAAAGAAGAGCATTATTGTAGAGCCCACCAAGGGATGCTTTGTCTAGAAGACATCTATATCTTTATCTCACATTATTATTATTATTATTATTATTATTATTATATAAGCCCTAATACAAATAATAGAAATAGAAATCTCAGTAGCATTATCCCAATAACAAAACAATTTTGATTTTCCATGTGGGACCCTTTCAATTGTCATCAACACTAACCCCCAAATCTGACCTTTCTTTTTTCCTTCAGACACCTTGTTTTGTTGCTCATTGTGCCCTCTTCCCCTCCATCCTCAGCCTTAGACATCAACTAGCATTAATGCTTACATATGGTCACCAGAGACAAACCATCTAGTGGCCGTTAATTCTTACTGTTCATTACAATTCAGTCCTCTAACTCTTAACATTTTATTTCAAGCCAAATCTTGCCGAGTTTAAAGATTTACAACTGCATCCTTAACTTATACTAATACTTTGATTTAACTAGCCCTTGAGGTTATGGTCTAGCGAGGGAGGGAGGGATTTGTTTTTTTTTCTCTGTATCTGGATTCGATTTTTTTTGTACATACTTGTCACCCCACAATATTTTATCTGTTCATTGGGCTTACAATATATTCAGCGAGCTCGAAAATTAATCGTAATATATATAAACATAATTGATTTAACTCACAATTATATTCTGTCAAAGCTTATAATTTATTGAAAATCCTATCCATCCATCATTTTAATATCTTTAGACAATAATAAACAATGATATATTTTTTCTTATATTGAAAAATTAGAATCACTTGAGAGTTTTTAAATAATGATGTATGAAGCACGCCTATATCTAATAATCCATGTCACCGCCGATTCATGTTCATTTTAATGTAACGTGAACGGAAGATCAAGTTGAAGTACGAATGCAAAGGGGAATTGCAAGATTTTGAAGCGACACTAATCCAAATTTCTCCAAAATATGTTTTTTTTTCTCTATAAACCGTTGTTGGCTTTTTAACTTACAAAGCAAATAAAAGAAAACAAGAAAAAGGCAAGTTGTTAACGGGATCCATTGTCAGCTCAGGCTGCTGTTCGATTGATGAGCATTTTCCTACACTCGCAGCCTCATATGAAGACAATTCATAGCCCCACCTAACCAGCAAAAAACTCTTCCTAATCCCCACAATGTGCAATACAAAGTCATCTAAACCATAAAATCAACTTCAAACAAAACTCCCCTCCTCCCTCCCCACCAAATTTAATCGCTTGGAACATCCCATTAATCACATTCATTCCCTCCCTCTCATTGACAAAGCACAAAGATATGCCGGTTTTTGCAGAGAGCAGCAGCACAACTATAGCTGACCAAATCAAGCTAAGAAAACACAGAGAGCTGCAACCCATTGCAACTGAAACAGATCCAAACCCACATATCTCTAGGACCTCCAAATCCAATACAATAATCTCCTCTCTCTTCCACTCTCACTTCACTGCAACCCCACCTGACCAAACAAAGAAGAAAGGTGCAACCTTTAGAGGCCTAGGATGCACTGCTGGAGCAGCACAGCAGGTGTCGGTGCCGGCGGTGATAAGGTCATCGGCTGGCTGGGAAGGGAAAAGGGTCAAGAAGAAAAAGGGTCATCAGAAAAGAAAGAAAGAAAGCTTGAAACTTTCCAGTGGCAACAACAACAATAGTAATAATAGCAATGGTGATGGTGATCTTAATGGAGATGGTAATCTTGGGAATTGCATGGTTATGCAAGATGTTTGGTGTGGACCCGGAATTGGGTTTTCAGGTGCTGATGCTGTTGTTGGGTCAGTTGACTGTGTTGTCGTTAGAAGGAACGCGTCATCTGGAAGAGGGAAGATTGATGAAGGAGAGAAATTTAATCAAAGGGAAAGAGAGAGAGATAGAGAGAGGGGGAGAGAGAGAGAGGTATTGTTTTTCTGTTCAGCATTTATTTGTTTATTGTCTGGACTGGAAGCTTGATTTTTATGCATATATGTTTTTATGAATTATTGAGTGTGCATGTTGAATATTTTTTTCTTATGGTATGCTATAGAAAATATCTTATGGTATGATATAGGAAATAGAGACGTGCAATTTCTTCGTCTTGTTCTTCCTGTTTATAATCTGCGCAGGGGTACTGAATTTGTGCCCATATGAGATGGGACTGCTTGATCAGGATTTGATACACAGGTGGAGTGGTCATTGTTGTTTTTTCTTTTGAAGCTATTTTTTTATTCTTTTGCTTTGCTGTTGAATTAGTTTGATTGTTGCTTAATCATTTGTGGTGATTCTGATTCTTGAATTTGTTTTTCTTTCCTTTTCCTGTGATCCTTTTCCCTTTTGGATTCATTCTGTTCCCAAGGACCCTCAAACTTAAATTAAAATTTACTAAGTCATCATCATTATTATTAAAGAGGGTTTAAAATGTTGCAATTGTCAGGCTATTAATTATTTGGGAACTGTTACAGTCAGGGTTCATTGATCCCTTCCAGTTTTCTAGTTCCTTTTTTCCTCCTTGGAATCTCATATTTCTATTTTTGAAGAAAAACATATAAATAATTGAATTTGAATACGATTTTTCGAATTTAATGTTACTTAATTTCATTTCCCTTTTTGTATTAGCAGTCCATTTAAGCATTAAGTGTTATAGATTTTTGAAGTTTTTGAAGGAAACAACTAGAAGTTTTTGAAGATTTTTATCTCATTAGGGTTTTTCTAGACGTTTATTTATTGCCTCTCAAAGAAAAAAAGATCTTTATATTGTGTTCAAATTCATTTTTTTTTAGAATAACAACTACTAAAAGATCTTTTCTTTTGCTAATCACATGGTGAGTTTGATCAGCGAGTTACTTCTCTCTTTGTAGTTTGGTTTGGTAGGTTTTAGGGCTTTTTTCTTTTTTCTTTTTTCTTTGTTAATCCAGATGTTGCATCTTAGGTCTGTGTTGAGGTGGGGATGAAACTGAGTTTTGCTCCAAAAACAAAACATGATGAAACTGTGTTTTTCTTCCATCAAAGTTTTGAAAGTGTTTGATTAATTGATATTCATTATCAAAACTTTCTTGAAATCTTGGTTGAGGAAAAGTTATAATTTGTAATTTTCTTAAAACCTATCTTTTTAAACTTTAAATGCAAAAGCTATCCCACAGTGTCAAACATAATCATAATCAACATGGGATTTTCTTTTTAATTTCCTATACAATGTTGTTCAATGTCTTGTAAAACTCAAGTTAGTTTGTTTTTTAATTAATTTGTTTAATGATTTTTATGCGTGTACGTTTTGATATGCATAGTTACTGATGTGAAAACATCCTCTTGGACGAATGGCCAAAAGTGTGGACCCCCCCATATTATTAGGATTTAAGAGTTAGCTATACGGTGCTTGTGATAAGTGCTCTAGTAATTTTTTAAGAAGCTTCTGATAAGTACTTTAGTCTTTTAATTTGAGAAGAATACGCTCTTCCTTTTCTTTTTTGAAGATTACACGATTAGGTTTCTTCTTTCATACTTTTGTAGGGTTTGATTGGTTGTTTTGAACAAAAATCATATGGTTTGTTATTCATGTTCTGTACTTTGTGACTCGCTGTGTGTATTGGTTTGTTCTATGTTCTCTTCTTATGTTTCATCATTGTTTTTGGCAGCGTCCTTGTTTAACTAGGCGGGCTGCAGTGAATCCTGAAACCCCCTCGTTTCTGGATACTGATCCTGCTTTTGTAACATCTCGTCCTGAAATAGAAGTTTTTGGAACTCGGTATTATCGCCATATCCGACATCCTTCCCCAGATGGACTTGCTAGGGTGTGTTCAACACTTGAGATCTCAATTTGAGTCGTCCTGTTTTCTGGATTTTTTCTTTTTCTTTCTCTCTTTTTGCATTTTTCAGTGTGCAGACTGTTCTGAGGACTTATTTATAGTCTGTCCTGCTTTCAAGATTGTTTTGTTTATCCTAGGTGGATGGGGAATTGATTTGAGGAGCACAAAAATGATAAATTTGGAAAGGATTTTATGTGACATTGATCTAACTGAATAGTTGGACCATAACTTGACTTGAAAATGGCTTTGGTTATTATGTTCATGATCATAAACCAGAAATTTTCTATCTATTCTCCAGATTTTCTTTGTATTAATTTTATTCATCTTATTATTGTTTATTTCTATATTTTTCAATTAATATTTGTCTGCATATTTATTTACCTACTTTATAATCAAATGCTTTCCAAATTCCTACACTTGTCAGAAAATATTGTTGTGTCATATGGAGATGGAAAATCAGTGCATGTTTCTTCATTTCATAATGGATCAGCGAGAACTACACAATCATTTATGTCCATGCTATTTAGTATTGATTGTTAATTTTTAATTAGTTGAAAGATATTCATTACCTATATTGGGCTATCCATTGAAAATGGGTAAAATAATTATATGAATTCTGCTTGATAAGCATTCTGATTATTTAGCCGCTGTTCTTTCTTTAGTGACCAGTACTGGCAAATTGCAGATGATGATGCTCCAGAATAGTTTTATCATGGGAGGAAGATTGGATCGATTCAGCAACTGGAGACTTGATATTGATCACTTGACATATGAGGTGTGTGGACACCCAATATGATTTCATATTTTTTGTTTTGCTTATGCATAAATGCTGAGTGTTTACACAGCCTATGAAGAACCCCTCTGAAATCCTAGCTTAGACAGGTCCTCTTGGCAATGATGTTTAGCTTGATGAATTTACATCACTCCATGTATAATCTTTAGAATTATCCTGTTTTTGTGGTGAAAACAGCAACTGCTCGAGTTAGGTGATAGAATTGGTTATGTGAATACTGGATTGAAAGAAGATGAGATCAGCAGCTGTGTCAAGAAAATTAATCCCTCAGTCATCAAAGAACTGCCATCACATTTACCCATGACATTGGAAAGGAAGTGCAGCATTTGTCAGGTGAAGTAAAACTTGGATTTGCTGTTTTCAATTTCTTGCATTCTTTGGTTTCTAATTATTTCTTAGGCTCTTTTCTTATCTTTTGTTCATTGCTTTTATTTTTTTGTTTTTGTTTTTGCTCAAATGTTTTCTATATGCAGGATGAATTCGAAGAAGATGATGAGTTGGGCAAACTAGATTGTGGACATGGCTTTCACATACAATGTATAAAGAAATGGCTTGCACAGAAAAATACATGCCCGGTCTGTAAAACTGAACCAGTGGCTCGAGCCTAGTATCTTCAAACTGCTGCTATTTACCTGTTGGTGTGTATAGATTTCATTTCCTATACGTATTCAAGCATCCATTCTTTAGCCTGAAGCTTCAACTCCAGTATGCCTAGAAATCAGAGGCTTTTTCTTCTTTTCTTTTCTTTCTTTGTGATCCAGCAATCTCATGCTGATTGAAATTATTGCGTTGCTGAAATTTGATGGAAATCATTATAGTTTGATGATAGATGTTTGAAATGGAATGTGCTCAATTCCATAACACTTCTAGGGTTATTTCTGAATGCACCAGATGCTTTTTTAACTTATAATTGTAGCTTTATTTGGTAGTTGAGGTTATAAGCTTTTTATCTCGTGAGTATCCAAACAAATTGAAATTAGCTGCTTCTCATTGAATCAATGTTTGGACACTTGCCCCCCTGTTCCGTTCTGGTTGTGGTTATGGAACGAGGAGATTTGTGCTGAAATGGGGCATCCGAGCTATGGGACGTGATCAATAAGAGGCGTTGAACAGAGGGCATAGCTATCGTGGAAGAGTAGTGTGTCTCTGTTGGAATCAGTGAAGACGTAAGTGAGCTTACTCACTTTATATAAACAAATTTTGATGTGTCTCTGTCACCCGGGTTTAAAATATTGGTGACAAGGCCAGAAGCAATCTCGTGGCAACTGGGTCATGTTCCATTGAAAGCACTTCCCATGCCTTGGAGGCAGTCTCTTATCCATGGCAACAGTCATGCTTTAGCTAATCCTGAAAGGTTTCAGTCATATGGTGGCAAAGACAATAAGTTCCAGAAACTTGCAGGTGAAGATTTTTCTTCTAGAAACAAGTCAGTTCTTCTACCAATGAGCGTAGAATACTTGTATACTGCAGGATTTCCCCAATGCGGATGCACATGCTGTCTGATAATGCCTCTGGGCAGTGTGTTTGGACGGTGAAATGAAAATGGGAAAACTATGATAATAATAATAATAATAATAACAACACCACACCCATAAAAGCATCAGACCGATTTCTCTCAATTTAAACACAGTGAGGTTATAAGCTCTTCTGAGTCGTAATTTAATTGAAGCCAAGGCTTCTTATTGGTGAAGAGGATCATTCTTGTGAAGCAGAGGAATGATGACAAACAACTGAGGAAGTAAAGACTTTCTTGCGAGAGATCTGCAGTTTGATACTTTTGCTTCAGTATCTGAGAGGAGGTGAACCGTGAACCATAACTTGTTGACCACGCAAAAAGAAATCCTAGGGCAAGGGTACCATGGGAGGCAGATAGAAATCTTGGGGCAAAGGTACCATGGGAGGCAGATTTGTTGAGGTGGAATCTCTACCATCTTCAGCTGCTCAGGGCAGTCGAGTACGGAAGCAGGAAGCTACAAACCATTCCTGTACACATTAGATTTGTGGATAAACATGCATGGTGTAAATGATCATACCACGATGCTTCCGCGTTTTTCAGCAAAACTCTATTTGCCTGATCATTGACTTGTTACTTTTTGCATACAAGGGGCTTTGTACGAAGTATGAACGGATAGAAGGGAAATAAAACAGAGCATTTGACAAAGGGCAGCAAAACTATCTTGGTAATAAGAAGCATTTCTCCATTCAATTCCCGTTAGCTACACATCTTTTCTATACACAACCTTCTTTTTTGGCTTGTGAATACTTAATATTAATTCCCATACTGTAAATAATACCTAGAACATCCAAAAAGAAGTATAAGATTAACTCATACCAACCTCCCACTAGATCACAGTGAGCACAAAAAAGAACTAGAAGAACAGGAGGAAGCATGGGATCAGCAAGTCTGCTTTTTCTAATCGTTAACACAGCTAAAGAAGTAATTATACTTTGCTTTAGTTCCTTTTGCAATACCATATACTAAGGACCACGTCCTCTATTTAAATACAAACAGGCTGGGGTAAAGACATTAAATCTCTATAATATGCTCTGCCAGGATGAGTGCAAGATTTCCAGGAATACTAATTACATTAAAGCTGTATTAATATTCCAAGATGTGCTCTGTTATGAGTCCAGAATTTCCAGAATGCTCCAAGATATACCTTGTTTTGAATCCAAGATTTGCTCAATCAATTCGTTGAAATTTCCTTAGCTGGTTGAACTACCATTTCGGGTTGAAGTTGTTGCCATCGATACATCTTCATCCTTCAACGTCTCTCCACTACTATATCATGAATTGTGAGAGTTTTCAGCCTTATCACTTCTTTGAGTCCCACAATTCATGCCAAGATGCTAGGTTGTGTCAATACCCTCCCTCAAATTATGCCGGGGTTGGAGGTAGAGTTCAGTTCGAAAATTACTGAGTACTACCTTTGATATTGGTTTGATGAAGAGGTCTGCTACTTGCTCTATAATAAAGATCTGTTGAGTGATGAGATGTCTAAGTGCAACTCGTTCGCGCACAAAATGATAATTCAACTCAATGTGTTTGTTGTGAGCATGAAACACTGGATTTATTGTCATGTAAAGAGCACTTATGTTATTGCAAAAGAGAGTTGGTGTAGATGCCAGTGGAATGTGGAGATCTTTAAGGATAAATGACATCCATGTGAGTTATATTGTTGTATTTGCCATTACTTGATATTCCGCTTTGGTGCTTGATCGAGAGATCATAGGCTATTTGTTTGCACACCATGAGATGAGATTTTCTCCTAAAAATGTATACATTATCATATGGTGGATCGTCTTGTGGTGAGACACCCCGCTCAATTGGCATAGGAGAAAGCACAAAGATCAAGTGTTGTATTTGCAGTAAAATACAAACCTAAGTCAATTATGCCTTTGACATATCTTAAGATTCTCTAAACAATTTTAAATGCATAATTGTGGGGGCATGCATGAAATGTGAAGCATAATTCACACTGAATGAGAGATCTGGTCTCGTGAGAGTTAGGTATTGTTAAGCTCCAATCAATCCTATGGAATAACTTCAATCTTCTAGCAAGACATTGTTTGATGAGGTCTTAGTTTTAGCTTCAAGAGATGTGCTCATAGGCTTGCAGTCGGCCATTTTGACTCTTCCAGGATAGCAAGAGCATAATGAGATTGGGACAAGTGCAGACCAGCCGATGTTTATAATATTTCAATGCCAAGAAAGTGATGAATGAGGCCCTAGTTTTTCATCTTAAATTCTATGCTCAAGAGTTGAATAAAGGATGACACTAGTGTTATGGAGGAATTTGTCAACAGGATATTATCTATATAAAGAAAAAGAATTAATGTACCAAGGTTAGAATGAAAAATAAATAGGAAAGGGTCGGCTAGATTAAAAAAAAACCATATTTAAAAAAAAATACTAAATTGATCAAATCAAATACGAGGTGCTTGTCTGAGGCTATAAAAAGTCTTTTAAAGCTTGCACACATGTTTTGGATATGCAGGATCAGTCATTCCCGGATATATGCATTTTTCTGAAATTAGACCATGATGGAATGTATTTTTTTACTTCAAATTAACTCATACCAACCTCCCACTAGATTATAGTGAGCACAATGCGAACCATTTAGCTGTCCAAAAACTCTGTAAGCATGCAAATGCTTTGGAATGACCTTTGCTGTCTCTGCTCCATTGCCATCATCATAGCCAGAAAAGAAATGTTTAAGAGAATTACTTGAGATTTAAAGCCAATTAGAGGTGCATGTAAACCAAATGAAATAACGAACGGCCGTGTACAGCTTCTGGAGGACAGATGAAATCTTGATCCCCTGCACTTGCTAACGCTGGAACATTGCTTTTGCCTAGATGATCCTTGTGAAGGAAATATCCACTACGGTTTCGTAATCCACCTTCTTGAAATGCTGTTGTCAGCTGCAATAAAAGCTTTGGGTACTGTGCCTGTGGATTATTACGATTGGATTATCTCATGCATGCTAGGAATGAAGAGAGATGAGTGGAAATGATAGCCATTATTGATATTCTTGCCAAAGGACTAAAATGAAGGAGGGGCTCTATTTATGGAAATTGCTTATTAATTAAGTAATACTTTAAAAGGCGTGGGAGAATTACTGTAACTTTCCCACGCCTTTTACTTTCCTCATCTTTAATATATTATATTATTATAATTATTATATTATATTATAATTATATTATATTATAACATATACTAAAAATTAAATCAAACGCTAAATTGTTTTTTTTTAATGATTTTTTTTGTTTGATTCCGGGTTTGATGTGTTAGCCTGATTTGATGAGTTAACCCGAATTTTTTTTTCTTTTTAATTAATTTTTTTCATTTAGTTTAGTTTGTTAATGTTAAATTTCTTTATATTTAATTATTAGAATTTCATGACACGTATCCCGAACTTAACGGGTTAACTTGGTGTGACGAGTTAATCCAATTGATTTTAGATGAACCCGTCAATTGTTTTTTTCTATTTAGCCTTTCACTTCCCTATTTTTAATATATTATATTATTTTTAATATATTATATTATAATTATATTATATTATATTATAACATATACTAAAAATTAAATCAAACGCTAAATTATCTTTTTTTTTTTTTTTTAATGAATTTTTTTTGTTTGATCCCGGGTTTGATGGGTTAGCCTGGTTTGACGAGTTAACCCGGATTTTTTTTCTTTTTAATTAATTTTTTTCATTTAGTTTAGTTTGTTAATGTTAAATTTTTTTATATTTAATTATCAGACTTTCACGACACGTATCCCGGGTTTGACGAGTTAACTTGGTATGACGGGTTAACCCAGTTGATTTTGGGTGAACCTGTCAATTGTTTTTTTTCTATTTAGTTATCAAACTTTCATGACGCGAATCTCATGTTTGACGAGTTAACTTGGTTCGAAGGGTTAACCTAGTTAATTCAGATTTTTTTCTTTTTCTTCATTAGTTTTTTTTTCTCCTATTAGTTTTTTTCTTTTTAATTAATTTAATTAATTATTACACTTTTATGACACGACCTTATAGCCAGACTCACATCCAATGCTTTAGGGTCCGGTGTTGCAGCCAACCTCACTTAAACTTAAGTCATATAACTATATAAGTTTAATGTTATTATTAATATTATAAATAGTATTCTTGGGTCAAGCGTTGCAGCTAGACCCAAGGCTTTTAGGTATATCTTTGCAGAAAGACCTAACACTCTTAGATCTTAGCATTTTTTGATATTTTTTATGCAAGAAAAAAAATTAACCCGTGGCGTATGCCTTTGTTTTTTTTTTCTTTTCCTTTTTAAGCCTTTTGCTTTGAATAGCATGGTGCAATCTACAGTGAAAAAGTTTATGCCTTTAGTTTTTTTTTCTATAGTTTCTTAATATTAAATTTTTTCTGTTTAATTATCAGGCTTTCATGACACGGATCCGAGGTTTGATGGTTTAATCTAATCCAGTTGATTCAGATTTTTTTTCTTTTTCTTCATTAGTTTTTTCCTTTATGTAGGTATTTTTCTCTTTACTTTTTCCTTTTTAATTAATCTTTTTTAAAATTTAGTTCATTAATATTAAATCTTTTTTCTATTTAGTTATCACACTTTCATGACACGAATCTCAGGTTTGACGGGTTAATCTGATTTGGCGAGTTAACCCAATTGATTCATATTATTTTTCTTTTTTCTCATTAGTTTTTTTCTTTCTGTTGGTTTTTTTCTTTGTTTTTTTCTTTTTAATTAATCTATTTAATTATCATACTTTTATGACATGACCTTGCAGCCAGACCTACATCCAATGCTATTGGGTCTGGTATTGCAGCCAAACCCACTTAAACTTGGGTCATAGAAGTTTAATGTTATTATTAATATTATAAATATTACTCTTATGTCAGATGTTGCATCCAAACCCAAGACTCTTGAGTATAACTTTGCAGAAAGACCTAACACTTTTAAATTTTAATTTTATTGATATTTTTTATGCAAAATAAATTGACCCGCGGCATCGCGCGGGTCATATAACTAGTTAAGAACTAAAAAGGGTGGACAGTTTTCGGTTTGTGCATATCGAAGATGGGATTTTTAAAAAATAATTTAGCATAGTAATTAAAAGAATTTAGCATAATAATAACATTTGATTTTTTTTAAAATAACACACTTAAAAAAAGCAATATTGTGTTTAAAAAGCATATAAACTTTAGAAATGTCGCATTTTACAAATACAACATATAATTAAATTTTTGCATAGATATCATTCTCCAGTTCTTTGTCATAGGTATTTACTTATTTTTATCCAAAGTTATTAAACCTAAATTGGCCCGGCTTGGAATCCGGTCGACCTTGTAGCTAGATTAATCTAGATAAGGTGAAAGACTGGCAAGAGCAAAAAAACGATCAAACCCGATCGACCTGCCTAGTTGCCTGGGCCCGGCAAAACCTGGTAAAGACCCTTTTTTTCTTCAAATGTGTTTTTTTCTCCTAACTAGATACCTCTTTTTTTTTCATATTTTTAGTAGATTATTAACTCTTTTCAAAGTTCACTAAATAAATACTAGAAAAATATTTTATTTTTTTAATATGGGATTCGAAGCCCTTTAGTATATATATTCTATATTCACAAGAAAAAAAGTTATGTTTTTTCAATGTGAGATAAAAATTTTTTTTGATATAAATACTTCAACTTAAAATAATAATATAATATATTTTCAATGTTGGATAATTTTTTTTTTGAAATAATCTTTTAAATTTTATTATTTATAATATATATAGTTTATATTTAAATTTATTATTTTTAAAATTTTTTCATATAAATATTAAAACTTCAAATATATTTTTTTAAATTTTTTTATGGGGAATATTGGCAGTAGTTCAAGTCCCTACCAATGAACATTCCTCCTCAAGCCAGCAGAGGACCAAAATATGTTATTTCATCCATTTTTTTTTCATGTATTATTAATACAAATATTTTTTAAAATTGATGTGCTAATTGTCGCATTTGTTCTGCAGATATTTATCAATCCATCTCTGAGAATGACACGTGTCAATATGTTTCCTTCGAATTCACTTCATTTCCCGGCCCCCACCTCCCTCTTCTGCTCGTCTTCAGAACTTCAGAGTTCGTCTTTGAAAGGTATCGGATTACTCTCTTATTCTCATAAATGCCAATTAATGTTGGATTTTGGCGTTCTTGGACACTCCAGGCATGGCCAGCGCTAGGACCTAAAATAAAATTAGAATTTAAAATAGAATTAGGTCGAGCATTATGTAACGCTTAGGTTGTTTATATTTTTAGTATAATTATAAGTACTGGTATTAAAAATATTATTATTAGTTTTTTTTTATTATTCTTTTTTTTTAGTATAATTAATTTTTAGAGTATTAATAGTGGAAATATTATTGTTTGTTTAGTTGATATTTTTTTGTATAATTAATATTAAAAGAATTATATATTTTTTAGAGTATAATTATTATTTTTTAGTGTAATTAATTGTGTTGATCTCAAAACTATTATTATTTGTTCTCTTAATATTATTTTTTAGTATAATTAATAGTACTAATCTCTAAAATATTATTATATTTGGTGTTATAAATAATATGATTTTTTTAATAATTCATATTATTACTACTAAAAATATTATTATTTGTATTATAAAAATTTTAGTATTTTCTTTAAAATTTATAAGAGCATTATTAATAAATTTTTTAAAACTACTATTACTATGAAAAAAACCACGTTGGCATACATTGCGTTTGGGTTCCCTCTAAGGGCAGACAACCCAAGCACCATGTGGCGTTTGGGTTGCTTCCTCTTGGCTGCAATCTAAGCGCCAGGTGGCATTTGGGCAGCTTCCACTCACAGGATGGCCCAAGGCTAGCCTTGGGCCTGGCAGAGTAGGGCAGGTCCTAAAATAGAATTGAGTGCTGGCCGTGGGCAGACCAAGCGCCACGTGGCACTTGGCAAGCACCACCCCAAGCCCTCAACACAACACCACCTAGCGCTTGGTCTGCTTCCTCTTGGGTGCAGCTCTAGCGCTACATGGCGCTTGGGCTGCTTCCTCTTGGCTGCAGTCCAAGCACCAGGTGGCGGTTTGACTTGGGCACTCACAAGCATGACCGAAAGCTAGCCTTGGGCCTGATAGGGCAAGAACCAAAATAGAATTGGGTCTTGGCCGCGGGCATACTAAGAACCACGTGGCGCTTGGGTAGCACCACCCCAAGCCATCAGCATAACGCCACCTGACGTTTGGTTTGCTTCCTCTTGGGTGCAGCTTGGGCTAGGTTGGGCATGACTCAAAATACCCTTGGGTCCTAGCCGCAGCAAGACCCAAATATGCTTAAGACCTAGCCTGGTAGGACTTAAATAGGCTTGGGTCCTGCTTCCAATATTTTTTGGAAGTTAAAGGTGAGCCCACGGCGTAGCACGAGCCACCTAACTAGTATTAACTATAACTAAAAAGATCTAGCCGGAATTATTATGGACTGTGAGTGTTTTTACTGTGAATTGCACTATTTGACATTGTAGCGTTGCAAACTGTGAGTGATTTCATTATAGACTACACTGTTTGGTGGGGCATGATAAGGCTGCAGACTCGCTCCCCTATATTAATATTTGTCTTATAAATAATATTATTTTAATTATAATTAATATTAAAAATACTATTATTTGTATTATCAATATTATTATTTTGAGTATAATTAATATTACTAATATAATAATTAATAAATTTGAAAAAAAATATTAATATTGAAAAATAATAATAGATTTGATTTGAAGGTTACAATTAAGAATTAATTATTATTATTATTATTATTATTATTATTAAATTGAAAAAAAATGTTATTACCATCAAAGAAATACTATATATTAAAAAAAACATTAAAAAATATAAGAACTGGGGTAGAGAAGTTAAATATTATTATTAATGTTATAAATATTATTAATTTTACAATAAATATTATTATTATAAATAATAAAGAATGATTATGAGAGGAAAATAAAGAAGCATGAGAGCTTTTATGCAAGAGAGAGTGCTATAAATAATATTTTTTATACTAACAAGCCTATACAAAATAATGTTGATGATTCTTTGTTAAAGGATTATGTGCAGACACATTGCCTATATGGTGTTCTTATTGTTCGAGGATAAATCCTTTTGAGAAGATGAGGAATGATGAAAATCAACAACTATTATCAAATGATCGATTAGAAGTATCAATTGAGTCTATTACAAGTTCTAAAACTAAAAGAGAAACTTAAAAGGTTAAGTCAAGATGCGTGGGTTAAAAAGTCACAAACCTATTAAACTAAACTTTTGTGTACTTTTTGGGTCACATCTAGAGTTATAGGTGGCAGTTTTCTTTAATTTTAGTTGGGCTGAAAGCTAGACATCATAAGCTTTACATCAATAGATTATAAGCATAATAACTCATCCACACATGAAAGAATAACATGTTTGAAGTCAAACTTGAAATCTACCAGCAAATAAAGAAAGTAAAAAAAGAACCATTTACCATATGATTTGTGTATAATTACAAGAAAAGAATTTAATGATAACGTGAAATCCTTATTTTGCAAGGATTCCTTACTTCATAAAAAGATAAATTAGGAAACAATCTTTATTTTGCAAGGATTTCTTATGCAACCACAATCTTTCTTCTCCTCGAGGAAATATTTCAGCAACTTTAGCAATATTAAAAGTCTTATTTTTGAAAAACAATAAGGGTTAATAGCTTGGGAATTTTGCTTTCAAGGAATACCTAATTTTCAAAGATACCAAGTTGGTAGCTTGGAGATTGGATAAGGAGAGATAATTTTGAATTTTTTTTTCTCTAATGTATGGTTTTATGCTAACAAGCATAACTCTTAATATGATATTTGGATCATGCTAACATTTTTCTGTAAGATTTTAAAAGCTGATTTTTTTTGTAGGGCTTAAATTTTATAGCAATCAGATTTTAAGAAGGCTTTGCAATAAAGCCTAAGAAAATACTATGTAGGAATTGCATTATCTTTCTTGTTGGTTTAAGAATCTTTTTCTTATTTTATTAGAATTATTTTATTGTTTTTCTAGCTTTTTTAATGATTTTTTAAATAGTATGAACATGGTTAAATATGTTGTATTTGTTTTTTTTCTTAGACTTGGATTATTTTATAATAATATTTCATGTGCGGTGAAATTGCTCATGCTTTTGATTTTTTATTGAACTCTTCTGAAGTTATTAAAGATTAGTTATTTTTGTGGTATTCTTTCTTATACTTCAACTTATTAATTTGTTATAATTGAAAAATTATAATTTTCGATTTTTGGTTCAGGTAATTATAAAGTTAAGTTTTATATCGGTTTAATTTGAACTTTTTTGAATGGTTTCTATCTAATAATATATTAAATAATATTTTTTAAATTTATTTTTAATATTAATATATAAAAATAATATAAAAAATAATTTATTTTTATAAAAACACTTTCCTATTGGCAAATTGGGGTGCAGTTGGCAGGGTATGTCGTTTCGAAGTTAGGCCTGAGTCACCTCCTTGACGAGCTATTCTTGTCCTTTGTAATTACTAGTCAAGTAGATTTAATGGACTTCTGTCAAAGAATGAAAAAAGAGATACCTTTCTTTTGTCTGTCTCTACTTTTTTTTTCCTTTAAGTTGTGCTGTTCGGGCACTCCCAATCAAACCATATATACCACAAAAAAAAAAAAAAGGAAAAAAGAAAAGAAAAAAGAAAACCTTGCTTCGTATGATATTTTTTAATATATTTTCAAAATAAAAAAAACTTTAAAATCATCATCGAATAAACACCCCGCGTGCAAGCAGTGACAGAAGTATAAAGCAACCGACATCATCACCACACAACGAAGATAAAAGTAAAGAAAAAGAACAGAAAAGAAAAAACAAGAACCAAATGGCCATGCCCCATAGCCTGATGGTTTCATCATCTCCGGCAGCTCTCAGACTCCATTGGGATGTGTTCTTAAGTTTTCGTGGAGAAGACACCCGCCACGGCTTCACCAAAAACCTCTACGATTCATTAAGCAAGCAAGACATCAGAGTCTTCTTAGATGACTCTGGAATGGCTCAGGGAGACGAGATTGCTCCAACTCTAATGGAGGCCATTGAAGATTCAGCCTTATCGATCATTGTTCTTTCACCAAGGTATGCCAACTCTCATTGGTGTCTTGAGGAGCTAGCTAGAATATGCGAGCTGAGGAGGCTGATCCTGCCTGTGTTCTACCAAGTTGATCCATCCCATGTTAGGAGACAGAAGGGTCCTCTAGAACAAGATTTTATGAATCACATGGAGAGGTTTGGGGAGGAGAAGGTGGGCAAGTGGAGAGAAGCCATGTATAAAGTTGGTGGTATCTCTGGTTTCGTTTATGACACCAGGTGATGTATTTCTTTCACACCCTTCTCTTTGGTCCTTTTGTTGTTCTTGGGGCGGGGCAGGGGCAGTTGCTTACTAAGGCAATAAACGATCTAGACTTAAATTATTTATTAAAATATAGTGAAAGACAAAAAATCCTTAATATGAAACTGGTTTTTTCCCCATCATTTTAATGTTTAATGGAAAATTGTAAAATGTAATATGACATGTTATTACGTCTTAATTTTAAGCTATTCATATGACATGTTATTGTTAAATTATTATTGAATTTTATTTAATAAAATTTTTAATTACATATGAAATAAGTTTATTAAATGAAATTATACAAGTTGTTTTTGCTTCTTAAATTTCATAAACATGCAAATGAGTTTCTTTATAAACATGCCCCACAAACCGAATTAATGCTATAACTCGACCATTTCCCTAGAGTTCTTTTCTTTGTGTCTTTAGATATCTTCTATTAATAAAAGCACGCACGCATGCTCGTTTTCACTTTTTAAAAAAAAAAACTAAGAAAAAAAGAAAGAGCTTTAACGAGTTAAGCTTGAGCTTCATTCATGTAGAAAGTGAGCTTTAATAATGGATTCACATTAGCTAGTTAATTGGTCTTTACAAGGCAGGCCGAAGCCTGTTGCAACTTACAACTTTTGGGTGGAACCTGGGATTTCCAATAGCGTTAAAGAGAATTCCAGTTTTAAGCAGCAACTCATGGGATTTACTATCATGGCCAAGGATCCTATCATTGCAATTATGTAGAGTTATCACTTTTGTAAGAAAACACAGCCAACTCTGCTCACCTTACCAAAGCTTTATATATTATTTTATTACAGATCAGAAGATCAGTTGATTCGGCGTTTGGGGAATAGGGTTATGACAGAATTGAGAAAAACCCCGGTGGGTATAGCTACTTATACCGTTGGACTGGATTCCCGTGTAGAAGACTTCAAGAAGAGGTTCATAGATGATAAATCAAATCGCGTTCAAGTTCTGGGACTTCATGGTATGGGCGGGATTGGTAAAACAACTCTTGCCACAGCTCTCTTCAATAAACTTGTTGGTCATTTTGAGAGTCGTAGTTTCATCTTCAACGTTAAAGATATTTCTAAAGAAGATGGTGGTCTAGTAAAACTGCAGAACAAACTTCTTCGTGATCTTTCCCCAAATTGGCCTCTTGTAAATAATATTGATAAAGGTGTTGCCGCAATCAAAATGTTGGTTCATGACAAGCGGGTACTAATTGTCTTAGATGATGTGGATGATGTAAGCGAACTGAATGCACTAGCAGGGAATAGAAGCTGGTTCGGTGAAGGAAGTCGAGTTATTGTTACAACAAGAAACAAAGCTGTTCTAGCTGAACACCTTGTCAATGAATTTTACGAGGTTAGAGAGTTAGGTTACCCGGAAGCCTTACAACTTTTTAGTTATCATGCACTCAGAAAAGATAAACCCACAGAAGAATACATGAATATATCCAAGGAGATTGTGTCACTCACAGGAGGACTGCCTCTGGCTTTGGAAGTGTTTGGTTCTACTTTGTTTAATGAGAGAGGGTTAAATAGATGGGAAGATGCCCTGAAAAAACTGCAACGAATAAGGCCACATAATCTTCAGGATGTGTTACGAATAAGTTATGATGAGTTGGATGAAGATGAAAAGCATGTCTTCCTTGATATTGCTTGCTTGTTTTTTAAAATGGGAATGAAAAGAGAGGAAGCAATTGATATTTTGAAGGGTTGTGGCTTTAGTGCTGAGACAGTCATCACAGTTCTGACATCAAAATGTCTCATTAAGATTCGTGAAGATGATGAATTATGGATGCATGATCAACTCAGAGACATGGGAAGACAAATTGTTCAACATGAAAACCTTGCAGATCCCGGAGGGCGTAGTAGGCTATGGGATCGCGGTGAAATCATGTCAACGCTGATGCGCAAGAAGGTGAACTTCATTACTTTTTACATACACATTCATCCTTTTTTTTTTCATAGTTTTTAAAAGCTCAATATATAACTAAAGGTTGAGAATTTACCCCCACATAAGTAGATCAGATGATGGTAAGATTGATAGGTTCCTAGGCTGAAGTTTTAGGGGTTTGATTCCCGGTTTTGACTTTCGAAGCTTAATTATACCAGTCCATATTGAGTATATTATGTATTTTCTTATCAATATATTCTATGTTTTGAATATTTGTTTAACCTTAACCCCTGTTGATAGACACTACCAAAAAATCAATAAATATAAATGGAAATACTAAGAAAGTATTTTTGTCGGTAAATTTTTAAGGGATTTTACTAACGAAAATATTCTCTCGGTATATACCGAGAGAATTATAGTGGGAAAAAATAATTAAAACAAAGAAAAAAAACGATGACGTGTCGTTTTTACCAACGAAATTACCGATGAAATTTATTCCATCAGTAAAATCCGTTGATAAACTGTGAACATTGTTCATCATGTCAATTACAAAGGGAATCACTGATGAAATTTTCCGTCGATATTTTCCAGAGAGCTCTAGAACTGTTTACTTTCCAATTGCACTGTTAATTGTTGTTCTTTAAGGACAAAATCGCCGACGGATTGAAAAGTCGTCGGTGTTATTTGACTGTTTTATGAAAAAATTCAATTAATTTAAAATTTTCATCTAAATATTACAGACGAAATCACTGACGGATTGAAAAATCATCAGTAATTGTTGGCAGTTTCTGAAAACTTTTTACGAAATTAAAAATTTAAATTAAATATTACCGATGAAATTACCGACGGAATAATTAAAAAATATTAATATTTAATTATCCGTCGGTAAATCTGTCGCTAGTGCGCCCCAATAAAAAGCCTGAATCCCCTTATTTCACAAGAGACAAACTTCTTTCTTATTCTTCTTCTTCTTCTTCTTCTTCTTCACCATATGTAAAAAACATCAATATCTATTTCTTTCTCTCCTTCTCTCCTTCTCTCCTTCCTTTCTCCTCCATGCTCGATATGTCTTCTTCTTCTTTCTTCTTTTATCCTCTTAGTTTTTTTTTTAATTAATATGCTTTACAAAATTTTTTCTCTCCTTAGCTTCACTTGCAACTATATTAAGGTAAGATTTTTTTTTTCTTTTTTTTCCATGATTTTTTTCACTATATTTGTTTTTTATTTTATTTTTAATTGTTTTTGTTCTTAATAATTGTATAAATATTGTTGTGAGATTTGTTTTTTATATGAGATCAATTTTTAATTGATTTATTTATAGGATTTTTAAATTTTTAGCAATTGCAACTTCATTTTTTTCATATGATTTTTTTTAGTTGAATTTATTTTTTCATTTTATTTATTTGTTGCAAATTTGTTTGAGTTGATTTTCTTATTCTTTTTTCGAAGCATTTTGAGTATATATTATAGAGTGTTGATTTATGTTAATTTAATTATTTTATAATTTTATAAAATGATTTTTTTAAAAATGTTTTTAAATAATTACTGACAAAATTACCGATGAAATTTCTATTGGTATATCCCTCGGTAAATCCATTGGTAATAAAAAATATTATTACCGAGGAATATACCGACAGAAGGAAGCGGTAATTTTTTTTACATGTCTGTTCCGTCAGTAATAATAATTTTTTTATTACCAACGAATTTACAGACGGACAAAAAATTACCAATGAAAGATTCACTGACGTAGCATTTCCGTCGGTGATTTTATTGGTAAATTATTACCGATGGAATATGTGTTTTACGCCGACGGAAAAATTTCGTTGGTAAAACTATTAAATGTTGTAGTGAGAGCATTCTAAATATTAATATAATATTTTGATAAGTAATATTAGTACACTATTATATCTTTTGATAGAGCATTCTAACCACTTTTGACCTTAACCTTAACCACTTTTGATAGAACATTCTAAATATTAATATTATGTTTTTGATAAGTAATATTAGTCATTCTATATATATGTATTATCGATAAAACCTATCGATAAAGAATCTTCTGAAATCTGAGAGATGAGTATGGATTTTGTTTCCAAGTGATTCAATCGGGAAAAATATGTGATTCTTCGCAAACTTTAAGGTGTTTAATTTTTATTTTCCTAGATTGTTTGTGCTCTTTTTTTCCTTACAGTATTATAAAATGTCGGATTAGGATTTTTTATGTTCATTTTGAAAAATGTTTGATTTTGAATTCAGTAATTATGATTAGGCGAGAGCAATAAAATAATAAAAAGTTGAGTTATTATTATTTTTTATGAATCAAATCATGTTCACCCAATTTAAATTCTGAAAGAAACATGAGAGGATCTGAATCTTTGTTTCCAATCTTATTCTGGAATGTCTTCCTTTAATGACTGTCAACAGGGCACAGAAAGTGTACAAGGTATAGTTTTTGACTTCGAAAAGAAGAAATATACGATAACTCGACGGATTTCTTGGGTTAGAGCACTGAATCCGTGTTCAGCACTTGCGTACTTGATTGAAAAGTGTAAGATTTTTCTTCGACAAGGACAAGAGGGAGAAGAAAAGAAGAAATATTCGAGAACTCAATGGATTTCTTGGGTTAGAGCACTGAATCCGTGTTCAGCACTTGCGTACTTGATTGAAAAGTGTAAGATTTTTCTTCGACAAGGACAAGAGGAGGGGGAGATGATACTTGACACTGAAGGCTTTAAATCAATGGTTAATCTGAGACTGCTCCAAATCAATCATGCAAAACTGCAAGGGAAGTTCAAGAATTTTCCCGCTGGCCTGAAGTGGCTTCAGTGGAAAAATTGTCCTATGAAAAATCTTCCTTCTGACTATGCTCCTCATGAGCTAGCTGTGCTTGATCTTTCGGAGAGTGGAATTGAACGAGTTTGGGGTTGGACCAGTAACAAGGTATGATTTGTTTATCTAGTCCATATAATGGCTTAAAAGAAAATGTTAAATAACTACTCAGGACTCCCTGTTTCAATCTTGCAAAAGGGAGATTTGTTTTGGAATCATATCCAACATATTGTTACAATCTAATGATACGTGTTTACACTCGTACATGATAGGCTTTTTAGAACCACATGATGAGTTTTGTACATCTCTTGAGGAAAAAGGTTGAACCTTATGTTTATAGCTAGATGAGGGATTTGGGTAGTTGCATATGGCTGATGTCTCTACAAACAACACCGATGACACATAATAGGCCCTTCAAGAGGTATTGTCCCACTGGAATCAGTAGATTTTGTCTTATACAAATGCCTCTTGGGGAAAAGTTGAACCTTGTGTTTATAAGTGACCATAAACCCTCGTCTTCTAACCTCCTAACCGATGTAGGATAATGTCATCATCACAATTCATTTGAATTCATTCAAGTATTTGCAATCTGTCCCTTATGGAAAATGATCTCGTTTTCCTCTTAGTAACTCATGTTTGCTTCTTAAAATTCATCGTTGTAGGTGGCCAAGAACTTGATGGTTATGGATCTCCACCGTTGCTATAATCTTGTGGCTTGTCCTGATTTATCTGGATGTAAAACCTTGGAAAAACTTAATCTCCAGGGTTGCGTTCGGCTAACTAAGGTTCACAAATCAGTGGGGAATGCAAGGACATTACTTCAGCTGAACTTGAATGATTGCTCAAACCTTGTTGAATTTCCAAGTGATGTATCTGGGCTAAAAGCTCTTCAGAACCTCAATCTCTCTAACTGTCCAAAGTTGAAAGACTTGCCACAGGAAATAGGCAGCATGTATTCCTTAAAACAACTTCTTGTTGATGAAACTGCTATATCAGTGCTGCCCGAATCTATTTTCCGCCTTACAAAACTGGAGATGCTTAGTTTGAATGGATGCCAATTCATAAAAAGGCTGCCAAAACACTTGGGAAAACTGATTTCTCTGAAGGAACTTTCTCTCAATCAATCTGCAGTAGAAGAACTGCCTGATTCTGTCGGATCTTTGTCAAACCTTGAGAAACTAAGTTTGATGTGGTGTCAATCACTTACTGCGATTCCTGAATCTGTTGGCAATCTCCAGTTATTGACCGAAGTTTCCATCAATAGCAGTGCAATCAAGGAATTACCTCCTGCAATCGGTTCATTACCTTATTTAAAAATATTATCAGCTGGAGGGTGTCGTTCCCTGAGCAAATTACCTGATTCCATTGGAGGACTAGCTTCTATTAGCGAACTTGAGCTAGATGAAACATCAATCTCACATCTTCCAGAGCAGATTGGTGGTTTGAAAATGATTGAGAAGCTTTACATGAGGAAGTGTACATCTCTTAGATCTTTGCCAGAATCAATTGGGAGCATGTTGAGTCTTACTACCTTAAACTTGTTTGGTTGTAATATTAATGAGTTGCCTGAATCCTTTGGGATGCTGGAAAACCTTGTGATGTTGAGATTACATCAGTGTAGAAAGCTCCAAAAGCTTCCAGTTTCTATTGGGAAGTTGAAGTCTTTATGCCACTTGTTAATGGAGAAGACAGCTGTTACAGTACTACCTGAAAGTTTTGGAAAGCTCTCTAATTTAATGATATTGAAAATGCGAAAAGAGCCGCTTGAATCTCCCAGCACACAGGAGCACTTGGTTGTCCTCCCAAGTTCCTTCTTCGAACTATCCTTGCTAGAAGAACTAAATGCTCGTGCTTGGAGAATATCAGGTAAAATTCCTGACGATTTTGAGAAACTGTCATCATTAGAGATCGTGGATCTTGGCCATAACAATTTCAGCAGTCTTCCTTCTAGTTTATGTGGCCTTTCTCTTCTAAGGGAGCTTCACTTGCCCCACTGCGAAGAACTTGAGTCTCTCCCTCCGCTTCCCTCAAGCTTAGAAGAAGTGGATGTTTCCAACTGCTTTGCATTGGAAACTATGTCGGATGTTTCAAACTTGGGAAGCTTAACGTTGCTGAACATGACAAATTGCGAGAAAGTGGTGGATATTCCTGGCATTGAATGCTTGAAATCCCTGAAATGGTTATATATGAGCAATTGCAAGGCGTGCTCCTTGACAGTGAAGAGCAGGCTATCCAAGGTTCTCTATCTTGTACCTATATGTGCCAGTTTTAGAGTAACAAGGTTTTTGCCTCTTACTTTTTTTTTTTATTATTATTATTATAGGTTTGCTTGAGGAATATACGCAACCTAAGCATGCCTGGGAGCAAAATCCCAGATTGGTTTTCTCAAGAAGATGTAAAATTTTCAGAGCGAAGAAACCGTGAAATCAAAGCTGTGATTATAGGTGTCGTTGTCTCTCTCGACCGTCAGATACCAGAGCAGTTGAGATATTTGCCAGTTGTACCAGACATTCAGGTCAATCTACTGGATCAGAATAAACCTATTTTCAGCACCACATTGTACTTACAGGGAATACCAGAGACTCATGAAGATCAAATCCACTTATGTCGATATTCACATTTCAATCCATTGGTTTCAATGTTGAAAGATGGCTCTGAGATACAGGTAAGAAAGCGAAAACCACCTGTGATTGAAGGGGTCGAGCTGAAGAAATGTGGAATTCATTTGGTTTATGAAAATGACGATGATTATGGTGGAAATGAAGAATCCTTGGATGAAAGTCAGCAATCTGTATCACAAAAACTGGCCAATTTTTTCAATTCGTACGAGGAAGATAGCGAAGTTTGTTGAAGTTGAAAAGCAAAATGAAGATATTGAAGGGAATGAATGATATAGCAGTTCATCAAGTATGCGATTTAAGTTACTTCTTTACTTCCTTCTCATATGCTTTTAGCTGATCTAAAGCCTGTACCTTTTTTGTGAACATGCAGCATCTCGAAGATCCTTTCGAGGATGGGAATGGGATTTTGACTCGAAGGAAAGGTGTTACGTATGGCTTTGAGGATGCTAGACAGGTCTTGGTTACGTGCTGGGAGACAACTTATAAAGCCAAAAGAGCTTCTCTGCTTCTCGGCATAGAATGTTGATTTCCTCGGGAATTAGATTATGGATTATGTGTGTTTGTTGTCCATGCCAAGATCTTATTTAATTTCATTTATGTTTTATATGGTAGACGGAAAAATAATTTAGTTTTTAAACTATTTTTTAAAACAAGATATTTATTTATTGATATTTGTTTAATGTAAGTGTTATTGTGTGGACTCGTCTTGTTTGTTTGTTTAATATTTAGTGCTATCATTTCAATTTCTATAATTATTATTATTGTCTCTGGTTTATTTCTCAATTATCCATTTTTGAATAAGAAATATCATTGTCTTTCATTCAAAATCAATCTTTTTATTATATAGATGGATTAGAACAAATTGTTTTTGTTCATTCATCATTATCTTCTTTCCTTTTCCTTTATACTTCTTCTAAATCAGTTCAATTTTAATGATCAAATATTGAGTAGGATTTCAATTACTTTATCATATACAAATATAATATGTTTTTAGAAAACCTATAATTGAGTCCCAAACTAAAAGTTTCTTGTCTCAATTAATTTTTACGATGCATACCCTACATGGGATTGTATTTATCTTGCACACCAATGACATGTTGATTTATATATATTTATATTTATCAAATCAAGTTAACTGAAACAAATGCTTATAGGATTATTCATAATCCAGTTTGGTCCGATTTAAATAAAAAATTCAATAAAAAATTCAAACTAAATTAGGATAGGTTAAATTTAGCAAAAATAACCTAGGCTAAACCAAAAATCAATTTAAACTGAACCGGTTTAGTTTGATCAACATATATTTTTTTGATGGAAAAACCATAAACCTAGTACAACAAAAATGTACATTTTAGGTTTTTCTTTTTAATTAACCTATATTAAATTGGGTTTTAACAATATTTTGTTAGGTTTAACTTGTTTATTGGGTTTTCAATTTTTTTTATTAGGCTTTTTAACAAATCTAGCCTTGCTCCATTACCAAATTGAAAATTGAATTTAAAAGGAACTCTATTACACATTTGCATTATTTTTCCTTTCCTAGCCTAATCACAACAACATTACTATGACTCTGTTAAGCCTTCATATATCTCGGAAATATGAGCACCTCAAATTAATAAAGATTAATAAAGGTGTTAACATTTCTTACAAGCAAATACATTAACATATTAACAAATTTAATAAGATGAAATTTAAATAAGATGAAATTGAACAAAAAAATAAATAAATCAAGCAACAACAACATCTAGAAAATTCAGCAACAAAAAAAACTAAAAAAATTACAAGGTTAATACTATAAAAAAACACTAACAAATTAGCAATATATTAAGGTTTTTTTTAGCAATCGACAACTGAATCAGAGTAAGAAACAACAATCGAGGCAAAGTCTATAGCGCCATAAATGACCATTAAAATTGTGTTGATCCCAAAAAGGGATTGTTGTACCTAAAAGTTACCATGGAAAATGCTATCTCAATAAAATATTCCATTGAAAACCAGCTTATCATAAATTAAAGACAGGATTAAAAGAATATCAATGTCTTCTTTTTAAATACTACGAGTAGCTATGCCTTTTCAAAGGAAAAAAAACAAAAGGGAGAGCACACATACTAAAATGCATATATGTAGACTATAGATAGAATTTTATTAAAAAAAAGCTAGAAATATTAAAACATGTAGAGGTTTTATGTAATAAAAACAATAATATGGAAGAAAAAAAAATCCATCTCATACACATTTGAATATGATTTGCAACCACTAGTAGGAGATTTAATATAACTATTTGTGACCTCGTATAATGTTGAGCAAGAAATCCTATCTGTCTGGCATAGTTGATAATGAGAAGGACATGAAAACAATAAATATAAATGTCAAGAAGTAAAAATCAAATTGCACATGCAATAGATTTAATGATATATAACTATATCTTAAGAAAACCAGGTACATAATATATTTCCATTTAGATCGATGACCCACAAAAAATAAAAATAAAATAAAATACAAAATACTTTACAATTGTTTTTTATAAAAAAAAATCGGTAGTTTCAAATGGTCAAGAAAAGAACCTTACATCATTGTATGATTTTGATAAATCCATATAAGCTTCCCTCTTGGTACCATCTCCACCCTCACTTGCTTTAGATTGATATGATTTTTTAAGGGTCTTCTATTCTTGCAAGTCAACTTCTCTTTCCAAGAAAGATTTCTTCACATGCTTAGCAACTTCTTATTTGAAAATTACCTTTGGAGGGAAGAAGTCTTAAGCCCAAATCTGAAAATTAAACCAAGTATTAATAAAAAATATTTTAAAAAATAAAGTGAAAGAATGAAGAGATGAAAAACACCTATGAAAAACACCTTTGAAGTTTTGGTAGTTTTAATCACAGATCTGATCCTTCCACTACCATATCACTTAATAAAAATCCAAAGTTTGGTTCATTAAATTCATACATTCTTAGTACTATCCTCGAAGATTTGCAAGGTTGGTCACCAAACAAAAATTCTAAAACAAAATAGTTGACTTTTAATTAGTGAAATCAAGTTAAAAAAATCTTTTGATTAAACAAAATAGGAGACAATATAAACATGACTAAAGTGTTCAAAGCTAACATTAGTTTCAATAAAATTCTTAAATATTAAAAAAACAACAACTGAAACATAACAATAAACTCTATTATAAGCTTAAAATATTACAATTTGTTTTTGTTTGAGATTACCTTATAATAGATGGATTTAAGCTTTGATCAAAAGATTTAATTTTTTGTAAATCAAACTAGAATGAGAGAGATGATTTAGGGTTAAGAGAAGAAAAAGAGAGTGAGAGAGAGAGGGCAAGGGGGAGGTGTTAAGTTGTGGTTGGTGGTTGGTGGTTGGTATTAAAACTCAAAAGGAATTTAGGGTTAGGTAATCTTAGGAGAACAAGAGAAAACAAAAGAGAGGGAAAGGGGCGACACAAATTCTTTTAGGGTTTGAATATGTATTCTTTTTATACTATTCAAATTCAATTGAACTAGTATACTTCAATTAGTTTTAGCTTTCTAAAACAAAAACCGAACTGGATATAGTTATTTTTCTTATTTTTTATTGATTTCTTTGATTTTTTAGCTGACTAAGTGATTTTGTTTTTAATCGATTTCTTAGATTTTTTGGTTAATTTGTTTATTGGTTATTTTGGTTTACTCGATTGGTTGGTTTTTTTGAACATCTTTAGTCATGCTTAAACATGTCAAATGACGCTATATGGATGATTATTAAAAACATGTATTGTAAACCCCCGTTTATAATTTTTCTAGGTATTTAAAAGATGAGAAGTTTAACCAATAGTAAATGGATTAAATTAAATTAAAGAAACTAAATCAAGATAAAAATAGTGAAATTGATGAAATAAAAAGTGAATATAGTACTAAATTATTGGAAACAAAAACATTTGTGAGAACAAAATGAATACATAAGATCAAGAGAGGTCAATATTCAAATAACAGAAAGTTAGGAGTTTATGTACAAATGATAAAAAAGGGTGGGGATAAATGTGCAATTAACAAGATGTTAGAACTATAAATATCATTCTATTTTCTCTCTTGGAGGGACTGGCAAGAGTAAGAGAGAATTTAGAGAGAGGCTGGAGAGAAGATATATTGATGACAAAACATCCGACAGCTATAAATCCACCTTCCACCGTTGGATCATAACGATATTAGGATATGTTGTGCTCATCCATGTCGTGTACATTGTCACCGGAGGGATTTTCTATATGAGTGTCCGTTTGAGAGATATCAAGGGGGGAAAATATCTGGGAAAATACACTTCTGGACAGTCTTCTTTGCTATCTATTTTCTCCTTCATCCACTGTTGGATTAGGCTATAATTTAGATATGGTGTTCTTCCTGATTCTCTCTCGACTTTGAACGGTGGAGATCTGAAACAAACATTTGGTATAGAAGTTGTGTATCTTGCACAGTAGATTTGCAAGTTTGAGGTCAGTTCAGTTAAACCTATATTTCTGGAAATTTCACCATTTGATGAAGTTAATATTTGGATATTTTATACTCATAATAATGTATTATAACTTGACAGTATGGATTTTTTGGAATATTATTCGTTTGTTATTTATGGTTGATTGAAACTGTTGTCAAGGATTGTGTTTAGAAGAATATTGTTCGGAAAGTTTGTAAAATCGATAAGAATGTTTTATTTTGACGTTAAGAGGGAAGATTGAAATAAATAAGGTAAATTGGCTCTTATAAAGATTTTTTTTTTTTACACTCTTAAACGATATGTGATATGGCCAGGGGTTGAGATAAAAGAGAAAAAGTTAAATTATGGATGTTGTGTGTAAATGGAAAGGTTGATGAATCTGGACAGATTCGTCTCCTGACTTTTGGAGAGAATTCGAGTAGGAGGATGAGAGAATTAGGATCAAGTTTCTTATAGTAATTGTAGTTTTGGATGTTAGCTAACTAAGAGAAATTGGTCTTGCTTAATATGAAGGTGTAGAACCCCAGCTATGGTTCATTAACTGAGACTGGGTCCTGAGAGACCCTGTAGGATAGTGTTTGTTGATGAGCAATTTTGACTATCTAAGAGGCAGAACTGGGTTCTCCTTACTTCAGAGAACTTGTAGCTAATGTGGATGGGTTTTTATATCTTTTTTATCATTTTTGGTTAATGTGGATGGGTTCATCGATGGTTCAGCTATATGGTTTCCAGGAACAGTATATTCTTAGAATTTTTTGTAGTTTCTTAAGCATTTCCTGAAGCATGAAACCAACTAGAATAGATTTTGAGCAGTTTGATTCCAGATCAGAAGAGTACGCTTTTCCTGAAGCATGAAACCAACTAGATTAGATTTTGATAGCACATCAGTTAGTACTGTAACCGATAGACGTTTGCTTACTTCGAATGACGCTGATGATGATGTGTGTGTTTGAGAGAGAGAGAGGCAGAGAGGATAGGTTTGTGTTATCTAGCAATGCTGGTTGTTATGGACAGCAAGAACTAGCTTTAAGACATGCGTGGGTACTGTTGCCTTACAACTTGGGCAATAATGATGTTTCGATTCACAAGATTGTGAAGCAGAATAATGTCTGTATCTATTGAGTTTGGATTTTATCATAGCTGGAGCTGGCGACACTCCATGTTTAGTTACTGTCCGCTAGTGTGGACACTGCTTGCTTAACCTGATTTATTTTCTGCATGTTCATAGAGCTGATACAGATCTTTGGCACCCTTTTATAAATTTTGACATGGGATTTCTTAGAAATTATAGGTTCCAAGTAAGGAAGCAATACTGTCAAGCTCCATTGTATTATACACAACTGAAGAAGTTTATTATGACTGCCCCACGAGTGCAGCCACTTTCAGAAATGAGGTGGACGACACAATAAGCAACACAGAGGCAGATTTTGAACAGGTCGTTGAAACTGAAAGTATGTCCAAACCCGAAGATGGGATGTCAGGAACCTTAACAAGTTCAAGTCGAAGTTTTGGGTGATGAGAATGTTCAAGGAGAGTCGAGTTTCTTTGCAGTTGATCCCCCTCCAGGCCTGACCTACTCAGAAGGTCCTATATATTGTGGAAGTGTCAGCTCGCATTCGTTAATTTGCTTTTCCCATGTAAATCCTTTGTTTTTTTTTGTTGATGCTCAAATGTTAATGCTTTCCCGAATGTAAATCCTATTTATTTTTCTTTCTCAGTCACTCTACTAATTTGTTAATCCTTGTGCTCGCTTTTGTGTAGATTGCCCTCAGAATGGGACGGCAGTCCTGAAAGAATGGCAAGCACTGACAAAGTACAATTTCGAAGGCATCAGCCTAGGAGAATGCGTTTTCTTTGCTGCAAATTCTGAGTGACATAAATTTCACTGTTCTGTTATTTTGCTGTTATTGTATATTTCATGATGTGCTTCCTTGATTTACAGAATCCATGATGTAGACATTAATGACTTACACCATCACGATACCAGTAATTATTTTTCCGTGGAGCAGATATAAACTGTTTTGTCAGCACATCTTTTGACATATTCTTCAACGTGATTTTTCCTTGAAGGTATTGAATTTGCTCTTTATTCAGATCGGATAATGGTGCCAATGCCATGCATGTTTCCCTGCTTCCATTTTTAGTTCTCCCATGGAATGAGCTCACTGTAACGCTGTTGTTATTCTGCTTTTCTTTGCTCAGCATTAGTTCTTCTGGAGCTTAAGAGACCGGCAACGATTTTGTAGCTGCGTAGATTTTTTTTCATTTTCCTTTGGAGGAGTATTAATGTAATTTAGGAAAAATGTCATACTTCCCTTTAATATATGATTAGAGCTGATACGCTTCATGCAAAGTCCTAATCTCATCACTGCAACGCGGGACATCCCAAATATTTTCCTATCTTCTAAAGGCTGCATTATATATATATAGACACACACACACACTTCTTATTCTTTCTATGTTCATCTATCAAAGCTTATTGGATATGATAGCAAGAAGGAAATTCAATCAATTTTAAGAGGTGTAACTCAACTAATTAGATTCTAAGTTTACTCTTCAGAAGTCACTAGTTCGAATCCCACAAAGAGATTTACATTATCATTAACTTCAAAGCCCGTGTGATTAATCAAAGAACACACAAGCTGGTCTAAATACCCACGTTAATTTAAAAAAAAAAAACATGATCAAACATCTTTATATATGCAAGTGATAACAACATATAACCAAGAATCTCGGATAAAAGAAAAACTGTTATTTTTACAAAAATTCAAATGTCTTTGTTCTTCTCAAACTAAAAATTAAATTAAAGGAAATTTGTTCGTACATCGTGCAAGGCGATAAGCAATTAAGCAGATAAGGGGCACAACTAGTGTAAAGGGTATAATCGGAACAATCTTGAACAACAAATCTAGTTAAGCATGCATACTTCATCAAAGAGAAAAGGAAGAAAGTCTAAATAAATAATAAAAATATAGTCTATTTATTTTCTATTATATAATTCTCGTATAGCCTATAAATTATCATAGATAAATAGGTAGATAATACATGAAAAATCCATCAATGAGAAATGTGATATTAGTACTATTGATAGCTTAAATAAGAAAATTAAACACTCACCCACTCACAAAAAAACAAGGAAAAAATAATTTGTGTTTTGAAAATATTTTTATTAAACATATAATAAAATCAAACTTGTAAAAAGACAATAAATGGCATGGAAACAAACCACAATCCTATTAAAATAAAATTTAAGTGCAGAAGAAATAATTAGGAGATCATCTTGAAATAAGGTAGGATTGATTTTGAAATAAAATAAAAATAAATAAAGGAAGAAGAAAGAAATGAGATCAGATTGATTTTGAAATAAAATAAAAATAAATAAAGGAAGAAGAAAGAAATGAGATCAACAATTTAATTAGTTCACCTCTTTGGAACTTGTTCATCAAAATAAAATTAGAAAATCCTGGCATAAGTTCCAAATTATTTGTGAAATATACATGACATAAGGAGCAAGAATGGTATGAGAAATAAACATATGTGTTAGCTTTTAAAATTAACTTTTAAAGGATTGCTTATATCAAGAAAATCGTAGCAAACGAAATGTAATTCTAACTATTAAAAAATTAAATTAAAAATTAAAAATTAAGTATTGGTTACTTGAAGTCACTTAAAGCCAGCCTTATTGTTTTTACATTTTAAAAATGTTTTTGAAAAAATTATTTTTTATTTTTTTATATAAATCAAATTAATAATTTTTTAATTTTTTTAAATCATTTTAATACGTTGATGTTAAAAATAATTTTTTTAAAATAAAAAATAATTTTTTCATATATTTTTAAATAAAAAAAATATTTTTAAAAATAACAATAATCTCCCTACAACACTAAAAGAAAAAAAAAACAAACGAAGGCACCCAGCACCAAGGTTGTTAAAAACACATTTTTGACACGGTACGAAAAATACAAAATAAACTCGGATTGTAAAAACGGATCGTAAAATCGTAAGGAATTTTAAAATACATTAAAAAAATAAAAATTCATGCTTCAAATAATCAATCACAACAGAAAATCAACCAAAATAGCCTACTTTCCATTCTTGATGATTAATTTCAGTAAATGCATGCTTAATTGGTTGTTTGAACAAGGCTCCCCCTGCTAGAGTAGAAAAGGCTCCCCAAAAAAACTAAAGCAAAAGAAATTGGCAAGTTCTTAAAGTGCTTTCTACTTATACCGTTGCAGCTGGTCAGTGAATGTTCTGCTTAACACATCAAGATAAAACACAATCCATCTAAGCAGTTTAGTGCAGTTGAAAAAGGTAAACAGAGAGAAACATGATTATATACTTACCAAGTTGGAAAATTTATAGGACCATGAAAATGCTTGCTGGCATTAGAGTATCTATGTTCCACCCCTCCCCACACCATAGCCAAATCCATAACCAATCCCACATCCAGCACCCAATATAATGCCAAACTGTAAACCAGGAATACCAGGACCAAACCCAACACCTGAAGAATTGACCATTTAAAACCTCAGTAAAACACAATATGATGATAATGATCATTATCGTCACATATAAGATAAAAAGCAATATAAGCTGCAACCATCAAATATAAATATTAAATGCAGTCAAATAGCACAACTAAGACTAAAAAAAGGAAAAAAAAAGGCCGATTGAGAATATCAAAGTTTACTAAACTAACTCTTTGTACAATCAATTTCCAACTCTAAAATCAAACAAACATAAGCCATTTTGAAATCCTTCAAAAAAACATCAAAAGAAGAGAACAAAAGCATTACTTTGCAACAAGAAAAATGGCTGACAAGTTTTGTCTATTTCAACATAACCAGCAAAAATCAAGACATCAAAGTCAGCTAGCAATGAAAGAAGGCTAAACACTTTCCTCATTCTAAAACGAGCAAAGAGAGAAACATAATAATCGTACCTTAGAGGAAATAAAGGACTGCAAGGCAAATCATAGACTGCCAAAAGATATAATAATGTATGTAGCAAGTTGCAGATGATTACATGGCATCTAATTTCTTAATCTGACTGGCGATTTGGGGAAAGGGGAAGGGTGGCGTGTCAAGTGGTGGAGTGGGGACTCATAGGGAAAGGGGAGTGCAGTTGTTTTAATTTTAACGTAAAATCATGAAATCGGTCCGGTTTAGTGATTTTAAGGAGTCAGACTGATTTTATACAAGTTTGATAGGGTTTCACCGATTTTACTGGTTTTCGAGTTTTTAACCTGATTTAACACGTTTAGTTATATGGTTTCCTTAAACTGGTTTTTGAGATTACTGTCTAACTTTGAATTGTTACTGTCCAATTTCCAACTGTTACTATCCAACTGTTATTGTCTAGAAATTGAACTGTTACTGTCTACCCATTAAACTGTTACTGTCTAGACATTTGAACTGTTACTGTCTACACATTTGAACTATTACTGTCTAACTTTGAACTATTACTCTCTAGACATTTGAATTGTTACTGTCTACATATTGAACTGTTACTGTCTAACTTTGAACTCTTACTGTCTATATATTTGAACTTTTACTGTTTACACATTTTAGTTACTGTCCAACTGTTATTGTTTAACTTTGAATTGTTACTGTCTAGACATTTGAACTGTTACTGTCTACACATTGAACTGTTACTGTCTAACTTTGAATTGTTACTGTCTAGACATTTGAACTGTTACTGTCCAACTGTTTTTGTCTAACTTTGAACTGTTACTGTCCAACTGTTTTTGTCTAACTTTGAACTGTTACTGTCTAGACATTTGAACTGTTACTGTCCAACTGTTATTGTCTGAGCACTCATCAGATTTTTAACTAAATCTAGAGTTATAGAACTCCGTTTCAAGCGAGATTAGTCTCCTTGAAACCATGGTTGGATAAAGGATGACAACATTAATGGGTGTAATGAGAAAAATGTAAGATATAAAGAAAGAAATGATTGAAAGAAAGATTTATTAGCTATTGGTATGATTATTATAAAACATATCCTTGAATGAGAAAAAATTATGAGATGAGTCTGTGACTGTAGGAAGGACCACCGGTATGGTGCAACACTAGTAACAGGGGAGCACGAGTAGAGCCTCTACTGTAGGTAGGTGACTTTCACCTTCCTTTTAAATAATGTTGAATAATGAAAATACTTTATCATGAATATTACTGTATTGTGTTAATTCAGATACCAGACTGTCAAATGCTTAAATGTAAACAATTGATTAGCTTCGGCTAATGGCATCTGAAGGGATAACCGGGACAAATGAATGATTAGCTTCGGCTAATGGCATCTGAAGGGATAACCGGGACAAACGAATGAGTAGCTTTGGCTAATTGCATCCGAAGGGATGGTCGAGACAAACAAATGAGTACCTTTGGCTAATTGCATCCGAAGGGATGGTCGGGACAAACGAATGATTAACTTTAGCTAATTGCATCCGAAGGGATGACCGGGACAAATGAATAATTAGCTTTGGCTAATTGCATCCGAAGGGATGACTGGGACAACAATTGATTAGCTTTGGCTAATGGCATCCGAATGGATGACCGGGACATATGAATGATTAGTTTTGGTTAATGACATTAAATGGACGACCGAGACAAACGATTGATTAGCTTTGGCTGATGGCATTCGAAGGGGATGGCCGGGGTGAGTGAACAGTTAACCTCGACAAATGATGTCATAAAAGAATGGCCGGATTTAAAATTATGGTTGATTGTAAGAATTGGTGCATGTATATGTACTGCAAGTTGTGTATACCAAAAACATGAAAGAACTACAAATGTCGCGCTTCAAACATGAGATAATGTTAATGCTTCATTAAACTGCCAGACCATTTTCTTATTATTATTATTATTATTATTATTATTATTATTATTATTAGTATTAAGTATTTGCATTCTTGTAAATGTTTTGTACTGCAGTAGGGACGTCATACCAACAAGGTGCCTAGGAAACCCAACACACAGGAACCTACTTTTACAAGGAATCATGTAGTTGCTTTCTAAATCATGATGTATTTTATATGAATCAATGTACTGAAAGTATAACTATTATTAGATCCTTTTATATTAAATTCATAATGACTATTTGTAGGATAGAATACAAACTCATGTCTATGCATGTATATTTTAAATGCGAACTTCTAATCATGCAAACATAATATTATGAGTTTATGTAAGATTCACTTTTAACTGAAATGTTAATTGTTATTGATGTATGGATTGTATATTGATGATGTGAAGCGAACATGTTCGCTGATTACTGACACGATGTATGTCAAGTACAAAAAAAAAATTTACTGTTGTTTTGGGCTTGAAAAGTCGGGTTGTTACATGTATTAACAAAATTAATCAACTCCACACCTTTTAACCAAGATTGTTAAGACCGAGTCTGCTAATTTAATCGGGCACTCACGAGCCAACCACTATAACAATTCAGTTATGCTAAAAACCCTTTACATCTAACTCATGGCTTAAAGTTGATTAAAAACTAGAAACGATTTAATCTACCCATCTAATAATTTTTTTTCTCATTTGTTCTAGCAATTCTATATATTTTTTATAAATTGCAAATAGTTTAGGTATAAAGAAATGATAATTTACAACTATAAAATATTGAGATCAAAGATTTAAAGTCATTTAATGATTGGAGTTATATTTGATTGTTGTGAAAGTCCTATAGAATCGCTAAGAGAGATAACTCTAAGTTCTACACTTTCAAATTATCAAAAGTCTTATCTCATCGTTGTCTTTTTTGTTTGCTAGCACATGCTTTAAAATATCATACTTGTTTCATATTCTATCGAGTTTGATAATTATGTGAGGAATGAGTGTTGTCCAATTAGTAAATTGAAAAAGACCAAAGATGTATATAAAATGCAATTCAACTATTATACTATAACACACTTTTAACAAACTTAAAGTATCTTAAAATGATTAACTTAATACATGATCAATTTTGCTCACTTTTTTATTATGCTGCATGAGGAAAAGTCATCAGAATCGTTGAGCAAAATTGCAATTCCTTCTTATGAAATGGAATAAGTGACTACTGTAGGAGCAAAAGTAGCATGGGGAAGGTTCCTTTCCAGTCTTTTTCTTCAATTAAGATCCTTATGGGATGCATGGATTCAACTTATATGCTAAAAGGAGAAAGTTTAAGAGAAGTAAAGATTTCACAAGATTACTATTGAGCTTAGAGAAAATTGACAAAAATTTGGCCAATGCTGCCTAGCATTTAAGAGAGGATTCATTATAATATTGGTAATGACAAAGCTACCGTTCTTTGATAGGAATCATGGCATACTGAAAGGCTTCTCATCAAGAAATATAATTATAGAATAATTTATAGCAGATATATTGTTGTGTATGGAGACAATAAAAGCACATATCCAACTACAAATTAAGCTAAAAGGGAAAGGAAGATTTAAGTGCTATAAATTAGGCTATATGTTTTCTAGTGAAGAATTGCATGATATTGTATCAAAGTACGGTGACATTGTGTTTGGTCTCCAATCAGGTAAGCAGGAGTTTCCTGGTTTTTGTTTGACCTATAATTGGGTAAAGCGAAGTATCTTTTGGGAGCTTCCTTATTGGAAGACCAATCTTCTCCACCATAACCTTGATGTCATGCACATTGAAAAGAACGTGTTTGAGAACATTTTCAATACCGTCATGGATATGAAGGAAAAGACAAAAGGACAACATCAAGGCTAGATTGGATTTAGCGTTGTTCTGTAACTGTAAAAATATAGAGTTGGTTTGTGAAGGGTCACGGGTCGTAAAACCAAAAGTAAGCTTTATGTTAGAGAAAAACGCATAACTACTAGTCTACAAATGACTTAAGAGTTTGCGTTTTTTCGATGGACATGCCTTGAACATATCAAGGCTAGTTAATATGGAGGAATGCAGATTATATGGAATGAAGAGTTATGACTGCCACATGTTTATGCAAACACTCATTCCATTAGCTTTTCATGATTTGTTGTCAAAGGGGATATGGGATGCACTCACGGAGATTAGACATTTATTTAGAGATATATGCTCCAGCAAGTTAAATGTTGATCACATTGAAAGGCTTGAAACGAATATCGTCGAGACAATATGCAAACTTGAGATGATATTCCTCCATCATTTTTTAACTCAATGGAGCATCTACCCGTACATTTACCGTATGAGGTAAAAGTTGAAGGACCGGTCTAGTATAGATGGATGTATCCATTCGAGAGGTTAGTTATTACAATTGCAATGTAATTCATAACTAAATATTTTTTCATTGTTTTTTTAATTGATAATTTTTGTTTAATTCTACATATACAGGTACTTGTTCAATCTTAAAAAAAAAAAGGTTAAGAACAAAGCGCATGTTGAGGCATCAATATGTGAGGCCTATATTGTTGAGGAGATCTCAACATTTATCTCATACTATTTTGAATCTCATTTGAGAACGAGGATCAACCGTGTTCCAAGGCATGATGATGGTGGTGAAGTGACTTCAAGTGGGAATTTGTCAATATTCTCCAATCTTGGATGACCCACACCTAAAAATACTGTAAAGGGAAGATATTTGTCTGAAATAGAGTTCAGATAAGCACACAATTATGTCCTATTTAACTATGATGAGCTGAGACCTTTTATTAAGTAAGTAGATGTACTACTTAAACTTTGTCAAGAGTGTACTATTTATATATTGTGATATCATAAACTCATATAATTTGGAACAACCTTACAAGCACATCGACGATATTTATTATGCAATAACTCACAGCTAACCGAATCTTAAATCTTTCAATTTCAAGATGAACAATTTGTCACGTGGTTTACAACACATATAAATCCTATCACAAACTCATTATCTCTTGTAAAGTAACTGTACGTCAATATTACAGAATGTTCGTTTATTGATTATTGTTGTATTTGATATACAAGGTTTATCAAATAGGAGGTAGTGTTTCTATTTCACTGTCTTTACTAAGCCTGAGCCCTGAAAGAAAAGTCAAGTGTTATAACAGGTATTTTTTCAATGGATATGTCTTTCATACTGTAGAATACGGGCATGAAAGAAAGACATATAATAGCGGTGTTTGTATTAAGGGATCGACTTCTAGTGAGTTTGAAGTTGACTACTATGGTAGATTAGAACAGGTCGTTGAACTGTAATATCATACTGAGCAGAATAAAGTGTTTTTATTCAAATGTTATTGGTATGACACAACTGACAGAGGAATCAGAGTAGATCCTCACTATGGTCTCATTGAAATCAACTTAAAAGCTAGACCCTGCAACGTAAACGATGTCTTTATTTTCACAAAGCAATGCCAATAAGTTTGTTACATATACACCTATTCCTTTAGAAATGATCGATCAAGAGTTGATTGGTTATCTATTTTAAAAACCAAACTCAGGGGTCATGTTGAGGTTGATGAGGATGAGAACGAAGACACAAGTGTGATAGATGGAGTCTTTCAAGCTAGTGAGTTGGTTGAACCATACCAAGTTGCCCCTTCGATTGACTTAGAAGAAAATTCAAATTTTCATGTTTTCGATGATAGTCTTGTTGATGTTGATAGAAGAAAATTTAAATTTTCATGTTTTTTATTATAGTCTTGTGGATGTTAATGTAGAGGAGTTAAATGTTGTTTTGAGCTCTAGTGGACTAGAGAATGTTGATGAAGAAGATGATAACCATATTAAAGAGTGTGATGAAGCTGATAACAATTCAATTAAGGACGAAGATGAAAATTATGACTAAATATGATTAGAACACGAAAGTGTAAAGCCTTTTTTTTTATATAATGCAATATTATGGATGATATTTTGGAACATGAAATATTTATTTTATAATTATTTGCTCTTATTATTATGTTGTGCGTGCTATAAGTTTGCAATTTAAGTGTTTGTGCTGGAGGATAAATAGGCAATACAAACAAAACATGTAAAAGTATGATACCAATACTGACAGAATGTGTTTCACTGCTATTTTACCGAGAGTTGAAAAAAATTACAACATTTACCACAATCATCGACGACAATACTGATGGAATGTGTCTCGTTGGTATTTTACCGAGAGTTACAAAAAAAGTTACATCCCATGCCACCATCATCGACGCATTCCCCGATGGAATCACAGACGGACGGTGCAAATTCCAATGCGTGCGACAGTCAAACTGCTTGGTCGGTTGGCTCATTTACCGACGGCATCACCAACAGAAGCTGCAAATCCAATACGCGCGTGCTCTGATACTTATTTACCGACGGATGTGCCGATGGACTTTGAAAAATCTGGAGGGATTTTCAAAATTTTAGTGTGAAAATAAAAAAATACTGACAGAAATTACTGACGGAATTTAATGTCATCGCCCAAGAAAATATTATTCTATGTTTCATCAGTAATTATGTTGGTAACATTGCAGTATAAAACCTAGCCCCCCCTCTATGGCTCATTTTTTCTCCGATCCTCCTCATTCATCTTCTCTTATCCTCCTGTAATTCCTTTGCGTTTCTCATTGTATTTTTATTGTTTTCATTGAAGTTTTCAACATATTAAACGATATGATTCTCCTTTCTTTATCTTTGTATTTTTTTACTTTTTTTTATTTTAATTATGATTATTTTTGTTGTGTTTTTTGTTTTGCGTATTGTTTGTAGATAAAACCTTGAAATCAACACACTATTAACGTAAACATTTTTCATTCCAAAAGTCTTTAGTCTTTAGTTTTTATTTGTTCAATTTATTTTATTGTCTGTATTGCCATAATAATTAAAAATTTTGTTAAATTTGAATTGTTATTGTTGAATTTACCCTTAAAATATTAATTGAAATATATAATTAAATTTAATTATTTTATCTTAATTTTATTATATTATTGCTTGTTATGTTTTGAATTATTTTGATTAATTTTAATTGTTATTTATGAATTTGTATAGATATTAGTTGAAAATATATAGATGTAAAATTTCTATAGATGTTAGATTGTATATAAGATTTTGTAATGGAGTCAATTGGCTTGTGGATATTATCAATATTTGTATGTATGAAAACTGTGAATAGTCTCTAATATAAAAGAGTTGCTGACAAATTTTTTTAAAAAAATTAAATTAAATTATTTAATTATTCGTATAAATTTGTGTAGATGTGTATAATGAAAATTTAATTATTTTATTGTTTGTATTGTAATAATTATTGAAAAATTTAGTATCTTTTAATTGTTATTGTTGAATTTACCATGGAAATGGTAATTGGAAATGAAGAATTAAATTTTATTATTTTATCTCAATTTTATTCTATTATTGCTCGTTATGTTTTTTATTATTTCTATTAATTTCAATTGTCATTTATGTATTTCTATAGATGTTAGTTGAAAATAATAGATGTTAGGTTGTATATAAGATTTTCCAATAGAGTCAATTGGTCTGTGGTTATTGTAAAGATTTGTAGGTTTGAGAACTGTGGGTAGTCTCTAGTATAGGGGAGGTGCTGCTGAAATTTTTTAAATAATCAAAGTTAATTATGTAATTATTCATATAAATTTATGTAGATGCGTAGAATGAAATCAACAGGACATCGTTAGTAGACAGTTGCAGCTAGTTCTTCTAGCAACGAGGATGACTTATCATTAGGTGCTGATCACAAAAAGGCACCTGCGCCAACTTGTGATGTTGTCTCTTCTAGCGCAGTTTTATAATGCAGAGGCGGTGTGCCTTTACAATGGAGTCAATTCACCCGCAAGTACCAGGCACAATGGAAGGATGACCTTTCAATGTCAGTTTGTTTAGGTTTTAGTTTTTTTTTTTACTTATAACATAATTTATGAATAACTAATTAATATTTTATTAATTTTATTTAATTTCAGGTTCACAAACATTGAGGTTGCCCAAACAATAACATCGGCGTTTAAATCGTCGATGGAGATTCTATTATTTCAATGGAGTCAGGTTTCCAAACATCTGGGGTGGAGATCTAATATTGATGCATGGTTTTGACGATTTCAGACAGGTGTTAACTTCTAATTTCCAGCTTATTTTTAATAAATTATTTTATAATCTTATATCTTGTACTATTTTTATTTTAAATTAATTATTTATACACAACACAAATTTGAGTAGGATAGCGTGGACAACAATGCTGTGAGGAAGGTATGGGAGAATCACACGACAATTAGGTAACATCGAAAATAATATAATTTTTTGTTCTAAATTCTAATTTGTTACTATGGAAGTAGATTGCATGATTTTTGATATGACACGGAAAAAAAAGAAGCAAAAAGATATGCGAGGGATAACGGTCTAGAAGGCTAGAATGAGGTGGTGATTTGGTGGGAATTAAAACCGCCATTCATCTCGGGGGATATATGAACGCAATATGAGAACGTGATGTTTGAGCGGTTCGCGTGACACTCACAGTCCAGTGCTGACAACCGGAACCGACAAATTTATGGTTCGGTGACCACGCACATCGGTGGGTCTATCCCGTTCAGTGCACATGCAAAGTGGATGGTAAGATTAATTTAAATAAAATATATCATTAATTAATTTGTTGTTGCTTATAAATATATTTAACTTGCAACCTTTTTTTTCCTTACAGACTACGTCTCTTGGACGTGAGTCAAGCCTAATGGAGCTGTTTGTAGAGATGCAAGTGCGGAGTCAAGACCGTCAAAATGGGGTGCAACATTTCGTGGACAACCGTGCTCAACACTTCGTGGTATATTCGTTCAATCATTTTATTTCGTAAGTTATTATTTTCTTGAATTGAATATGATGATTTTTTTTTTAATTTTCAGGAGACCTATAATAGCCGGATGAGGGAGAGATATGGAGATAATCCTTCGACCCATCCGGATTTGTGAATGGAGGTAGGATCGTCTGGTGGACTTGATAAAAATCAGGTCCATGGGCTCTCCAACACCACGGCTGAAAACTTGCGGGCGGCCCGTAGTATCTTAATCGTTGAGAGCTCTCCATCAGTATCGAGCACCCAGTCTGAGGAGTTCATGACCTTGAAATAACAATATAAACGACTCTTGATGGATTATGATTAGCTCCGTCTAATGGTCATGGACATTAGATCAAGGATGGGTGATGATACATGTGCAGCCCTTTTTGGTCGTACGGTCCCGGGAACAACCAGCCTCCTCCTCCTCCTCCAACTCCGCTGTTAATCTAGTTTAATTTTGTTTTTGAAACACATTAAATTTGTAATGAATATTTGGATGAATATTATTTAACATTATTTTTATATTTTTAATGTTTAATACAATTTTATTTAGTTAATTAGTTTTTTTATTATTAATAAATATTTTAAAAAATATTTTAAATAAATACCGACGGCCTTACAGACGGAACCAAGCCATTGGTATTTTATCGAGAGTTGCAAAAAAATTACCACCCATGCCACAATCAGTGACGGCCAGTCCGTCGGTGATTTACCGTTGGAAATACAGACGAAATAAGTCCGTCAGTAAAGTTCTCGCGGGAATTTTTTTTGGCATGCTTCCCCCATCTATAAGACCGTCAGTCTTTGGGTTTTTTTCCCGACTGAAGGAGCGACGAAAATGGAAATTACCGACGATCAATATTCAGTCAGACGGATTTCATCGGTGAGTCCGTCGGCAAAAATGTTACCGACGAATTGTGTCTTACACCGACAGAATGAATCCGTTGGTAAAACTGTTTAATGGTGTAGTGCTTGATCAAACTTTGAATCAGAGACCTCAAAATTTTCTTCATCACACAAATATCATCAATATTTTCATCATTCCTTCTCATCTGGTGAACCAATGAGATTACTTTTGTGAAGTAATCTGAAACTATCTCATTACTTTCTTTACTCAACTTCTCAAAGTCTCCTCTTAATGTTTGCAACCGTACCTTTTTTGTCTTTTCAACTCCACTATAAGTCTTGTTAAGCATTTCCCATGCCTCCTTTGACGTCTTTGTTGTTGCCACCATCTCAAGAGTTTATTCTTCAAGTCGAAGAAAAATCATGAATAAAGCCTTATTATCCTTCTTCCTTGATTCTCTCAACACTTGTCTTTCTACATTACTCATTTCTGCCTCTTCTCTTGTTGATTCTAGTTCAGTGTAACCATCTTCAACTAACTCTCATAACTCTTGTGATCTTAGTAGTGCCTTATATTGAATACACCACAGATTATAGTTTTGTTTGGTAAGACGGGAAATATGAAACTGAGAATTGTTATTGCTGGAAGCCATATCTAATCTCAAGTTCTGATACAAAATTTGTTGGAAAAAAACAATGACAAAACATATGAGGGGTTACTACTCACATAATTTAGTGGAATACAATACTCTAAATAATGGTATTCTCACACCTTTCATTATCAAATCCACACACACACACTATAAAATGTTTTTTACAATCTTCAAAGTAATTAATTAATATTAGACTCTTCAATACTTATTCTAGATTCATAATATCTCTATATTCATGGTATTTCTAGATTTATAGTATTTATAATGTGGATGATTATTTATTATACTAACTTTAATACACTTAATCTTGGTCAACAAATTTAATAACTAACAGCAGGAACGGATAGAAGGGAAATAAAACAGAGCATCTGACAAAGGGCAGCAAAACTATCTTGGTAATAAGAAACATTTCTCCATGCAATTCCTGTTGGCTACACATCTTTTCTATACACAACCTTCTTTTTTTGCTTGTTAATACCTAATATTAATTCCTATACTGTAAATAATACCTAGAACATCCAAAAAGAAGTATAAGATTAACTCATACCAACCTCCCACTAGATCATAGTGAGCTTAATGCAGACCACTTCGCTCTCCAAAAACTCTGTAAGCATTTAAGCAGACCACTTCGCTCTCCAAAAACTCTGTAAGCATGCAAATGCTTTGGAATGACCTTTGCAGTCTCTGCTCCATTGGCATCATCATAGCCAGAAAAGAAATGTTTAAGAGAATTACTTGAGATTTAAAGCCAATTAGAGGTGCATGCAAACCAAATGAAATAACGAACTGCCGTGTACACCTTCTGGAGGACAGATGAGATCTTGATCCCCTGCAGTTGCTAACGCTGGAACATTGCTTTTGCCTAGATGATCCTTGTGAAGGAAAGATCCACTACGGTTTTGTAATCCACCTTCTTGAAATGCTGTTGTCATCTGCAATAAAAGCTTTGCAGGTACTGTGCCTGTGGATTATTACGATTGGATTATCTCATGCATGCTAGGAATGATGCATGCTAGGAATGAAGAGAGATGAGTGGAAATGATAGCCATTATTGATTTTCTTGAGTAAAGGAGTGGGCCCTATTTATGGAAATTGCCTATTAAGTATTTTGATGGGACAGTTTTCGGTTTGTACATATCGAAGATGGGATTTTTTTATAAATCTAATTATAAAAAAATAATATCATTATTAATAAAAATAGCAATAATAATTTTCAATATTATTATTAATATCATTGTTATTGAAAATAGTAATGAAAAAAAGATTTTTATACTTGGATGGTTTAATTAATTAAATTGAACAAGGTTCAATTTGATGCAATGGTTTTTCAAGAGCGAAACGGAACATGTGGAATAAAACCGAAACGTTTCGGCCAAAATTTAGCCGAAAAATACAGAACGAATCGAGATTTAAAATGAAATGAAAATTGTTCTGTTTTTTGAATTGGTATGGAATATTTAGATCATTTCAGGCGAAACGGAACGGAATTGATAACCTTGATCCCCACCAATGTACCAAAAGGTCCTACAAGAAAATGATAAAGTAAATTTTGAGGGAGTGTAGCATAAACTAGTCAAAATTTATATTTGTTTTCTAAATATCATCAGTTCAAGTGTCATAAATCTTAAGTTACTGAGGTTTACATGGTCGTTAACTTCAGAATATTAAAAAATTAATCGAAATGTACATAAGTTAGCTCAAACACCATAATTTATATATATAAAATAAATGGTGAGGTAAAGGGATGCCTAAAAGCAACATATAAGTGTGGTGAGTTTACACCACATGTGGAGAAGAAGGCAGCCTTTCTCAGCCTATTTTTAATGTAGTGATTTTTAATTAATTATTGTGGTTCAAAAACCTAATATTTAATATATATTACGGTTTTAAACAACAACAAATAAAAGTGTATCATTTCATGAAAAAAAAAATTTGCAGTATTGTTAATCCACCTATTTTTTTTTTTAATTTATATGTTAATCGCTCAATTTGGATAGTTATCACCCCAACTGAGAGAATGACACGTGCTATAGACAAAAGGCCAGGTAGTTCAAGTGAAAAAAAGGATCAATGGAACACAAGAAATGATTACTCTCAATCTTTTGTTGCTGCAAAAGCCAATATGTTTCCTTCAAATTCACTTCATTTTCCCCCACCTCCCTCGCCTGCTCGTCTTTGAAAGGTATCAGATTACTCTCTTATTCTCTTATTAATTACTAATATAATTAATAGTACTAATCTCTAAAATATTATTATATTTGGTGTTATAAATAATATGATTTTTTTTAATAATTCATATTATTGCTACTAAAAATATTATTATTTATATTATAAAAATTTTAGTATTTTTATTAAAATTTATAACAGTATTATTAATAAATTTTTAAAAACTGCTATTATTATGAAAAAAATCACATTGACATACATGGCGCTTGGTTCCCTCTAAGGGTAGACAACCCAAGAAACACGTGACGTTTGGACTGCTTCATCTTGGCTGCAATCTAAGCATGTGGCTATCATTCATCTCATTCTTAATAGTAATTACTTTGATAGTAAATCCCTGATAATGGCATTTTCACTTGAGTTAGCGATATTTTTATTAAACATCATTATTTTTTATTTGGTTTGATTTTATTTATAAAAACAACCAAACTAAAATTTTATAAAATACAAAAAATAAACCAAAACTGAACCAAAACCAGTTCAAACCGACCGGTTTCGGTTCGGTTTAATTATTTTATATAAAAAACCAAAACCCAACCGAATTGTTTTTGTTTGGTTTGATTATTTTATATTAAAAACAAAAAACAAAATTGTTTTTCAGGTTTTTTTTTTAATTTTCTAATGGCCTTGGTTTCGGTTTGGTTTTTTATTTGTTTTGGTTCGGTTCGGTTTTTTTGATTTCAGGCTTATAAAACCGAATCAAACCGAATATTTTTTAAATATTATAATCATTTTAATCAGTATTTTTCATGATTTTAACTTTTTAACCTTTTCAATTTAATCTGTTTTTTTATTTTTTTTCTCTCCCCTGCTATTAATATTTCCTTTCACAGTTAAAAATTAAATGGTCACAAGCAAGGGTGTCAAACTCGCGAGTTAACTTCTAAAATCATCCGATTTTACGAGTTAACTTCTAAAATTATCTGATTTTACGAGTTAACTTGTATATACAGTGTAAAATCAGGTTAGAAACTCGAAAATTAGCAAACTCGGGTCAAACTCGGTTAAATTCAGTCAACTCAAACCAAGTCTACGAGTTTGACAAACTCTTCAAGTCTCTGTGTTTTTGTTAGTTGCTAAAATACACCCATTGATCTTTGTGTTCATCTCAAACTCTTCTCCATCCTTAGCCATGTACTCTATAGTATAGATCCCTTGTTGCAGATTGATGATCTAGTGGTAGGAATCCACCCCAGATGGTTGATCCTCACTTCCTTGAATGGTGGATGCTAAGCCCATCGCCATCAAAATCAAGATTGTAGCTGAAATCAAGAAACAAGAACTCCACTTTGCCATTTCTTGAAAAGGATATACACAAATAAACTCTCTTTCTCGCTGGGTTTTCTTGAATTAATGGTTTCTGTGGGCTTCTATTCTCTCTCTATAAAGATGGTACTGTGTTGTGTGTGTAAATGAGCACATAAGATTTCTCAACAGCTAAGGCTTACCGAGTTGAAGACTTGGGCAGCTATTCATGATTGACTTTGATGTTGTGTTTTATTTACCAAATTGCCATTTCTTTTCTTTTAAATCTAAGTTCTGCCACTAACTACAAAGATCAAAGTCACCACCGGTCTTCAACTTTAATCTATACTGACTGGTGGTGACCTGGGGAAGGGAGGTGGGTTTTTAATTATTTTTTAATTTTTAATTTATTTTTTTAATTGTTTTAATGTACTAACATTAAAAATAACTTTTAAAAAAATAAAAAATAAAAAATATATTATTTTAATACATTTTAAAATTAAAAACATTTTAAAAATAAGATTTATCATATAATTAAACAATTACTAAACTCCACACTAGGTTATTATTTACTACTTAAATGAAATTATTAATATATAATTAATTAAAAAAATTTACATATAATTTTATAATTTGAATTTACAATTCAAATTTATATTATATACTATGTGTCGTAGAAAAAAAAGGTTTATTTGAGGATCTTAGTTACAATAACACCCATCTTGAATAACATTTAAGTAATTGAAGAGAGGAACTGACATGCACGCCAATCTGAAACATTGGGCACCTTTTTTTTTTTTACTGTGGGGCACGTTAATACTATTATTATACATATCCGTGCTGTCAGGTGAGTATATAAAATCCTCGAATCAAAGGGCAGGTTTTGCAGTGTTCAGAATAACATTTATTAAAGGATGCAGTTTAATTGATTATATTTTAAATTTAATTTTTAGAGTTTTATAAATTTTATAATATTAAAAATTTATATAATTATTGATTTTAAAACTAATAAAATTAGTAAAAGTATATATAAACTGACTCGAAAATTTATAATAATAATAAAAAAACCATTTACCAGTGATGATGCCGATAAATGTTTTTTAAAAAAGAAAACTGGCGTGTGCTGTTCCCCAGACAGCTAGAAATCATGTTCATCTTGCCTCGTATCGATAGAATATTGTCTTGCACCTACATTTATGATGTTGTCTTGCACCTATATTTATGCATTCCAGCTTATATAAACCTAGAACTAGAAGTTCATAAAACAAACTTTACATCCACACAATTTTATTTTTTTATGCAAAACAATGTCACAATAACCAATCATGACTCAACTTTTTAGGGAAAAAAATAAAAATTACCACCGTCTCCATAAACAGCACAATGGCTCTGCTACTTTTCTTTCTTCATGAAGTAAGTTAAGGCACTAATTGTATAAATATACTCACCCACCCAGTCACCAGGTAAAAAATCGAAGTCCATCCTTGGCTATACAAATTCCAGAGCTATATATAATGCTAGGTTAGAAAACGTACAAGCCATTTAGGACATGCTCTAGACCATACAAGTCAGTCCTACCTACAGAAACTCTCTCTCCATGCATTTATCTTCATATATATTACACTAGCTCCTTTTAATACTTGTTAACTTAAGCATTAAATATCTTATTTCAATAAGAGACTTATTTTGTAAGTAAATTCATGGACTCGCAGTTAAGCACATTCATTTCAACCCATGACACAACAAGTCTAATTTTTATATGAATTTTTTTCATGATTGATACAAATTAGCCTATAATAATAACAAGGGCTCTCCTAGAAGTGTCAATTGGAGATATTATGAGGTCAATAGACAAGAAGCTCAAAGAGACCCTTAATGAACTTATTCATAATATTTGGTTCAAGTCAAGTTTTTAAACATCAACAACGAATGATCAGGTTTTGATTAATATGATTCGTGCAAGAGTTAGACAAGCTTAAGTAAGTTTTGTGCTTATTTTTTTTCATGCATAATTTTATACTAATAAGCATAATTTTTTATTTGACTGTTAGATTTTAAACCGATATACATCCTAGAAGATATATGGCTGCACTATCTTGAGCACGTGACGTCTGAGCAGTTCACACGATACTCACAGTTCAGTGCTAGCAACTGGAATCAGCCAATTCATGGCTTGGTGACAACGCACACCGGCGGCTCCGTTCTGTTTGCTGCACATGCGAAACAGATGGTAAGATTAATTTAAATGAAATATTCGTTAAATTAATTTTTTGTTAATTAATCTTTTTTCATTATAGGCTACGTCTCTTGGACGTGAGCCGAGCCCGATGGAGCTATTTGTGGAGACACACGTGCGGAGTCAAGACCGTTAAAAGGGGGCGCAACAGTTCGTTGACAACCGTGCTCAACCATTTTATTTTGTAAGTTATTATTTTTATTGAATTGAATATGATTACTTTTTTTATTTTCAGGAGACCTATAATAGCCGGTTGAGGGAGAGATATGGGTACGATCCTTTGATCCATTCGGAATTTGATCCGGATTTGTGGACGGAGGTTGGATTGTCTGGTGGACCCCATAAAAATCAGGTTTACAGGCTCTCCAACACTACGGCCGAGAACTTGCGGGTGGCCCGTAGTGTTTTAACCATTGGAAGCTCCCAATCAGTATTGAGCACCCAATCTAAGGAGTTCGTGGCCTTGCAGCAACACACGGCTCAGCTCACCGAAAAATATGACCATCTATCAGCTGCGTATGCACAACTCAAAGTGGAGCATGCACAACAAAAAGCGGAGGATGCACAACGGTATGCATAACAAAAAGCGAAGCATGACCAGCTTCGCGAATTTGTCATGAACATGGCATCACAGAGTGGTGATACATGTGCGCCTCCTCCTTTTTGGCCGTATAACAACCAGCCTCCTCCTCCTCCTCCAGCTCCACCATTATGTTAATTTGTAATGAATATTATTTAACTTTAATAGTTAATTTAATATTTTTTTATTTAACTCCAACTCCTCCAGTTTGTAATGAATATTATTTAATTTTATTTCTTTTGTTTTTGATGTTTAATAAAAATCTTATTTGCATAATTGGTTTTTTATTACCATTAATTTATATAATTTTATATTATGAATTCTAAATAATTTTTTAAAAACATATTTAAAAATAATCACAAAGGGTTTTACCGACGGAATATATCCGTCGACATTTGACAGTAGCTGCCATAGTCACCGACGAATTTACAAACAAATATATTCGGTCGGTATTATGGACTCACCGACAACTTTACCGACAGACTGAATCCATTGGTATTTTACAGTGCCTGCCACAATGACCGACGAATGTACAGATAGATGTCTTCGGTCGGTATTCCAAACATTCACTGACAATGTTACCAACGGTATGAATCCGTCAGTATGTCATACTATCACCGACGGGATAAATCCGTTGGTATATTTCAAGCGGGAAACTTTTTTTTTGTCGCGCAATTTCCGTCAGTAAAACCATCGGCAAATGTTTTTTTATTTTTTCGACAGATATAGCGATGGACTGTGGTATTACCGATGAAAGGAAAGTCGATGGATGTATTCCGTCGATGATGACGTCAGTAAATAAATCACCGACGAAATTTTAATGACATACCGACGGAATATATCCATCGATAAAACTGTGAAATCTTGTAGTGAGGTAAGTACGGGAGGTAAAAGGTGAAAAGGTGAACATATTATCGTGAGAAACTATATTTAAGTGAAACATAAGAGGAGTAATATATACTTGAGTGTAAGCATATGAAAGAGTATATGAGGATATATTTTCTTATTACGAAGGTGTTTTTCAGATTATGATGATGTCTTCCAAAGATGCATCATCACCTCTAAAAGATTGGTTTTCACAGCCTAGAAAATTAAAAGGTTGATGGTTTTCATTGAGGTGATTAGTTCAACTATAGGGGTGAAATTCAAGGTCTTAGGTGTCGTGATGACTTAGATACAAACTTTGGGAGTATTAAGATGAGAATTTCGGTGTTTTAGGGTAGAAATGATCCCAATGCTTATTTAGATTGGAAGAAGAAAGTTGAGCTGATTTTTTATTGCTATTGCTATTCGGAGAAGAAAAAGGTAAAAGCTTATTGTCATTGAATTTACTGATTATATTATTATTTGATGAGATCAACTTGTATTAGGTATGAGGAGAAAGTGTGAATACTCATTGATACTTGCGAAGAGATGAAAGGAATCATTAGGAAAAAATTTGTTTGGGGACATTACTACTAAGATTTATATCGAAGGTTCCAAAACCTGACTCAATGGTCTAAGAATGAAGAGGATTACCATAAAGAGATAAGTCATTATGATTAGAATGGATTACCATAGAGAGATAAGTCATTATGATTAGAACTAATATAGTGGAAGATAAAAAAACAATAATGGCAAGATTTCTGAACAGGTTAAATAACGATATTCTGAATGTAGTTGAATTACAATAGTACATTGAGTTAGGAGATATGTTATGTAAACCCCAACCCAAAATTTTAAACTAGTGCTAAATGAGGTGATTCTCAACTAAAAAATAATAAAACTAAAAAAAAAAATTTATGATTAGTGGTGAAAGTTCTTGGTAAATTGGTGTAAAATCCCTTAATAAATTAAATTATGAATTTGTGAATAAAAGTATTGACAGTTAGAGTAAACTCATGCGTAATAGAGTAATTTTTAACTAAAAAATAATAAAATTTTAAAAAAATTTATTATGACTAGTGATGAAATTTTTCAAGTGAATTAGAATATATCTCTGATAAAAAAAAAGTGACACGCAAAAAGGGTTGATGGACTAAGATTTGATAAAAATTATGGAGGGGATATTTAATAAGTGGCATTGTTGTAAATAAGGAAAAATACTTTCTTCCCCTTTAAAAGCCATGAAAGACACCATTTATGGAAGAAAAAAAAAGGGAAACTTGAAAATTTCTTTATTTCTTCTTCTTCTTTCTTTCTTGAGTTAAATGGCATGGAGTTTTTGGTTTAAGGGTTTTCCACCTCAAAATCAAAACCAAATTAGTAAACTTTTAGATAGAGATTGAAAGTTTAGAAGCTCGAGGAAGAAATGGTTCCATTGGAGGAGAAAGAAGATTTTTGAAGAATTGTCCATTAAAACTCATTAAAGTGAGTTAGTCATGAGTCATAAGAAGTTTAATTACAAGAATTTTTATTATTTTAGGTAAGGAAATGAAACCCTCTAATTTTGGATTTGTTAGGATTTATGGTTGATTAAAAAAAAAAGATAATTTAAATGATTCTTTGTTAATTTATGATGCAATGACGTGTTTATTAAGTAAATTGAAGGAACTTTAGTCGATCATAGGGTTCGTCTAGTTGTTAGTTTTAAAAATTAGAGGAATTTTAAAAATTAACTTTGATTTAGGTTGTTTTGGGTTTCTTTATGTTATTGTGATGATTTAATTATAATTTAAAATCAAAATTCTAACTTATTTAACCTCAATGACCCGAGAATTTAAAATATTTGTGTAATCAAATTACCACATGTTTTTAGTAATTTATCCAAGATTAAACAAAATTGTATCCTTCACAAAAAAATAAATAATAAATAAATAAAATAGGCTCCTAATAGTCAAGTTCATTTCTTTAAAAATCATCTCTCAAATTTTACTTAAGTAATTGTGTAGCAATTAAACTATAAATTCACTAATTTGAAGTGTGTTTAATATTGTAGTAACAATTATTTTTTAAAATATTTTTTATTTTAAAAAATATTAAAATAATATATATTTTTTTTATTAAAAATTATTTTTAACATTAAGACATTAAAATAATTTAAAAATATAAAAAATTAAATTTTTTATTAAAACACTTACCAAAAACAAATTCATCCTCTTGCTGTTAGGGCACTCCCAATTAAACCATTTGTAGAAAAACCCCTTGCTTTGTATGACACTGCAGTTTTCATGTTTCTTTGTTCTTTGTTTAATTTTCCTCTTTAACATATTTTGTGTATTCGCATTTTAGGACTTGCGTCATTTGGTTTCGCATTTCATCCTTTATTCAAGTTTGAAAAATAAAAAAAAGAAATTTGCAAAAAAAATTTCATTTAATTTATTATATATATATATTAAAAAAAAAGGTTATTGTTCAATAGAGTTCTTTATTTTATATAAAATATTTTTTAATATACAATATTTTACATATAAAATACTTTTTTAATATTTATCTTGAAATATATTTCGTTCTATAAATAAAATATTTTTTAATAGTGATGATGGTGAAATAAAAAACAATAACAATAATGGTGAAATAAAAGGAAGGATGACAATAAAGAAGACATTGGTTGGGCGATGATAGTAATGAAAAAGAAATGATGATGATCAAGGAAGAGGAGGTGATGGTAGAAAACAAAATAATAATTATAGAAATAAAGAAAAAAATGATAGTAAAAAAAGAAAAGATGATAATTATGGTGATGAGATGAAGATTGTAGTTAAAATAATTAAATGAAATTATCAATGAATTACTTTTTATAAAATATTTTATAAAATTTAATGAGATGAAAATATTTTTTAATAAATAAATTAAGTTTAATAATTAATTATAAAATAATTTTTATTGATTAATTTTTGTATAAAATATTTTATAAAAATAAATACATAAAAATATATTTTTTAAAAAAACACAATAAGATATTTTCCGCAAATCAACCAAAGCCGCCAGTGTCATATTCGATATCTTACTTTGCCACTTGTTTTTTTTTTGTTTTTCTCACGTTTGGGAATCTTGACTTTATTGTACGAGGGAATTTTATATTATTTTACTGTATTTTTAAAATGCAAAAAAATTATGGGTTGTTTTGGTTATGACACGTTCGCTTTTGGTCTGTATTTGACAGCTTGGGCTACTTCAGAGTGGCTACTTCATGGTCCGTTTGTTTACGCGGCTGCGGCTGTATTTTAATTAAAATACAGCTGTCAGTCATTTGGTAATGAAAAAACTTGATTTATTGTACCTGGGTTCCACGTTTTTTTTTGCAGCTGAAACGTAAAAAATGAAAAGCAAGAAAATCATGCTTTTCATTTACTATGCATGCTAATTGCACTGTTCACTGAACAGTGCAATTAACATGCACAGTGTACACGGTACATTGTTCAAGTGAACAGTGCAGGGGAATTGCACTGTTCACGTGAACAGTGCAATTAACTTGCACTGTTAAAACATTTTTTTTTAGTGTGTATTAATTTTATTAATATTTTTTTAAAAAAAATAGTTTAAAGTAAATTAAATTTATTTGCATTGTGATATGAACAATATATTTTTACCGAAAAATTAGTATAGAGTAAATTAAATTTACTCGCACTGTAATATCAATTTTATACATGATAATATTTTATTTAATTGTATTATTAAATAGTTTAATGAAATAATAAAAAATATTTATATAAAGTATTATTTATTTCATAATTTAATATGAGTAATTAATTTTACAATATTTAAATTTAAAACTATCAATATTAATATATATTTTTTAAAATTATTTTATAACCTCAATTTCAAAAGCATTTTTACCCAAACACATTAAATTATTTTTTTTCAACCTCAATTTCAACCACAGTTTTAACCAAACACCTATTTTTTCAAACCAACTTCAATTAAAAGTACTTTTTATAAAATTATTTTTTTCAAATCACAACCACAACCACTACCGCAATACCAAACACATACTGAGTGTATTAATTATTTGCTTTGGTGTGTGCTAATATGTAAGCCTTGTTTACATGGAGGATTTCATTCAATGTTGTGTTAAGCACCGTATGTTTCATACACCTCTTTACTGTAATTGGATTGAAATCATTCGTAATCTATTGCGTTTGATTCACTTCTTTGAGTGTATTAATCATTCGTAATCTATTGGATTGATATAATTATTTCTCACATCCTCTCTCTCTCTCTCCTTTTCTTTTTTTGTATGCCTTTATAATGTGGAGCCTCATCTAAAGGCATCATCTAACGATCTATCTGCCTTCAAACAAGCCAATGATCTTGATGCTTCCGGTGAAGCCAGTGAAATTAAGATCTATAATAATAAATCAAAAGCTCACATTAGTAGGAGTGTTAGGGCTCGAATCGACGCATCGGCGAGGCGATTTCCGCTTCAAAGGAGACGAAATCCGACTCTCGTGCATCACTAGATCTGCGTTAGATCTTAATCTCCGTTTCTGAGGAGTAGTTTCACCGTTGGATCGAGAGGCATGTATCATCCTTGTTATGGAATTCCTCCATGTTCGTGTGGCTCTTGAGCAGTGTTGGTGGTGCGTGGAATATCACTCCATGGCCAAGGCACAATCAACGGTGGCCCCTCTTACAACGACACGGACGGCGAAAACGATCGCTTGCATGTCCAAAAGTTCACCTCTTGGGATATTTTTATTGATCGCTACATTACCAAAATAGCCTCTCCATTTCTTCATGAGAGCACCGCACACAAATCCAGTCTTGAAAATAGCATGCCGTGGAAAAATTAGAGGGAAGGTATTTAGTAATTTGGAGTGGAGATAGAAACAAAAATTTTTGAGAGGGAAGGATCGATGGAGCATTGAGTGGGAGAGGGAGAGGGAAGAGTAGATTAAGCGATAAGGGGATTGGCGTCTACATGTCCCTGTCCGATCTTTGAGCCCCATGTGAAACAGAGGCCATTCTCGACGTTTTCCTTCTGTTGGCTATTTTCTCTTAGTGCCAACAATAGAGTCTCGACGGAATCGTCGATCTCTTCTTACACGTTTGAAGGGTAGACAATTCAATGTACTAAACATGAGAATTTCAACCATGTTGCTTGCTTTCAGATCTTCTACATCAAAACCTTGTTTATACTGGGGACATGAACGCTAGCTATTATTAATAAAAAAAAATCCAAAATCTCAACCTAATACCGCAAAAGGCCATCATCTGTATCTAGATATACACTAGTTATTTAACATGCAACTCGCCCCGGGTTGCATAATTATTATTTGCAATTACCATCCTAGTGAAGATCAAGCAACTGTTCTCTGCAATTCACAACAAGAAATTTAGCACCAAATATTATCATTATCCGCGCAAATGAAACCTCAGTTTCAGTGGATTAAGTCCAAATAAATGAGAGAATGGTAGACTTGGAAGCTAAAGCATTCATCTAAAAGAGATGATACCCATCGATTTTGTGGATTAAATCCAAATAAAGTTATCAAAACCCAACACAAAAAATCTTCAACAATAAATATGATTTCTGCTAGTGAAAGGCAAGCCCCCTGGTACCTGTGCTTTCTAAATGCCATCACAGCCCCGTTCAAAGAACTTCCAGACAGAGGATTCTTCAGACCAATAGATTTACTAACGGAAGACAATAAATTCAAACTGTGATATCAGAATCAATATAGATACCTCCATATTTGCATAATCCAACATAAAAAGGACACCTTTTATGTTTATGCCACAACTTCGAGAGTTGAGAATTCATAAATGCCCGTTGTTGAGAGCACTACCAGACTATGTTTTGGCAGCGCCTCTACAGGAATTATTCATAAGTGGTTGCCGCAATCTAAGGAAACGTTGCGGGAAGGAGAAGATGGGTGAAGATTGGCAAAAGATTTCTCCCATCCCAAACATTTATTTTCATGATATATAGGTGAGAAAGACAGAACTCTTTAATTAGAACCGGCAGGAACAGGTAAATTCTTCTACAGTGTTAATTCTTAACGGTATAATATTTTAGTATATTTTAACAAATCCATTTTAATTAATTATGTAAGTCATAGCTAGGTCACTGGGATTTTTGTCATTCAGAAAATGGAATGCTCATTTTGACATCTACCATTCATTGGGTTGTTTTGGTGATGACACGTTTGCTTTTGGTCTGTGTTTGACAGCTTGGGCTTAGAAGATACTGAAGAGTTACTTCACTGTGGGTTCCGATTTACTTTGTGCATTTGAAGATTTTCCCTTGATATTTTTGGAATCACATCGAAGGGCATTCTGGTATAATCAAATGGAGGATTTCATTCAGTGTTGTATTAAGCACCGTATGTTTCATACACCTCCTTACTGTAAATGGATTGAAATCATTTGTAATCTATTGTTGACTTGGATTTTATTTCCTACTTCCCATTTATTCTCACATCCTCTCTCTCTCTCTCTCTGTTTTTTTTTCTTTTTTAATTATTGTGCACCCCAAACTAGATTACATCTTAAGGAATTATTGTTAACCCCAACTTACATGTAAATGTGCAATCGTTGATGGATCTCGAGTTGGCGGAATCTCTTTAATGATTTGGTTCTTAAAAATAGCAATTCATCCGTAAATGGTGTTCATAAATATGTCCATGACATCAAAAAAAAAAAAAAAGTAACTAATACATGGTTTCTATTTCAAGAGCCATCATCAAAAGTACAAGATTCTGATTGCCAAATTCTTCTCAACCAAATAAAAGTATGATTAAATATATAGCACAATTGAATAGCACCAAATACTCAATGGATCAGCTAAAAAAAACAAATTACCAAAACATAGATTCTAAACATAATAACAATTTGAAATGGTGCAACTGAACCACTACATTGCATGGTAGAGGATATTCAGTCGACTTGTGTATTTAGCATCGTACACCTTATGCCATAAGAATTTCGAAGTTAAATGTATTTGGACTAGAGTAGTATTAGGATGAGTTCTCTTCTTGAAAATATTGTGCATCCTAATCCCACATGGAAGTGTGTGATCAACCCCATTAGAATCATTATACATCCCAACTCACATGCAAATGTACAATTCCTTGTGGACCTCGGGTTGTGGGCTCTTCCCTATGATTTGGTTCGTGGGAGTGGCTAATTGTTTACGTATCCAAGAATATATATGCGATCTAAAAAAATATAAAAAAGGGGATATTAACTAAAACATGGTTTCCAGTTCAAGAGCCATCATCAAAATTACAAGATTCTTATTGCCAAATTCTTCTCAACCAAATAAAAGTTTCATTAAATTGAATTGAATAGCATCAAATATTCAATGGATCAGCTAAATAAAAGGTACTGTTTGTAAAAACAAATTTAATATATCTCAAAATTAAGCAGATTATTTTGGTAATTAAAATAAGAACTTCAAAAAATATAATAAAGAAATGAATTAATATGGCCTGACGTAGTTAAAACATATCGGTAGACTCGAGTAACTTGTTTAAATATTATTGGTTTTTTAAAAAAAATAATAATAATTTCGGTCAAAACGATGTTATTTTAAATTTTTTTATAAAAAAATTAAATTAACTTGGATTAACCTTCCTATATTAGACCTAATTCTTGACCCGGGACGTTGAACCTCAAGTAAAGTTTTAAAAACTTTGTCCCTATAATTTTTTTTTCTAACAATGTAGCACTATATTTATTTTTCATTTCTTTAATTTCACCATTTTTATCTTGATTTAAGTTTTTTTAATTTAATTTAATTAATTTTACTATCGGTTAAATTTCTTATATTTTAATAGCCTAAAAAAATTATAATCAGTGGTTTACATTACCATACAACAAAAAATTAATAGCATACATATCTACAGTCATGATTGATTAAATATTGAAAAAACTTATCAAGAAAATTAATATAATCAAGAATAAAGAGTTCAAAATTTTTGTTAAAATTCAAAAAAATGGTGAAATGTCTGATTTTTAGGGATAATGTCAACAATTTCATTAAATCTAAAAAAGTGATGAAATCTCCTATCTTCAAGGATTAACGTGAAAGTTTTTGTTAAAATTCAAGAAATTGTGAAATCTATTGTCTTTAGGGATTAATGTAAAAAAAATTAAAAAATTAATGAGACCTCCTTTTAGAGATTGAAGATGGCAAAATTTTTGTTAAAATTCTTTTATTCATAACAGTTGAGATTATATATATATATATATATATATATATATATATATATATATATATAATAGCATAAAATAATTTAGAAAAACATAAATAATGGTAATTTTTCATTTAAAAAAATATGATAAGGATGATGTTTAACCTAATACTTGAATCTTTAAAAAACTAATATTAATTTTAGAATTTTTAATTTTTTTTAATTATTAGATAACAATTCTTTTTATTGCGTTAGTCTGTGTTGCTAAAATTAACATCATATTTTACTATCATTACACTATAAAAAAACAAAAAACAATATGTAACGGCTCTTCAAAATATACTAGCTTTGATACCCGCACGATGCCGCAGGTTATTTTTTTTGCATAAAAAATATTAAAAAGAATAAAAAATTAAAAATCTTGGGTTTTTCTACAAAGTTATACCCAAGAATCTTGGGTTTGGCTGCAACGCCTGACCTAAGAGTAATATTTATAATATTAATAATAAAATTAAACTTGCATGACCCAAGTTTAAGTGAGTCTGACTGTAACACCGGACCCAAGAATACTGGATGTGGGTCTGGCTATAAGGTCGTGTCATAAAAGTGTGATAATTAAATAGATTAATTACAAAAAACAAAAAAAATCAACAGGAAGGAAAAAACTAATGAAGAAAAAGAAAAAAAACATTGAATTAATTGGGTTAACCTTTTATACTAAGTTATCCCGTAAAACCTGAGATTTGCGTCATCAAAGTTTGATAACTAAATAGAAAAAAAAATGACGGGTTTACCTAGAATTAACCGGGTTAACCCATCAAACCAAGTTAACCCGTCAAGCCCAGGATACGTGTCATGAAAGTATGAAAGTCTAATAATTAAATAGAAAGAAAATTAACTTTAACAAACTAAACTAAATGAAAAAAATAACTCGTCAAATCAGGTTAACCCATCAAACCCGAGATTCGTATTATGAAAATCTGATAACTAAATAAAACAAATTTAACATTAACAAACTAAATCAAACAAAAAAAATTCATTAAAAAAAAATAAAAAGAAAAAACAAAAGAAAAAAAACAGTTATATAATATAATACAATATAATTATAATTATAATGAAAAAACGTGGGGAAAATTTAAAAAAATAGAAAAAAAAAGTGGGGAAAGCTAAAGCTAAAGCTAAATTCTCAACCAACTCAATATTTAAAATATAAATTTAACAAAGATAATTTAAAAAAAAAACATGTGGGGAAAACACTGTAGCCAAACAAAAACCATGTAAGGGAAACACTGTAGTAATCCATAGTATTTTTTTTTTAAAAAAAAGCTACAAACCTAATTTCTGAACCAGCTCAATATATAAAAAAAACTGACAAAGGCTATCTAAAAAAAAAAGAAGTCAATTTTGGGTAAAAGAAATGAAAAAAAAATGTACAAAAAAGGAAACAAAAGCGAAAAAAAACACGTGGCGAAAGCTACCGTGTTTTAAAGAAAAAGACAAAAAAACTAAATTTTCAATCAGCTCAATAGTAAAAAAATAAAATCAACAAAAAATAATTCTGAAAAAAACAAAACAAAAAAAAAATATGTAAAAAATGACAATTTTGGAAAAAAAATATAAAAAAAACATATAGGGAAAGTTAAAGCTAGATTATCAGCCAGCTCAATATTGAAAAAATAAATTCGATAAAGATAATTTTTTAAAAAAATATATGGGGAAACACTGCAGCAAAACAAAAACTATGTAGGGGAAACACTGTAGCAATCCATATTGTTTTTTTTTTAAAAAAAAACTACAAAGCTAAATTCTCAACCAACTTAATATAAAAAAAATAAAATCTAAAAAGATCATTTTGAAAAAAAAAGAATAAAGAAATCATAAAAAAAAGAAAACAATGTATGAGAATATTATAGCAATCCACAACGAGATGATTTGCCCGTGCGCTGCCGCGAGCTTATAAAACAAATGCACTTGATAATGTTATAATTGTGAACCAACGCTAGATAAGTAATAGAAATTAAAGGTATGATGGAGCAAATATTTCATGACGGAAAAAAAAGTTATGTTGGTGATCAAAAACTTAGAGACTGAACAAAATGATTTGTAGCAATCTACAGTGTTTTGTGAGGAAAGATACGGTGATTTCGCCACATGATTTAGCTTTTCAGTTAATAAAAAGCAAAAAAAAATACAAAGCTAAACTCTCTACCAATTTAATATTAAAAAAAAACCAACAAAGATAATTTTGGAAGAAAAAAAAACCCATGAGAAAAAACGTTGCAGCAATTGACAATGTTTTGTGAGGAAAACTATAGCGCTTTTCCCAATAAAATAAACTAAAAAACTATTTAGAGAAATATTGTAGCAATCCACTGTGTTTTGTGAGAAAAACTACAACGCTTTCCTCATATGATTTAGCTTTATTGTAATTATAATTATGAACCAACTCAATATTCAAAAAAAAAATCGATAAAGATAATTTTAGAAAAAATCATAAAAAAATCACATGGAAAAACACTGCAACAATTCACAGTGTTTTAAAGAAAAAATAACAAAGTTAAATTCTTAATCGGCTCAATATAAAAAAAAACAACAGAGATAATTTTAGAAAAAACAAATAACAAAACAAACACAAAAAAGGTAAAAAAATCATGTTGGAAACACTGTAACAATTCACAGTGTTTTGTGATGAAAGCTACAGTGCTTCCCCACATGATTTAGCCTTATTTGTAATGACTTGTAATTGTAATTCACAAACAACTCAATATTAAAAAAATAAAATTAAAAAAGATAATTTGAAAAAAATTATAACAAAAAAAACTATGCGGAGAGACACTGTAGCAATCCACAATGTTTTATGAGCAAAGCTACAATACTTTCCCCATATGATTAAGCTTTATTACAAAGTTAAATTTTAACCAACTCAATATTTTAAAAAATTAAATCGACGAAAATAATTTTGGAAAAAAATATTACAAAAAAAAAAACACAAAAGAAACTGGAAAAAACCATGTGAGGAAAAACTGTATCAATCCATAGTGTTTTTTGAGGAAAAACTTGTATTTACTTGTAATTGTAATTCTTAACTAGCTTAATATTTAAAAAATAAAATTGACAAAGATAATTTTAGGGAAAAACATAACAAAAACAGAAAAAAACCATGTGGGAAAAAACACTGTAGCAACCAACAGTAATTTTCGAGGAAAGTTACAGTGCTTTCCTCACATATTGTAACTGTAATTTTTAACCAGCTCAATATTAAAAAATAAAATAAAAAAGATAATTTCAGAGAAAATCAGAAAAAAACCACGCGGAGAAACACTGTAGCAATCAACAATGTTTTAAAGAAAAAAAATTACAAAACTAAATTCTCAATCAGCTCCATATTAAAAAAATTTAAAAAATATAATTTTGAAAAATAAAGAAATAAAATAGAAAAACTATGTGGAAAAACATCGCAGCAATCCACAGTATTTTTAAGAAAAAAATTACAAAGCAAAAATTTTAACCATGTCACTATTTAAAAAGTAAAATCAACAAAAATAATTTTGGAAAAAACAAAAGAAAAAATTAGGAAAGTTGAAAAAAAATGTAATTTTGAAAAAAAAAATTTGAAATAAAAAATAAAAAAAACGAAAAAAAAAAGAAAAAAGAGAAAAGTTAACAAAAAATAAGAGGGAAGAATCACTGTGGATTACTGTTGTAATCCACAGTAAAATGTGTGGGGGGAACAATGATTCCCCTACACCATTTAGAGTATGTTTTAATGTTTTAAAGAAAAAAACTACATAGTTAAATTTTCAACCAGCTCAATATTTAAAAAAATTAGCAAAGTTAATTTTGAAACAAAAAAATTTTTAAAAAAAAAACAAAAAATGAAGAAGAAATCAATTTTGGGTAAAAACGAAAAGCAAAAAAAAAAAACATGTAAAAAAAAACCTACTACTACAGTGAAAAACCCACACATCTTAGAGTTCTTTAATTTAAGGACACTTTTTACTGTAACTAAATATTTTCAACCCGTAACAAAATTATCAGAAATGATCATTATATATAATGTCATAATTAAGTTGATGCAGCGACACCAAACCCTCTATAAAATAGATTAAAGATCCAATTTAATAATTTGATGAAATTGAAAATTAAAGATTCAATTTAATAATTTGAAGGAATTTGATATGATTTATATATTTCTTTCAAATTATATGTAATCTTTTATGGTATGAAAAGGAGGTTTGAATTCAAGATTTTCTAGGAAGAATTAGCAACAATATGTAAAGGCAGGTTCATCTGCATCGATACGAGAGAGTTTTATTTGCTAGGACATGCCTTGTTGTATGATTTATACAGTGTTTGATTTTGTATTTCAACAACATTTAAAAAAAAAATCAAATTTTGAAACACTACAAAAACTAAAAAAAAAAAATATTGAGACACTAAAATACAAGCTTCCTTTTTTTTTTTTCCAACCTACAAGTTGTGCTCTCCAAAAACTAATAAAAAAAAACTAATAAAAACTAACTTAATTTGAGACACTAAAATAAAAAAATGTTGAGACTCTAAAATACAAGCTTCACCTGCAACGCCAAACCCTAAGTATATAAACTAACTTCCATTCACAATCATCAGCCGCCTCCTTCTCTTCACCCTCTCTTTCTCTCGGCTCATCCCGTCATCATTGCTTCTCTCTCTCTCTCTCTCTCTCTCTTTCCAATCAGAACTAAACAGACGATGGCTGAGGCACTTCTATCTCCGATCTTGGAGCAGTTAACCACGATCGTTGCTCAACAGGTATTTTTCTACCATCTGCAATAACCTGATTTACCTAGCAGAGATAAGAAATATATATAAAGTTCAAGCCTTTTTTTCTTCCTATCATAAAAGGAATACTTTTAACTTGAATAAATAAAAATAATATTTTAAATCCTCAAGTATATATTTGGATTTTATTAAAGAATCTTCTTTTTCTTGTTTTATTATTTTTCATATTTCCAAAAATAACCTAAAGAAAATATATCATTCCAAATATAGGAAAACCGAAAAAGGCAAAACAAGAAATATTAAGGGTAAAATAATCAATAAAAAGTTCAAAGGATTACCGAGCGAGTATATATATATATATAAGGTAAAATATCTATAGTTTAATGTAAAATAAAAACCAGATTTTATGTCGGTTCAAAGGAGAAATCCTTCTCTCGTGAGAACATTAAACTCTTTCCATGCCTATATTAATTATATATATATATATATATATATACACGTTCAGGTTTAACGTTTTACCATTTAAGATTCATTTTATACCTTCTTGTACAGTAGCATAGTGCATACTGATATCATCATAATGATGATAAAAAGAAAAAAGAAATATTATTATTTCTAATAAATGTTTTTTATATAAATTATTAATATAGTAAATCCATTTCACAATAAAATATATTAATACAAAATTAATAGAAATGTTTCCTATGCTTGAACTTCCTTGTCTTTTCTACACTAATATGTACTGGAAGAGGTGAACCTAGTAGGGGGTGTGAAATTGTCTTCAAATCACAGAGATGTTTCCTATGCTTAACTTTTCTTTTCCTTTGTAAACTAATAGGTACAAGAAGAGGTGAACCTAGTAGTGGGTGTGAAGAAAGAAGTCGACAAGCTGAAAAGCAATCTCCTTGATATTCAATCTGTCCTTGAAGATGCAGATAGAAAACAAGTGAAGGATAAGGCTGTAAGAGATTGGGTAGACAAGCTCAAAGATGCATGTTATGATATGGATGACGTGCTAGATGAATGGAGCACTGCAATTCTTAGATGGAAAATGGAGGAAGCTGAAGAAAATACTCACAGCCGACAGAAGATACGGTGTTCCTTCCTGGGATCTCCTTGCTTTTGTTTCAATCAAGTGGTTCGACGTCGCGACATTGCCCTGAAGATCAAAGAAGTTAGTGAAAAAGTGGATGACATTGCTAAAGAGAGAGCTAAGTATGGCTTTGATCTGTACAAAGCCACTGATGAACTCCAGCGACTAACAACTACCTCCTTTGTTGATGAATCAAGCGTGATTGGTCGAGATGGTGAAAAGAAAAATGTTGGAAGCAAGTTGCTGGCTGAAAGTAGTCAAGAAGCACGGGACGTGGATGTCATCTCTCTAGTAGGGCTGGGCGGAATTGGAAAAACAACTCTCGCCCAGCTAGCTTTTAATGATTCTGAGGTTACGGCTCATTTTGAGAAAAAGATATGGGTGTGTGTTTCAGAACCATTTGATGAGGTTAGAATAGCCAAAGCTATCCTTGAGCAGCTTGAAGGGAGACCAACGAATCTGGTTGAATTGCAATCCCTTTTGCAAGGGGTTTCTGAATCCATTAAGGGAAAGAGGCTCCTTCTTGTCCTTGATGATGTCTGGACAGAAAATCACGGACAATGGGAAAAACTGAAACCATCTCTCACAGGCTGTGCTCGAGGAAGCAGAATTCTAGTGACCACTCGTAAGGACGCTGTGGCAACGATGATGGGAACTGACCACCGGATCAACATTGAGAAATTGTCTGATGAGATATGCAGGTCAATATTTAATCACGTGGCATTCCAGGAAAGAAGCAAAGATGAGCGCGAAAGATTGACAGATATCGGCGATAAAATTGCAAACAAGTGCAAGGGCTTGCCTCTAGCTGCCAAGGTATTAGGAGGTCTAATGCAGTCTAAAAGAACAAGAGAAGAGTGGGAACGTGTTTTATCTAGCGAACTGTGGAGGCTAGATGAGGTTGATAGAGATCAGGTTGAAAGTCGAATATTTATACCTTTGCTTTTGAGTTACTACGATTTACCTTCTGTGGTAAGACGATGTTTCTTGTACTGTGCCATGTTTCCAAAAGACTTCGAGATGGTCAAAGATGAATTGGTGAAGATGTGGATGGCTCAAGGTTACATCAAGGAGACTTCAGGTGGAGATATGGAGCTTGTAGGAGAGCGGTACTTTCATGTCTTGGCAGCGCGCTCTTTCTTCCAAGATTTTGAGACGGATATATTTGAAGGAATGAAATTCAAGATGCATGATATAGTGCATGATTTTGCCCAATATATGACAAAAAATGAATGTCTAACAGTGGATGTCAATACACTTGGAGAAGCAACAGTGGAGACTTCAATTGAAAGGGTTCGTCATTTAAGCATGATGCTGTCAGAGGAGACCTCTTTTCCCAAGTCCATTCACAAAGCAAAAGGTCTTCGCAGCCTCTTGATCCACACTGGAGACCCTTCGCTTTTAGCTGCACTACCTGATGTATTCAAGCAGTTGACATGCATCAGGTCATTGAATTTGGCAAGGTCTCTAATCAAAGAAATACCAAACGAGGTAGTGAAATTGATACATTTGAGACACCTAAATCTGGCATCTTGTGGATTGTTGGAGTCCCTGCCAGAAACCATGTGTGATTTATGCAATCTGCAATCCCTACACGTTACTTGGTGTTATTCTCTCAAGGAATTGCCTAACGCGATTGGAAAACTTATCAAATTGAGGCATCTCCGGATTCATGGTTCAGGTGTGGACTTCATACCAAAGGGAATAGAGAGGATAACATGTCTTCGAACATTAGATGTGTTTAAAGTGTGTGGTGGTGGTGAGAATGAAAGTAAAGCAGCTAATCTAAGAGAATTAAAAAACTTAAATCACATTGGAGGGAGCTTTAGTATACGGAATCTAGGAGGAGGTATAGAAGATGCGAGTGACGCTGCAGAAGCACAACTCAAGAATAAGAAGCGCCTGCTTCGTTTGGAATTGGGTTTCGAAAACACCCGGGGGAACGGCATTTTAATTGAAGCTTTACGGCCTCCGTCAGACTTGGAAAATCTAACCATAACTAGGTACGGAGGGTTGGATTTGCCAAAATGGATGATGACATTAACCAGATTACAGGAGCTTAAACTCTTTGATTGTGCGAACCTGGAGGTCTTGCCTCCGTTGGGTAGATTGCCCAACCTTGAAGGCCTGGTATTGAGGTCGTTGAAGGTGAGAAGGTTGGATGGTGGATTTTTAGGTATGGAAAAAGATGAGAATGCCAGTATTAATGAAGGAGAAATTGCAAGGGTAACTGCTTTCCCCAAATTAAAAAGATTTGCGATTGTCAATCTCTTAGAGTGGGAAGGAATTGAAAGGAGAGTAGGAGAAGAAGATGCCACCACAACTTCAATAATATCCATTATGCCACAACTTCGACAGTTGAGAATTCAAAAATGCCCATTGTTGAGAGCACTACCAGACTATGTTTTGGCAGCGCCTCTACAGGAATTATTCATAAGTAGTTGCCCCAATCTAAGGAAACGTTACGGGAAGGAGGAGATGGGTGAAGATTGGCAAAAGATTTCTCACATCCCAAAAATAATTAATCTTTTTTAAGATGAGAAAGGCAGAACTCTTTAGAACCTGCTCTGAGTGTATTAATTATTTGCTTTGGTGTTTGCTAAGGTTGAGTGTAAATAATATGTAAGCCTTACCATTTACTCTATGTGACCTCTTTACTTACATGGAGGATTTCATTCAATGTGACTTTACTGTAATTCGATTTTATTTCCTACTTACCATTTACTCTCTCTCTCTCTCTCTCTCTCTCTCTCTCTCTCTCTCTCTACTGTAATTGGATTTTATTTCCTACTTACCATTTAGATGGTGTTTGGATATTACCATTTAGATGGTGTTTGGATATGCTGGTGCGGCTGCGGTTGAAAAAAAAAAGCAGTGTCATATATGTTTGGTTAACCACGAACCACAAGTTATTTGTATGTGGGTCCCAGTGAAAACTACGGTTCAATTGCAAAAAGTGAAAAGCAATTACACATTGCTTTTCATGCGTTTCTCCTCTCTCTCATCACCGATAATTTTACAATTACTTTCAAGAACAACCCCTTACTTTCCCAACTGTCCTCTGTCCCTCTTTCTCAATTTCCCAACGGTAAAAAAAAAAAACCCAACAAATTGATGGTGGAAGGTTGTTGTAGATCAATAACGCCCAGTTTCAACATTTCCCTAAACTGGTCCTCCATGCGTTTCACCTCTCTCTCACCACCGAAACTTTGCCCAGTAACCACTGTCAATTACGGTCCTCACAACCTCACAAATTTTTTTCTTGTTTCGGTTGCAAATCTATGTAATTGATGAACTAAAACCCCAATTTCCTTCCCCAAACTGTTCTCCTCTCTTTTCTCTTGCTACAGCCCCATTTCTATTTTGCCCTAAAAATACTGCTTGTCTGCTGTTCTTTGTTCTGGTTTCGTTTTTTATGTCTACTACCAGCTAACAGTGCTGCTGCTGGATTATTTGCTTACTGGAAACAATGTCATGCTTTGAAATTTCATTTATGTGTTGTTCTGCATGGTCTGATATGTTTGCTATGCACATTGATAGTGTTTCTGTTTGAGCTGTTGATGCCTTTACTGTGCGAGTGTTTATTGTAATCGTAATGAGTGTCCTGTTAGCATGTCGTGTAGGATTATGTTTATTTCTACTTGTGCAGTCAAAATCAGAATTTTGAGTTTCTTTTTTTTTGTGTTTGCATGCTGCGAAAGAAAGCTGGGTTTTTTTAAATGTAGAAATAGATTCTGTTCTGTTTATTTTTTTCCCTCTGTTTTTAGCTTCCAAACAGCATGATGGCAATGAAGTGTTGCTTGATAATTCAAAAATTATCTCATGGCTGAAACTTAGTTTTCTGAACAGTTGAAATAAATGGGTTGCAATTAGTTTTCATTACAAATTAACATGAACATTCTCATTCAAATACATGCATGGTTAATGTTTGTTGCTAACCACACAGCTTTTGTAAATGCTGAACATTGAGTGTTTTATTAGTGTTTAAGTCCACGGTTTACTGTTGCTGTTTTTTGTAATTCATATCAGTTATTGATTTCAAACTTTTGTTAAATGTGTTAAAAGATATCATGTAAGGTCTTGAATTGTAACAGCACGACTTTTACAAGCCCAAAACAACAGTAATTTTTTTTTTTTGTACTTGACACACATCGTGTTGGTAATCGGCGAACATGTTCCCTTCACATCATCAATATATAATCCATACATCAACAACAATCAACATTTCATTTAAAAGTGAATCTTACATAAACTTATAATATTATGTTTGCATGATTAGAAGTTCGCATTTAAAATATACATGCATAGTCATGAGTTTGTATTCTATCCTACAAATAGTCATCACGAATATAATCTAAGAGGATCTAATAATAGTTATACATTCAGTACATTGATTCATATAAAATACATCATGATTTAGAATGCAACTACATGATTCCTTACAAAAGTAGGTTCCCATGTATCGGGTTTCCTAGGCACCTTGTTGGTATGACGTCCTTACTGCAGTACAAAACATTTACAAGAATGCAATTACTTAATAATAATAATAATAACAACAACAACAACAAGAAAATGGTATGGCAGTTTAACGAAGCATTAATATTATCTCATGTTTGAAGCGTGACATTTGTAGTTCCTTCATGTTCTTGGTATACATAACTTGCAGTATATATATATACACCAATTCTTGCAATCAACTATAATCTTAAATCCGGCCATTCTTTTAAGACATCTTTTATCGAGGTTAACTATTCACTCACCCCGGCCATCCCCTTCGAATTCCATCAGCCAAAACTAATCAACCGTTTGTCCTGGTCATCCCTTTGGATGCCATTAGCCGAAGCTAATCATTCATTTATTCCGGTCATCCATTCGGATGCTATTAGCCGAAGCTAATCAATCGTTTGTCCCGGTCATCCATTCGGATGCCATTAGCCGAAGCTAATCATTCGTTTGTCCCGGTCATCCCTTCAGATGCCATTAGCCGAAGCTAATCATTCGTTTGTCCCGGTCATCCATTCGGATGCCATTAGCCGAAGCTAATCAATCGTTTGTCGCCGAAGCTAATCAATCATTTGTCCCGGTCATCCCTTCGGATGCCATTAGCCGAAGCTAATCAATCGTTTGTCGCCGAAGCTAATCAATCATTTGTCCCGGTCATCCCTTCGGATGCCATTAGCCGAAGCTAATCATTCATTTGTCCCGGTCATCCATTCGGATGCCATTAGCCGAAGCTAATCAATCGTTTGTCCCGGTCATCCCTTCGGATGCCATTAGCCGAAACTAATCAACCATTTATCAACATTTAAGCATTTGGCAATCTGATATCTGAATTAACACAATACGACAACGTTCATGATAAGGTATTTCAATGTTCAAGGTCATCTCTTCAGATGCCTTTAACTGAAGCTAATCGTTCATTTGTTAACATTTAAGCATTGGATAGTCTGGTATCTAAATTAACACAATACAATAATATTCATGATAAAGTATTTTTATTATTCAACATTATTTAAAAGGAAGGTGAAAGTCACCTACCTGCAGTAAAAGCTCTACTTGTGCTCCCCTGTTGCTGCTGTTGCACCACAAGGTGGTCCCTCCTACAGTCACAGACTCATCTCATAAATTCTTCTCATTCAAGGATATGTTTTATAATAATCATATCAATAGCTAATAAATCTTTCTTTCAATCATTTCTTTCTTTATATCTTACGTTTTTCTCATTACACCCATTAATGTTGTCATCCTTTATCCAACCATAGTTATCATTCCTTTAAGCCGCTATTATAAAGAATCCATATTCATCCATTACTCATATGTTACTTTCTTATGCATGTTCATTTCCTCATAATAACATACATACATATATCATGTATATTTTCAGAGTTAGTATCTCAATGTGCAAGTGTTCGTATGACTCAATTCCTTTATATAGTATTCACGCGAAAGTCTACTGTTACTGTCTAACTTTGAACTGTTGTTGTCCACTTTCCAACTATTACTGTCTAACTTTGAGCTGTTACTGTCCAATTTCCAACTGTTACTGTCTAACTTTGAGCTGTTACTGTTTGACTTTTCCAACCGTTACTGTTTGAATTTGAACTGTTACTGTTTGACTTTGAACCGTTACTGTCTGACTTTTCCAACCGTTACTGTTTGACTTTTCCAACCGTTACTGTTTGACTTTTGAACTGTTACTGTTTGACTTTTCCAACCGTTACTGTTTGACTTTTCCAACCGTTACTGTTTAGACATTTGAACTGTTACTGTCTAGACATTTGAACTGTTACTGTCTAAACATTTGAACTGTTACTGTCTACACTTTGAAGTGTTACTGTCTAGACATTTGAACTGTTACTGTCTAGACATTTGAACTGTTATTGTTTATACATTGAACTGTTACTGTCCAACTGTTACTATCTAGACATTGAACTGTTACTGTCTGAACATTCATCAGATTTTTAACTATATCTAGACTTATAGAACTCTATTTCAAGCAAGATTAGTCTCGTTGGAAAGCTAATACACGAGGCTACAAGTTCTTTGAAGGAAGGAGAACCCAGTTCTGCCTTTGAGATAGTCAAAATTGCTCATTAACAAACACTACCCTACAGGGTCTGTCAAGACCCAATCTCGGTTGATGACTCATAGCTGGGGTTCTACAGCTCCATATTGAGCAAGACCAATTTCTTAGTTAGCTAACATCCAAAACTACAATTACTATGAGAAACTTGATCTTAATTCTCTCATCCTTCTACTCGAATTCTCTCCAAATGTTAGGAGACGAATCTATCCAGATTCATCAACCTTTCCATTTACACACAACATCCACAATTTAACTCTTTCTCTATCATCTCAACCCCTGGTCATATCATATATCGTTTAAGACTGTAAAAAAAAAGAATATCTTTATAAGAGCCAATTTATCTTATTTATTTCAATCTTCCCTCTTAACGTCAAAATAAAACATTCTTGTCGATTTTACAAACTTTCCGAACAATATTATTCTAAACACAGTCCTTGACACAGTTCCTATAAACCATAAATAACAAACGAATAATATTCCAAACAATCTATACTGTCAAGTTATAATGCATTATTATGAGTATAACATATCCAAATATTAACTTCATCAAATGGTGAAATTTCCAGAAATATGGGTTTAACCGAACTGACCTCAAACTTGCAGACCTACTGTGCGAGATATACAACTTCTATACCAAATGTTTGTTTCAGATCTCCACCATTCAGAATCTAGTCAAAATCAGGAAGAACAACATATTCAAGTTATAGCCTAATCCAACGGTGGCCGAAGGAGAAAACAGACAACAAAGAAGACTGTCCAGAAGTGTATTTCCCAAATATTTTCCTCCCTTGATATCTCTCAAACGGGAACTGATATAGAAAATCCCTACGGTGACAATGTATACGACATGGATGAGAACAACATACCCGAATATTGTGCTGATCCAACGGTGGAAGGTGGAGTTATAGCTGTCGGTTGATTTACCATCAATATATCTTCTCTCCAGCCTCTCTCTAAACTCTCTCTTACTCTTGCCAGTCACTCCAAGAGAGAAAATAGAATGATATTTATAGTTCTAACATCTTGTTAATTGCACATTTATCCCCACCCCTTTTTATCATTTATACATAAACTCTCAACCTTCTGTTATTTGAATATTGACCTCTCTTAATCTTACGTATTCATTTTGTCCTCACAAATGTTTTTCTTTTCAATGATTTAGTACTATATTCACTTTTCATTTCATTAATTTCACTATTTTTATCTTGATTAGGTTTCTTTAATTTAATTTAACCCATTTTACTATTGGTTAAATTTCTCATCTTTTAAATACCTAGAAAAATTATAACCGAGGGTTTACATGAATCTTTTGATAAGGCTGCTTGGACAAAGGAAATGTTGCATATATTTTGTGATATATGCATTAAGGCAATTGATATGGGAATGAGACCTAATACTCATTTCGATAAAACGGGGTGGAAATTTCTTATAACATCATTCAAAGAACAAACTGGCCATGCATTCACTAAAACACAGTTGAAAAACAAATGGGATTGATGCAAAAAGGATTGGAGGATATGGAATAAGCTGGTTTCTGAAACTGGTGTTGGCTGGAATAGTGAGTTAGGCACAATTGCAGCTAGCGATGAGTGGTGGAAACAAAAAATTCAGGTACATTCCTTGTCATCCTAACAATTTCTTTTATTGTTGTCAAATTCCAACCCCAAAATTTTAGTAGTTTGATCCTTCATTACTTGATTTAATTTATATCCAGGAAATTAGAGGAGCTAAAAAATTCAGACATGTCGGTATTGAGCCGTCGTTGAAGAATAAATTTGACCGAATGTATTCTAACATTGTCGCAACTGGAGCGTATGCATGGGCTCCTTCATCAGGTGTACCTGCTGGTAGTGATGTCGATCCTGGTACAAGCAATGCCGACATTGCTCATGATGGTTTGGAAGAGGGCAGTGGTGATTTGGAGGAAGATGTGATTCCAGATTTCCAGACTGACATGGCTCGAATGGTTGGAGGGATAAATATGTCTAACAGCAGCAACACAACAAGCGGTGGCAAAAGAAAAGAACGAGATCATTATGATGTGCGAGGTAGAAAGAAGAAAACAGCTGGAATTGGTGTTCAACTGCTGTCAAGGTGCAATCATCTACTTGAGAGTATGTCGACTAAGAGTGATTCGACTTCTTTGAATATGGATCGCGAAGGTTGTAGTATTCGCAAGGTGATGGATGAGCTGCACTCAATTCCTGGAGTTTCAATTGAAGATGAGTTTCATGACTTCGCTACGGAGTATCTCAGTTTAAGAAGGAAAAGAGAAATGTGGGCTAGTATGGGTGATAAGCAACAAAAGTTGAGATGGTTGCAACGAATGTATGCACGAACTAAACGTGCTTAGCTGACATGATATGATTTAAGTTTCTTAACTGTTAATCAATTAACTATGTTCAAGTGCTTTGGATATTTATACATGTTTATTTTTTTATTGCAGAGTAATGGGATGCCGGTTTTTAAAAGAGTAGTTTCCATTTACCGAAGTTTGTCCGAGACATTATATTATTCCACATTTCATGTAACGATATATGAGCATATCCATTTGCGATAATTTATGTACTGTTATATTTATTAAACTGCTTTTCGGGAGTTAACAGACTTGTATGAGAAATTGCTGGTAGTAATGTTGTATTTTATCTAGGAATTACAATGTTCAATGGTTAATGTTAAATGATTGACCCTTTAATGGAATTGGTTGTTAATTTACCTTCACTGTTTTGTTCCCTGTATTTTTTTCTTTGCTGTCGTGAGGTTTGATGGGAATAATAATACATGCTGCTGGTGTTTCTTTCCTTGGCTGCATATTTTCCATTAGGTAGCTACTGTGAGCTTGTGATGTTTGAAAAGAAACCCCTTTTACAGTTTACTGTTGCTGTTTTTTTCTTTGCTGCCGTGAGGTCTGATGGGACTAATAATACATGCTGCTGTGTTTCTTTCCTTAGCTGTAATTTGTTCCATTGGATTAGCTACTGTGAGATTGACATGCTGCTGGTGATTCTTTCCTTGGCTGTAATTTTTTCCATTGGATTAGCTACTGTGACATTGACATGCTGCTGGTGATTCTTTACTTGACAATATTTTTTTCCATTGGGGTAGCTACTGTGAGCTTGTGATGTCTGAAAAGAAACCCCTTTTGCAGTTACTATTGATGTTTTTTTCTTTGTTGCCGTGAGGTCTGATAGGACTAATGCTGTTGGTGTTTCTTCCTTTTCTGAAAGCTTGGTCTTGCTGCTGGTTTTTAACTTTTAACTCTATTTTTATTCCTTTTAACTCTGGTGTGAAAGACTACATGTTAGGATGGTGTACATATATGAGCTGTAAAAGTAACATTATATGCTACTTTTACAGCATATACATACATGTGAATGTACTTATGTTGAAAGCTAAAAAATTGTAAAATAGACGTAAAGAGCATTGAAATTTTTCTATATAAAGAGGAATGTTTGCATCATATTTTTCACTGAAGTAGCTTTCTTCATAACAAGCTTCTCAAACCTCTCAGCTGCATTTTATACAAGCAAGTAGAATACTTCTTTTTTGCTGGCTTTACAGGTATGGAAAAAACTTATGTCGCACCAACTCTTTGATAGTTTTTTTATTGAATGATATTTAATTATTTAAAGTTTTTTATTAACAACATATAATTTTTTTCTTGTTTACATGTAATTGAAGTTATGGATGATCCACGATTTAATGACATATTTAATGAAGATTTTGATGGTAATTATGATAATGTAATGAACCGCATTGTAGACCAAATTAATTATCCTAGTTGTGAAGGTAGTGGTGCTTCAGTTGATGGTGCCAGAGATGATAGTAATGGAAACGACTCCGACGACAGTAATGACGATGATGATGACGAGGACGTTAACGATGATGACGACGACGACGTTAACGATGACAGTAATGGTGACGAAGCATTTATTAGAAGGAGGCATTTTGATAGGAAAAAATTAATTATATGCACAGCTGGAGCTATAAACACGTATTATATTAATTATATGTATAAAGAACCATGTATGGTTTCCTATAACACAGGGATGCATTTTTGTCGGAGGTTTTAAGAGGTCATTGGAAACGAAGTGTTAACATGTTCAGGATGGACGCAACCACTTTGTTGAGTTTGTGCACCGAATTAGAAACGCACCATGGCTTAAAACCGTCAAGAAGAATGAGCGTTATTGAAAAGGTGGCAATGTTTCTATTTACAATAGCAGTTGGGGCGTCAAATAGACAAGTGCAGGAAAGATTCCAGCATTCAGGTGAAACTATTAGTAGATATTTTAAAGAAGTGCTTAAATCATTACGTTTGTTTGCTGTGGAAGTCATAAAACCAGTAGATCCACAATTTACGAGCACACCAAGAGAAATTGCTATGAATCCAAGATTTATGCCACATTTCAAGGTAAGATGATTTTTTTTATAATTAACTAGTTTAATTAAGTTGTTCAGAGGAGTATGAAATATGTTATAAATGTTTATGAGTATTATAAATGTTTTTGTGGCATGTAGAATTGTGTCGGTGCAATTGATGGAACACGTGTTTGTGCCTGCATACCATCTGCAAATCAAATTCCATTTATTGGACGAAAAGGTGTACCAACACAAAATGTCATGGCTGCTTGTAGTTTCGACATGCAATTCATGTTCGTGTGGGCAGGATGGGAAGACAGTGCACACGATACATGTATTTTTCTTGAGGCTATTGACAGTAGCAATATCAAATTTCCAAAACCTCTGGAAGGTTGTGATTTTGACCAAATTGAAGATTTGGTAATTGAAGGAATGTAATTTTTTTCCAGTTTTGTTTAAAATTACATGTTATTTTTTGCAGACAAATACTATTTGGTTGATGCTGGATATCCAAACGAGTATGAGTATTTGGGTCCCTATAAAGGCGAGAGGTATCACTTCCAAGAATTTAGGCGTCGTGGACAACCAAGTGGTCGGAAAAAAGTGTTTAATCGTGCACACTCGTCACTACGTAACGTGATCGAACGTTCTTTTGGGGTATGGAAACAGAGGTGGAAAATTTTGCAAAACATGTCTGCTTATCCATACAAGACACAAGTTGAGATTTTAGTTACATCAATGGCACTACATAACTATATTAGAAGGAGTTCGCAAGATGATGCAGTTTTTTCCAAGTATGATCACAACCCCAATTTAATTCCAGATGACTTTTTATCTGATATTGTTCAGGCTTCGGCCGTTCAAGGCTCACAGAGGCCTTCACGTATGGATTTTGTACGCGATGGAATTGCAAATAGTTTAATGGAACAATAAAGGAGTACATTAATGTATGAGGATTTTTCATTTTGTTATGTAATCATAATTACAAAACACCTATGTTTTGGAATTATATATATGCGTTTATCTATGTCCTTTTAATTAATTCAAATCAAATATAAAATACAAAGCATATTAACAAAAAACAAGAAATTTTTTTTTAACCACAGTTTTACCAAACACAAAACTGCTTTTTTTTCGACCACAATTTCAACCACAATATTTTAACCAAACACAAGAAACTGTTTTTTTTTAAACCACAACTTCAACTATAATTTTAACCAAACACCAGTTTTTTTTTAAATCAACCTCATAAAAAGCACTTTTTATTAAACTACTTTTTTTACACCACAACCACAAAAGCTACCGCAATACCAAACACGCCATATAACGGGAAGCACGGACCGAGTTATAATGCAACCAACTACATGACCACGATAAAAGGTTAAGGAAAATAAAGAAAGAACCAAATAGCCATGCCCCATGGCCAATAGCCTGATCGTTTCATCCTCTCCGGCAGCTCTCAGACTCCACTGGGATGTGTTCTTAAGTTTTCGTGGAGAAGACACCCGCCACGGCTTCACCAAAAATCTCTACGATTCATTAAGCAAACAAGACTTCAGAGTCTTCTTAGATGACTCTGGAATGACTCAGGGAGCTGAGATTGCTCCTCCTCTGATGGAGGCCATTGAAGATTCAGCCTTATCGATCATTATTCTTTCACCAAGGTATGCCAACTCTCATTGGTGTCTTGAGGAGCTAGCTAGAATATGCGAGCTGAGGAGGCTGATCCTGCCTGTGTTCTACCAAGTTGATCCATCCCATGTTAGGAGACAGAAGGGTCATCTAGAACAAGATTTTATGAATCACATGGAGAGGTTTGGGGAGGAGAAGGTGGGCAAGTGGAGAGAAGCCATGTATAAAGTTGGTGGTATCTCTGGTTTCGTTTATGACACCAGGTGATGTATTTCTTTCACACCCTTCTCTTTGGTCCTTTTGTTGTTCTTGGGGGTGGGAAAATACATATAAAGGCCAATGATGCAAACAAAAGATTACGCTGGAGATAACAAAAATCCCAAAAGTGCTAAGGTGATCCACAAATTAGTTGACAGCCTTATAATAATCCTCAAAACATGCATAAAATAAAGAATGGATGGGTATTTTTTTTTATACCGGATAATGTAGAAGCTTAATTAGAAACAATATTGCAGGTAGATAGAACTAAAGTTGTAGATTTAATTAAATAAAACCGCAAGTTACAGGAGGCAAATGCATGAAATCTACAGAGGTAAGTAAATCTTATGTTTATATGAAAGTTGGTGCAATATGGTTTTGGCTTTGCAAAGAAAAGCAATGAAAAACTGAAAAAATAATTTATCATAAAAAATATGGAATTTCGCACAAATTTGATGACAAATGAACAAACAATAATCTGACTGTGCAACACATTCCTGCCCAACCGAACAAGACACAATTCAATTCGCATAAACAAAAAAGAGAACGACACACTCAATCTGAAGCCTAACACTCCCCTTTCATTTGAAGCCAAGCCTATCATTAATTAGTTGAAGACAGTCCAAGTTTGTTTGCACAAAACAAACCCATAAATTCTTTTCCCAACGCCTAGCAAGCATACCCCAACTCATCCAGCTTATACCCCCTCACCCACCCTATATTAACACTCTAAAACACACCAACCCAGATGAACAAAACAGAATCCAAAATGGTGTTGTTCAAAAGAAGGAGGCAATCCAAACTTGCCCTACACCCTGTTCCCGTCCAAGCCATTCAGAGCAACCCTGCTTCAACAGCAGAATGTTGCTCTGTAAAATCTACCCGGCACAAAAAAAGACAAGAAGTCAATATACTCCAAGCCACACACACAATAATACTTCCCCAACAGAACCCTACACACATACACACTTTGACGATCAAGAACCAACATTGGATCAAACGTTTTTGGTACAACAAAGCTACAGACAACATTTGCAGAAAAGGAAAGCCTTATTTGCAGCACACACAGGCAACAATAAAGACCGCTTGACAACGTGGACCACACCCAAACACCAACCCAAACCAGCAAGAAACAATTTTTTTTAAAAAAGCCAGACATACCCCTCAAACAACACCACACATGCAAGCACCAAACAAAAACGTGAAACGAAAAAACAGAAAATGGATTAATAAGACTGAGAAAATCAACACAACAAACAAAATCAAGTGACTGGCAAGGCAAACCAAATCAAGCCAGAGCGAAAAGAAAACAACTCACAATGCAAGACACCAAGGAAAAAAATAAGTAGGCCAACCAAGAACCGATCAAAATCCAACACCTCCCAGTTCAATTTACAGAAATCAGAGCTGCAAACAAGACATTTATTTAAAAAGAAAAACGTTAGAGCAAAAAAGATACATGGAATCCGGAAGCAACATTCAAACCCAAAAAAAAGAAGCGACCACTAAGCAGAAGGACAACAACAAACAATGGAAAGACAAAGCAATAGCTGGGAATTACCCAAACCCCAAAAGAAAAACATGCAGACCCAAAAGATCCGAACGAAAGGAAATTGCAATGAAAAACCGACTCTAAAACCATTTGCCCCTTCAGACCCCAAAGAAAAGACGTGAAAGAATGGCAAACCAAATGCAAGCAGTATGCCAAACTATTAACAAATAAGAAAATGAAGCGACAGAACATTTCTTTTTAAAATAACAAAATAACTCACCGAAACCAAACCAAATGAGCATAGTGTTTCAATCGCAAACCAACAGCCCCCTTGCCAACATAAAAAGGGCAGCAAGATCCCAAGGAACCGAAACCAACAAACTAAAATCGAACTCACCTAAGAACGTCCAATCTAGCCGAGAAAGCGGCAACCCTCCCAATGTAATCGAAGGAAAAAAGGGCCTAGCCAATCGGGTCTTGCATTAAATGCACGATTATGATTGCATGGCATCCTCCCAGAGACAACTCCAGGAAAACAACAGAGCCCAAGTGAAGCAAGAAGCCAACCACCAGCGACTTGCAGCAGGGAGCCGACACAAGAGCCAAATGCAGCTAAATCACAGAAGCACATATCCGAGAAGACGAAGACGCAATGCCAAGCCTGCACACCAACATCCAAGCTATTCTCACAGCAGCAACGATTGTGATTTTTTGCCCCAGCCAAGCCCCTCAGAAAAACATAAACGGAATGCCTCCAAGAAGAAGAAGAAAAAAAACTAAAACCCGATTCTACCCTGGTTCCCACCCTTACTTTGTTGGCGCAATAAAGTCTCAAATAAAGAAAGGAACCAAAACCTGAAACTACCCGTGCCAACCAGCACAATGTTATTGTTAAATTCTTATTGAATTTTATTTGATAAAAATAGTGTTTTTAATTACATATGAAATAAGTTTATTACATGAAATTAAACAAGTTGTTTTGCTTCTTAAATTTCATAAACATGCAAATGAGTTTCTTTACAAACATGTCCCACAAACCGAATTAATGCTATAACTCGATCATTTCCCTAGAGTTCTTTTCTTTGTATCTTTAGATATCTTCCATTAATAAAAGCACGCACGCATGATCGTTTTCTAAGAAAAAAGAAAGAGCTTTAATGAGTTAAGCTTGAGCTTCATTCATGTAGAAAGTGAGCTTTAATAATGGATTCACATTAGCTAGTTAATTGGTCTTTACAAGGCAGGCCGAAGCCTGTTGCAACTTACAACTTTTGGGTGGAACCTGGGATTTCCAATAGCGTTAAAGAGAATTCCAGTTTTAAGCAGCAACTCATGGGATTTACTATCATGGCCAAGGATCCTATCATTGCAATTATGTAGAGTTATCACTTTTGTAGGAAAACACAGCCAACTCTGCTAATTGATCACCTTACCAAAGCTTTATATATTATTTTATTACAGATCAGAAGATCAGTTGATTCGGCGTTTGGGGAATAGGGTTATGACAGAATTGAGAAAAACCCCGGTGGGTATAGCTACTTATACCGTTGGACTGGATTCCCGTGTAGAAGACTTCAAGAAGAGGTTCATAGATGATAAATCAAATCGCGTTCAAGTTCTGGGACTTCATGGTATGGGCGGGATTGGTAAAACAACTCTTGCCACAGCTCTCTTCAATAAACTTGTTGGTCATTTTGAGAGTCGTAGTTTCATCTTGAACGTTAAAGATATTTCTAAAGAAGATGGTGGTCTAGTAAAACTGCAGAACAAACTTCTTGGTGATCTTTCCCCAAATAGGCCTCTTGTAAATAATATTAATAAAGGTATTGACGTAATCAAAATGCTGGTTCATGAGAAGCGGGTACTAATTGTCTTAGATGATGTGGATGATGTAAGCCAACTGAATGCACTAGCAGGGAATAGAAGCTGGTTCGGTGAAGGAAGTCGAGTTATTGTTACAACAAGAAACAAAGATGTTCTAGCTGAACACCTTGTCAATGAATTTTACGACGTTAGAGAGTTAGGTTACCCGGAAGCCTTACAACTTTTTAGTTATCATGCACTCAGAAAAGATAAACCCACAGAAGAATACTTGAATATATCCAAGGAGATTGTGTCACTCACAGGAGGACTGCCTCTGGCTTTGGAAGTGTTTGGTTCTACTTTGTTTAATGAGAGAGGGTTGGATAGATGGGAAGATGCCCTGAAAAAACTGCAACGAATAAGGCCACATAATCTTCAGGATGTGTTGCAAATAAGTCATGATGAGTTGGATGAAGATGAAAAGCATGTCTTCCTTGATATTGCTTGCTTATTTATTAAAATGGGAATGAAAAGAGAGGAAGCAATTGATATTTTGAAGGGTTGTGGCTTTAGTGCTGAGACAGTCATCACAGTTCTGACATCAAAATGTCTCATTAAGATTCGTGAAGATGATGAATTATGGATGCATGATCAACTCAGAGACATGGGAAGACAAATTGTTCAACATGAAAACCTTGCAGATCCCGGAGGGCGTAGTAGGCTATGGGATCGCGGTGAAATCATGTCAACGCTGATGCGCAAGAAGGTGCAACTCATTACTTTATACATACACCTTCATCCTCGTTTTTTTCATAGCCTTTAAAAGCTCAATATATAACTAAAGGTTGAGATTTACCCCCGCATAAGTAGATCAGATGATTGTAAGACTGATAGGTTCCTACTAGGCTGAAGTTAGGGGTTTGATCCATCCAGTCTATGAGTTTGCACCTAAGGTGAGCTCCGAGGACTCGGCCTAGGTCATTAAAAGGTATTTTTGGAGGGTGGGGGCGTTTAAGCCGGTGGCCCATATTAATATTTTCATGGGTGAAATTTATAATATTATTTCTATATGAATAGTTTCATCAACTCAATATTGTTTCTCTGTAAATATTATTGTGGGTGTATGTTAACATATAAGATTTGTTCATTACGTTTTTTTTTTTTTTTTTTTTTGCCAACAATATCATTATATATATTATGTATTTTCTTATCAATATATTCTATGTTCTAAATAATTGTTTAACCTTAACCACTTTTGATAGAGCATTCTAAATATTAATATAATATCTTGATAAGTAATATATATGTACTATCGAAGAGTAACGAAGTGAGGTCATTTAATTAGTTTTTCATGAGTCTCGTACCAAAATTGTTCTGCCCTCTTTCAAACCGAAAAATGCTTTCATTTCTTTCATAGGAAAATGGATTTTGTTTCCAAGTGATTCAATCGGGAAAAATATGTGATTCTTCGCAAACTTTAAGGTGTTTAATTTTTATTTTCCTAGATTGTTTGTGCTCTTTTTTTCCTTACAGTATTATAAAATGTCGGATTTGGATTTTTAATGTTAATTTAGAAAAATGTTTGATTTTGAATTCAATAATTATGATTAGGCGAGAACAATAAAATAATAAAAAGTTGAGTTATTATTATTTTTTATGAATCAAATCATGTTCATCCAATTTAAATTCTGAAAGAAACATGAGAGGATCTGAATCTTCGTTTCCAATCTTATTCTGGAATGTCTTCCTTTAATGACTGTCAACAGGGAACAGAAATTGTACAAGGTATAGTTATGGACTTTGAAAAGAAGAAATGTACGGGAACTCGACGGATTGAAAAGTGTAAGATTTTTCTTCGGCAAGGACAAGAGGATGGAGATATGATACTTGACACTGAAGGCTTGAAATCAATGGTTAATCTGAGACTGCTGCAAATCAATCATGCAAAACTGCAAGGGAAGTTCAAGAATTTTCCTGCTGGCCTGAAGTGGCTTCAGTGGAAAAATTGTCCAATGAAAAATCTTCCTTCTGATTATGCTCTTCATGAGCTAGCTGTGCTTGATCTTTCAGAGAGTAGAATTGAACGAGTTTGGGGTTGGACCAGTAACAAGGTATGATTTGTTTATCTAGTACATGTAATGGCTTAAAGAAAATGTTAAATAACTATCAGGTCTTCCTGTTTCAATCATGCCAAAGGGAGATTTGTTTTGGGATCCTATCCAACATATATGATCTTTTTACAACATGATGATGTGTGTACAATGAGTTTTGTCTTGAAAAGACACCTGTTAGGAAAAGAGGTTGAACCTTGTGTTTATAAGCGTTGTAGGCGTTCATCTCCTAGCTAATATGGGATAATGACATCATCATAACTCTCAAACAAGAGATTTTGATAGTTGCACATGGCTGACGTCTCTACAGACAACGCCAATGATGATGTGTATCTATACTCGTATATAATAAATTCTTTAGAATTACATAATGAGTTTTGTCCTGAAAAATACCTTTTAAGAAGAGGTTGAACCTTATGCTTATAAAAGACCAATACCCTCGTCTCCTGTAAATAATGTCATCATCACAATTCATTTGAATTCATTCTAGTACGTATTTGCAATCTGTTCCTTATGGAAAATGATCTCGTTTTCCTCTTAGTAACTCATATTTGCTACTTAAAATTCATCGTTGTAGGTGGCCAAGAACTTGATGGTTATGGATCTTCACCGTTGCTATAATCTTGTGGCTTGTCCTGATTTATCTGGATGTAAAAACTTGGAAAAACTTAATCTCCAGGGTTGCGTTCGGCTAACTAAGGTTCACAAATCAGTGGGGAATGCAAGGACATTACTTCAGTTGAACTTGAATGATTGCTCAAACCTTGTTGAATTTCCAAGTGATGTGTCTGGGCTAAAAGTTCTTCAGAACCTCAATCTCTCTAACTGTCCAAAGTTAAAAGAATTGCCACAGGAAATAGGCAGCATGTATTCCTTAAAACAACTTCTTGTTGATCAAACTGCTATATCAGTGCTGCCCGAATCTATTTTCCGCCTTACAAAACTGGAGAAGCTTAGTTTAAATGGATGCCAATTCATAAAAAGGCTGCCAAAACACTTGGGAAACCTGATTTCTCTGAAGGAACTTTCTCTCAATCAATCTGCAGTAGAAGAACTCCCTGATTCTGTCGGATCTTTGTCAAACCTTGAGAAACTAAGTTTGATGTGGTGTCAATCACTTACTGCGATTCCTGAATCTGTTGGCAATCTCCAGTTATTGACCGAAGTTTCCATCAATAGGAGTGCAATCAAGGAATTACCTCCTGCAATCGGTTCATTACCTTATTTAAAAACATTATTAGCTGGAGGGTGTGGTTTCCTGAGCAAATTACCTGATTCCATTGGAGGACTAGCTTCTATCAGCGAACTTGAGCTAGATGAGACATCAATCTCACATCTTCCTGAGCAGATTGGTGGTTTGAAAATGATTGAGAAGCTTTACATGAGGAAGTGTACATCTCTTAGATCTTTGCCAGAATCAATTGGGAGCATGTTGAGTCTTACTACCTTAAACTTGTTTGGTTGTAATATTAATGAGTTGCCTGAATCCTTTGGGATGCTGGAAAACCTTGTGATGTTGAGATTACATCAGTGTAGAAAGCTCCAAAAGCTTCCAGTTTCTATTGGGAAGTTGAAGTCTTTATGCCACTTGTTAATGGAGAAGACAGCTGTTACAGTACTACCTGAAAGTTTTGGAAAGCTCTCTAGCTTAATGATATTGAAAATGCGAAAAGAGCCACTTGAATCTCCCAGCACACAGGAGCACTCGGTTGTCCTCCCAAGTTCCTTCTTCGAGCTATCCTTTCTAGAAGAACTAAATGCCCGTGCTTGGAGAATATCAGGTAAAATTCCTGATGATTTTGAGAAACTGTCATCATTAGAGATCGTGGATCTTGGCCATAACAATTTCAGCAGTCTTCCTTCTAGTTTATGTGGCCTTTCTCTTCTAAGGGAGCTTCACTTGCCCCACTGCGAAGAACTTGAGTCTCTCCCTCCGCTTCCCTCAAGCTTAGAAGAAGTGGATGTTTCCAACTGCTTTGCATTGGAAACTATGTCGGATGTTTCAAACTTGGGAAGCTTAACGTTGCTGAACATGACAAATTGCGAGAAAGTGGTGGATATTCCTGGCATTGAATGCTTGAAATCCTTGAAACGGTTATATATGAGCAATTGCAAGGCATGCTCCTTGAAAGTAAAGAGAAGGCTATCCAAGGTTCTCTATCTTGTACCTATATGTGCCAGTTTTAGAGTAACAAGGTTTTGCCTCTTACTTTTTTCTTTCTTTCTTTTTCATTATTATTATAGGTTTGCTTGAGGAATATACGCAACCTAAGCATGCCTGGGAGCAAAATCCCAGATTGGTTTTCTCAAGAAGACGTAAAATTTTCAGAGCGAAGAAACCGTGAAATCAAAGCTGTGATTATAGGTGTCGTTGTCTCTCTCGACCGTCAGATACCAGAGCAGTTGAGATATTTCCCAGTTGTACCAGACATTCAGGTCAATCTACTGGATCAGAATAAACCTATTTTCAGCACCACATTGTACTTAAAGGGAATACCAAAGACTCATGAAGATCAAATCCACTTATGTCGATATTCACATTTCAATCCGTTGGTTTTAATGTTGAAAGATGGCTCTGAGATACAGGTAAGAAAGCGAAAACCACCTGTGATTGAAGGGGTGGAGCTGAAGAAATGTGGGATTCATTTGGTTTTTGAAAATGACGATGATTATGGTGGAAATGAAGAATCCTTGGATGAAAGTCAGCAATCTGTATCACAAAAACTGGCCAATTTTTTCAATTCATAAGAGGAAGATAGCCAAGTTTGTTGAAGTTGAAAAACAAAGTGAAGATATTGAAGGTAATGAATGATATAGCAGTTCATCAAGTATGCGATTTAAGTTACTTCTTTACTTCCTGCTCATATGCTTTTAGCTGATCTAATGCTTGTACCTTTTTGTGAACATGCAGCATTTCGAAGATCTTCTAAATGATATAGCAGTTCATCAAGTATGGCTTGGAGGATGCTGGACAGGTCCTGGTTACGTACTGGGAGACAAGTTATAAAGCCAAGAGAGCTTCTCTGCTTGTTGTCTATTTTATTTGTGGCTGGATTGGGGAGCATATCACAATCATTATCGGCATAGAATGCTGATTTCCTCGGGAATTAGTTTATGGATTATATGTGTTTGTTGTCCATGCTGATCTTATTTTATTATCTTATTTAATTTCATTTATGTTTTATATGGTCGACGAAAAAGTAATTGAGTGCAAATTTCTCCTTCCAGTTTTAAACTATTTTATAAAACAACATATTTATTTATTGATATTTGTTTAATGTAAGTGTTTTTTTTATTTATTTAGTTAATTTGTTTATTTGTTTGGACTTGGTCTTGGTCTTGTTTATTTATTTAATATTTAGTATTATCATTTCAGTTTCTATAATGATTATTATTGTTACTGGTTTATTTCTCAATTATCCATTTTTAAATTAAAAAAAAATCATTGTCATTTTATTCAAAATCTATCTTTTCATTACGTAGATAGATAAGAACAAATGGTTTTAGTTCATTCATCATTATTTTCTTTATTTTTCCTTTATTCTTCTTCAAAATCAATTCCATTCAATTTTAATGTTCAAATATTGAGTAGGATTTCTAGTACTTTATCATATACAAATATAATATGTTTTTAGAAAACCTATAATTGAGTCTCAAACTAAAAGTTTCTTGGATTGTGTTTACAAAATCTCAATTATTTTCATAACTGGACTGAATTGAAAACCACTTCAAATTAAACTGGTTCGGTTCAGTTAAGCTCATATTTTTGGTGGAAAAATCGGTAAACCTAGCACAACAAAAATGGACATCTTTTTTTAATAATGAACTTATATTAAATTGGGTTTTAACAATATATTATTGGGTTTAACTTGTTTGTTGGCTTTTTAATAAAAAAAAATTTTATGAGGCCTTTTAGCAAATCCAGCCTTACTCCATTACTAAATTAGAAATTTAACTTAAAAGGAACTCAATTAGACATTTGCATTCTTTTTCCTCACCTAACCAAATCACAGCAACTTTACTATTCTGTTGAGCCTTCTATTTTTTCTTTATAAGTGTCATAACTTATTTTTGGGTTCTTCCCCCAAATTTACCTTTTCCTTTAAAAATAAAAACAAAAAACAAAAGCAATAATAACAAGAAAACTAGCAACTTGGCAAAAAAAGATCGAGAAAGGTTTGAAATATGTAGAAGAATCAAGTTTAAATTTTAGATGGAATTATGAACCTTATCACATTTCATTATACTCAAGACTAAAGAGACAATACAAATTTAAGGTAAAATTAAATGATTATTGGAAGAATCCACATAAAACTTAAGTTCAAGGACTTAATTAGACTTTTAATAGGTCAATTTGATTTAATTATAAGCCAAATTAAAAATTTAATTATGTTTAAGAAATAATTTGAGTCAAATTAAAAGATTTAATTAGGTGCAAGGACTTAATTATACTTTTAATGGGTCATATTAATTTTATTAGGGACTTAGTTGGTGAAACGTCAAGTTTGGGAGGCCAATTTGGGTCTAATTGAAAAGATTAAAATTTTAGAGGATCAAATTCAATTTTTACAAAGTTAATTGGTTGAAATCAAGGATAAAATTGACTAAAGAACTTATTCATTTTGCTGGTTCTTCTATTCTTGTTTGTTGCCATTGTTTTTGTGCCTATTACGATGTTTTTTTTTACTCTTGGGTTAGATTAAACACCTCCAATTTTATATTGGTTTCTTCTTTAATCTTTGTGGCTCATTGTCATACTTGGCCTTACATGGCTTGTTTCTGTAAGGAGCTTGTTATTGTTTTTGGTTTTGTTTATATCATGTATATTGCTTATCTGGAGTATCGGCCTCTTTTTGTATGGTTTGGTTGTATCTTGTTTTTTTATTTCTTTGGGAGTTTGTTCCCTTTTTGTCTTTTCTTTTTTCTTGTACATGTATATGGAATTGTTGGCTTACCAGCATAGTTACTTTTGATCTTTATACATATTTACATTCTAATAAAAAAAATTAAATTCAAAATGATATATTTTTTATTTACATATTAAAATTTTATTTTTTATTTTTTATTTTTTATTTATTAACCAATAATTCTTTTCTACCATATAGGTTGTGTGATTATTGGTATGAGAGGAAAAAAAAGCAAAAAACATATGTTAAAGAAAGATATCTTCCAGGTTGGAAAGAAGTGGCAGTTTGGAGGGATTTTAGATCGATGAATGTCTTAGAGGCTATATGAGCAGAATATATTCAGCACATGACATCCAAGTGTTTCATATGGCAATCATAGTCTAGTGCAGAGAACTGGAACATGGAGATTCATGATTCCATTACCATGCACAACAGCAAATCAATTCCATTCATTTTGCTTACAAAGTGGATGGTGAGATTCTTTTTTATTACATATTATTTTTTTAATTGTTGATTTATATGAAATACTAACAACTTTTTTTTGAAGGCTATATAGTCTTGGACGCGAATCAAGACCGATGAAGCTTTTTATAGAAACTTACATGCAAAATGCTAATTATTGAAAAAAGGTGCAGAAACTCGTGGATAACTAAGCTTAGAAGTTCATGGTATGTTGAATTTTAACAATTTCTTTTCTTAATTTTTTTTTAATTAGCCTATTTTTTTTTTTCAAAAAACATATTACACTCAATTGTAGGAGAGATACGATAACAATCCTTCGATCAATCCAAAACTCAATATGAATTTGTAGTTAGAGGCAGGATCATCCAATAGAGCCGATAGAAACCAGGTTTATGATGTCTCAAATACTACGATCGAAGAGTTGCAAATTGACTAAAGAGTTTCCACTGTTAGATGCTTGTAATTGATTCCGAGTACTCAATCTTTGGAGTTCTAGCCAATTTTAAACCAACAAATTAAAGCTTGGATGAACCATCTTACTGTTAAGACAAAACGACTAGTGCTGAGATAACCAAACTCTAACGATTGTACATGGAACTAAAATTTTATCGGTGATTTATGTCTAAATTATTGATATGATGAATCTATTGATGAGTAAATAGTGTTAGTGACATTTCCATAAATTCTTTTCCAAGTCTCTGGAAATATTGACAGACTTATTTTATCAATAACTTGTTTATTTTTTAAAAAAATATATAATAAATAAAGTAGAAAAAATTAAAAAAATTAAATTAAAATGAAAAATCAAGTATTTAAGATAGATTTAAAAATTAATTAGTTTAAATACAATTTATCTAAAATAAAAGTGCTGGAAGAGAAGAAGATGGGGGCTTCGCCATGACCGTATAGTCAATAAAATGAAAAGCCTTTCTTATGAATAGTAATCATATGTGGTCTCGTTTATAGAAGTCGGGCCAGCAGAATTAATGCATATTTACTGACGAAATATTCTTTCTGCAAATTGCAAAATTTTGATAGTGTTAGTTTTTTTTTCCTTCAAATATTGTCAAAACTATATAATGGATAAAATATTAATTTGTAAGGGAATATGAAAGTGAAATATAAGTGAATACGTGCCAAGCAAAGATAGATGAATCAGTTATCCTTTCAAATAAATAAAATCATATATTAAAATACAAATATAATAATGTATAATCGAACACTTTTTTATTATAATATTTAGTAAATATATAGAATTAAAAGAAGTAGCAAAATTTTAAGAGAAAATAAAACTTGATAAATTAGTGAATTTCACACACTGATATTTGTATTTTAATATTACAAAATTACAATGGTTTTTCTACAAAGTTACTACCACTATTGTAAAGGTTCTAAATTTTATTTATATATTTATTTTGTCTAAAATGGTACTTTATTTAAATAAAATCTATTTATATTTCAAGAATAAATAAAATGTATGATGTAAACAAAATTGTACATAAGCCCTGTTTATACAATAGTAATAACATTAGTATTAAATTATTTATGAATCTTTTATGAGTTTATTTTAATTATATAGGATATCAATAGAAATTAACATCAATGAAAATTGGATAAATTATTTTGTTAAATTGATCTTAAGAAAATATTAACTTATTCTATCAATAATAATAATAATAATAATAATAATAATAATAATAATAATACAAATTTTATGAATCATATAGCCCAAAAAGAATAAAAAATAATATAGGACAATAAAATATCTCGATTAGAAAAAATAAAATCCTCTTTAATAACAAATATATTTTTATAATATGAGCATGACTTAATTTAAGAGTCAAAGGTGTCGAAGGTATAGTAAGAAAATAATAATATGGCCCCTATAAAAAGGATTTGTATATCTAATTTAGTAATTTTAAGATTTGATAAAATTTAACATAAGATATTTTTATTTTTATTCCTTTAATTTTTAGATTTTTTAATAATCAAATTAAAGCTTGTTTTTTATTTAATATGAAATAATAAATAGTATTTATGTAATAAATTAAATACTGACATGGTACAAATATTTAAATATTTTATTAAACAAATAATCAATACAATATAGTACAAACATCACCATCTTATTTTTTACCCCCGGCACTCCCCCCTTCGCATCACTATTCCTGACTAAAACTCATATCCCTGCGCTCAAACATCGCCGGAAGTGGTCCCTACAAGGCTAGATATTGCCTGAACAAGGCTAGATACTGCCTGAACTTTTCCTCTGTCGAAACCTTCCAATTCTTGAAGTGCCAAGTTTTCTAGCTCATTCAATACCTTTTCCATTGACACCTCCTCTTGTCTTTCAACCCAATTAGACAGCACTCCTTGCATCAAGCCCACATAAAGACCATACCTTCTTAGCTTCTCTATCTCCTCCTCGGTTCCCCCTCCTAATATTGCTCCAACTGCGCCAGCGCAGGAATGTAACTCGCCTTCTTTTTTCTTGCAAACATGATCAATGTAGTCTGATTGACCATATTGAAATTGGCTATATTGTCCAAGTGCCATCCCTTGTGAACCCATGGCTTGCGTGATCTCAATGATCACCCTCAAAATCCGCTCCGAATTGTTCTGCGTGAGATCATCAGACTTAGCCAACAGCTCAAGCCCAAATGGTACCATCCCATCTCCTGTTAGAAGCTCAATGTTGGACCCGAAAGAGTGACCAATCCTGCCCCTGTTGCCTGTCGATAGGATGTGCTCGTGAGTAAGTGCAGCAGCATGCATGAGGCGGAGAGCAGATGCCGCAGCCATGGCTTGATCCCGGTTGCCACCAACGAGCTCACAAGCCGCTATGCACAAGGCTGGAGCAGTGGTCCGGGGAGCAGCAAAGGTCAAATGGTGCATGGGCTCAAACACTGAGAGTGGTGGCCTAATGGGAATGGCCTGCTTCAAATGAGCATCAATCTCATCATTTACAGAGGTCCAGTAAGACTTGTTGTAAGTAGTGCCATTGGAAGTTGCTGTGACTGCTACTGTCATGGGCCTGTGAGACAATAATGGGCGGTTAGTGTTTGATCTTGGAAGATAAGGGAGAATTGGATTGCCATTAATGGCAGGGATAGTTGCTGCTAAAGATGTCATGATGGTGAAGGTAGTGAGGGAGCGGGGGTTATGGTTAGGCAGGCGATAATTGTATTGATGACTGTTCAATATCTTTCATGTCAGCCTTTATACAAGCTTACTCGCTAAATTCCATTCAATGGTGAGGTGGGACTGCTGTGTCGGCACATCAATAGTTGTGAATTCAAGCTCTTTCATTATTGAGCTGACGCGTGAGTCACATTTGAAGGGTCATTATCGAAAAGGTAGTGGTGGGAATATTACTTGAGGTTTTCCATTTATTTATTCTTGTATTTGTTTTTGAAAAAATGTATTTTGTTTAATAAGAAGCATTGTTTTTTTAAATAAACCATTATTATAATCATAAAAGCAAGTTTATATATAAATGGAAGGATAAAATTGGTAATAAGACGTATTGTTTGAGATGCAAATTTAAAAAGAACTCAACAAATAAAACCACGGTAGTATAACATAGAAGGATAAAATTATAAAAAAAGTAAAATCTAATGACTGCAATGAAAAAAAAATAGAAATGAAATGTTATGTGTATATATGAATAATGAATTGCATTGTTCCTTTAGGCAATTATTTAGTATTTTTAGTATTTATACATAGTTATAATATCCGACTTGAGTTTTGTATATATAACAAAAGGTATAGTTTACGGGTCAGGTGGGCTGACCAATGTTAATTTATTATTTTTAAAAAAAAATTACGTAACAATGTCATTTTTTTTTTAAAAAAAGCATGAAATAACTTTGTTTTGAAAAAACAATTATGCAATGAGGTATCAAGATATAATCCCTTGGGTTTATCGGGTTGACTCTCCTAGCGATTAAATATGAAAGAACAATATAAGGTCAAAGAAGAACATAAAAATCCGGCCCTAATCAATCTGAACTAGCATGATAAACATATAATCTCGGTTATAAGGGATAAGTCAACTCGGTATATCGATCCTTCCAAACTCGCAGTTTAGATCATGAGATTGAAATAATTTGGTAGAAACAATAAAAAGAATTATAAAGTCTATTTTTTTTCAAAAAATAATATCAAATTATTTTAACTTTTTAAACTTGTGACTTGTGTATTAGACTCGAAGCATCATATCTAGAAAAACCATGAACCTTGATTCCCAAAACATAATTTCAATTGTACAAAAGGATTATATAAATAGTTATTAAAAAAATAAGAATCAAAATTGAAATACAAAATAAATTTTATATGAGATTGAATGGTGAAATTGAAAAGAAAAATCAATTTAGCAAAAGAAAAAAAAATAAAAAGAATTGGAATCAAAATTGACATAAAAATAAAAATAAACTTTTAATTGAATGTTGAAATTGAAAAGAAAAATCTCTTTAACGAAAGAAAAAAATAAAAAAATAAGGACCAAATTGGTAAAAATAATAAATCATAAATTTAGATTGAAGGATGAAATTCAAAATAAATTTAATTTTTTATAAAATGACCAAGACAAAAATTAAAATCAAAACGTAATATCATAAATTTAGATTAAAGGATAAAATTAAGAAAGAACCAACTTGTTGATCGATTTTCTAAATCCAATGTTTGAGTAATTTTGGTAATTTATTTCAATTTAATTAAATAGTAAGGAGAGAAACAAAAAGAAAATCTTGAAAATACATCAAAACTTTAATTACAACACTACCTATATTTTAAAAATTATCTTAATAAAATAAATTTAAAAACATCAAAAAAATAAATCATCAACAGCAACAGCAAACTTAATAGAACATCCTTGTCATTCAAAAATAGAGAATTGCTCACTACAATAATCGATAATCTAACGCCCTTGGTTTTCAATGCCGCTTTCATTAATAGTTTCCCACGTGTTGCATGCATGAGGTGGTGACAGGAGGGGGATTTTCATCCATGGGTTTGGAAAAGGTGTCTCAGACAATTTTCAATTTCAAGCTTCTTTTTTCACGCAAATAAGGTGTAAAACGTGATTACCTAAATTAATTAGATCATCACAGACTATGCTCTGTGCTGCGTGGATCTATCTATCACTTCAAAGTTGTGCACGCAGACAGCACGTTTTTTGTGCACTTCTGACTTTCGTAATTAAATAACAATGATTTTTTTAAAAAATAAAAATAAAAAAATGAGAGAAACATTTACGAACTGCTAGGATAGTACGATTATTCCAGCCAAAATGTCATGTATTTTTTACAATGATTTTCTCTCTTTTTTCAACGATAGCAAAACGAGGACTATTTTTTTTTCTCAAACTAATACAGTTCTGGAAATATTTTCCTGCACCTACGCAACCTATCTATAGACGCGGTGGCACCCACACTAGCGACCATATCCCTGCGCTCAAACATTGCCGGAAGTGGTCCCTACAAGGCTAGATATTGCCTGAACAAGGCTAGATATTGCCTGAACTTTTCCTCTGTCGAAACCTTCCAATTCTTTAAGCGTCAAGTTTTCTAGCTCATTCAACATCTTTTCAAAAGTGACTCTCGTAGAATTACCATCGGTGAAAATTAATATATTACCCACGCTACCGATCCTTTTCTTCTCTATTTTTTTTTTTTTCATCCCTACATCTAGATAAACTATTCCCTTCCAAACTGCAAGTAAACTTCTCAACACAAATCATCCTTCTTTATTTTTAGTAGTTATAATATCCATGTTCTAATTTATTATGGATTTTATCATTTTTTTAAGTAAATCTATCTTTTTTAATTTTAACATTAAATTATCAATTTTTTTATTATTTAATTTTTTTAGTATATGTATTTCGTTAGTGTATGTTCATGTTTTATTGTTATTTCTCAAACAATCTTGTAGTATGAATGTATAATATTTATTAGCAGAGTTGAAAATGATGTTGCACCCCCGCGTCTTTTTAGTGAAGAATTGCATGATTTTGTATTAGAGTACGCTGCCATTATGTTTGGTTTCCAATTTAGTAAGCAGAAGTTTCCTGGTTTTGGTTTGACCCACAATTGGGTAAAGTGAAGCATTTTCTGGGAGCTTTCTTATTAGAAGACCAATCTCCTCCGCCATAATCTCGACGTCATGCACATAGAAAAAAACGTGTTCGAGAATATTTTCCACATCAATGAATGATTTGAAAAAGAAAGGTAGGTCGTCATGGATGTGAAGAGGAAGACAAAGGATAACATCAAGGTTAGAATGGATATAACATTGTTCTATAACCGTAAAAATATAGAGTTGGTTTTTGATGGGTCATGGGTCGCAAAACCTAGAGCAAGCTTCGTGTTAGAGAAAAATGCACAACAACTAGTCTACCAATGGCTTAAGAGTCTGTGTTTTCTCGATGGACATGGCTCGAACATATCAAGGTTGCTTAATCTAGAAGAGTGTAGTTATATGGAATGAAGAGCCATGACTGCCACGTGTTTATGCAAACACTCATTCTATTAACTTATCGTGATTTGTTGCCAAAGGGTTTATGAGATGCACTCACGAAGATTAATCATTTCTTTAAAGATATATGCTCCAGGAATTTGCATACAAATCACATTGAACATCTTGAAATGAATATCATCGAGACAATATGCAAACTTGAGATGATATTCTCTCCATCATTTTTTGACTCCATAGAGCATCTACTCATACATCTACTGTATGAGGCAAAAGTTGGAGGACTAGTCTAATATAGATGGATGTATCCATTCAAGAGGTTAGATATTATAGATGCAATGTAATTTATAAAGCATTTTCAATTTTTTAATTGAAAAATATTTGTTTAATTCTATGCAGGTACTTGTTCAATCTTAAAAAAAAGGTTAAGAACAATGCACATGTTGAGGCTTCGATATATGATGCCTATATTGTTGAGGAGACCTCAACATTTATCTCGTATTATTTCAAACCTCATTTGAGAGTGAGAATCAACCGCGTTCCACAATATGATGATGATGGTGAAGTGCCTTCCAATGAAAACTTGTTAATATTCTCCAATTCTGGACGACTCACACCTAAAAATATCATAAGGGGAAGATATTTGTCTAAGATAGAATTCAAACAAGCACACAATTATATTCTATTTAATTATGATGAGCTGAGACCTTTTATCCAATAAGTATATGTACTACTTAAACTTTGTTAAAAATATACTATTTATATATTGTAATATCATAAACTCATATAATATTGAAAACCTTGTAGGCAACATTGACAATATTTACTGTCCAATAACTCACAGGTGATCGAATCCCAAATCTTTCGATTACAAGATGAACAATTTGTCACATGGTTCAAAACACATATAAGTACTATCACAAACTTATTATCTCTTGCAAGTTATTGTATTTCATTATAGAATTCTCATTTGTTGTTCATTATTGTACTTAATATGCAAGGTTTATCAAATGGAAAGGAGTGCTGCTATTTCATTGTCCTTACTAAATCTGGGTCCTAAAAGAAAAGTTAAGTGCTACAACGAGTATTTTGTCAATGGATATATGTTTCATATTGAAGAATACGGGCATGGAAGAAAAATATATAACAATGGTGTTTCTGTTAAGGGATCGACTTGTAGTGAGTTTGAAGTTGACTACTATGATAAAAAAAGAAATCGTCGGATTGCAATATCATAGCGAGCAGAATAGAGTGTTTTTATTCTAATGCTATTGGTATGGCATCGCTGACAGAGAAATCAGCTCACTATGGTTTGGTGGAAATCAACTCAAAAGCTAGACTCTGCAACGTAATGTCAACAAGTTTCTTACACATACACCCCTTCCTTTAAAAAGGACTGATCAAGAGTTGATTGGTTATCCGTTTTAAAAACAAAACCCAGGGGTTGTGTCGAGGTTGTTCAGGATGAGAACGAAGACGCAAGTATGCGAGATGAAGTCTTTCAAGTTAGTGAGTTGGTTGAACCATATCAAGTTGCTCCTTCGATTGACTTAGAAGAAAATTTAAATTTTTATATTTTCGATGATAGTCTTGTTGATGATCAATTGGGGGTCCAATTGAATAAATTAGAGACCAATGACTAACTTGTGAAAGAAACTCAAATTTAAGACTGGCAATTAAATCTAGCAAGGATGCAAATGCATGAAATTAGGAGTATAGTGGGAGATTACAGGTAAAATTAAACGAAATTAGAAGAATAGGGATCAAATTGAAAAGTGCTAAATCCTAAATCAAAAAAATCCTAATCGGTAGGGTTTAACCAATATGACATCATTCAGGATACTATGCATCTTCTTTTTTAGTTTTTGGTTGATCGAGTGGACGCTTTCATGCGAATGAATATAGCATTTCCGACCACTTCGAAGGCTGTAACTATCACCATTCAACTGAGAAACACCCCTCTATAACCCCATGTCTTTGAAATCAAACGTTTATATCCCATATTTTTTATTGATCTCCATAACATCTTGTCCTTAGTAAGCTAACACAGTAGTTTCAATTGTTACACTAATTGAGTGGGTGCTTTTAAATGGATGAATGTGAAGCTACAGATCTCCAAATTAAACAAGAACGGATCTAATCGAAAGGTATGCACCCCCTCTACCTAGTTCAGATGGTCTCAAGTAACGTTGATGTCGAAGTTGTTCTGGCAAAGCAACTAAAGTGACCAACCCAATCAACTTTGATTGAGACACCTATTTGTAAAAAACCATCTAACTCTTTCATGTATTCCCACTTGAAAACCCCTCACCTTGGCTTTCAAGTTTGCTACAAAACCATCTAAACCCAAAACCATTGATTCTATGGTAAAACCAGCTTAGTTTTAGTTTGTTAGAACCGTAATAAATCCATCTAGAAGCTTTGAATCTACCTGTAAAAGGAGAGGTAACCAGGAGTAAGAAGGAGGAGAAGAGGAGGAAAAGAAGGGAAAGATAGAAAAAGAAAGAAACTTTGGCTAAGGTATAAGAAATCCAATCTAGTAGGATTTCAAAGCTTCAATTTTGTTTGGTTAGGTTTGGAGATAAAGGGAAAGAAAGGCAACATCAGAAATCGATTATGATTTGGAGAGTTTCAAGCTTAGAGGGTATATACATTCAAACCTTGAAAGTGGAGTCCATGAGACCTGCTAAATTGATTTCTTGTGTTTAAATGTAATGTTTTGAATGTTTTGACATGTTAATGATTGCTCTTATATATTATATTACATGTTTGTTTGTTTGATAAATGCCAAATATAGCAGCAAGGAGGGTATTTTCTATTTAATGAAGGCATGGTTCCAAGTTCTAGAGTTGTGGTTTAGTCCTTGGAATGACAAGATGAATTTTGAAGCCCAAATTGTTCAAGCATGCCTTTTATTTTGAGTTGGTAGTTTTTGAGATTGAAAATTAATGCATTTTTTTAGTTTTGTTTTTGTTTTCTTGTTTTTTTTTATTCCAATATACTCATCATTGACAATGTGGTCTGTGGGAATAAAGGAGCATGTTTTAAAGGCCTAAAATGATCATTTTGAGATTGATTTGGTTTTCTAGCATTTTTATGGGTTTTGGTTTCTAAAGATTCATCCCATAAAGTTTGTCTTAATTACTAGTTTTAGAGCTTGTTTTGATTAAATTCTAGTTTGTGCGAGTTCATCTGTCATTATTAGTAAATAATCTAGGAGTTTTATACATCAATAACATCTTTAAGTGGGTTTTAATCATAAGGTTTTGGTTTTGAACCGAAACCAATTATTAACAAAATCGTGTAGATTTGATGATAATTGAAGCAAATGAATTCCCAATTCTTGTTTTATGCATGATCATGAACAAAATCATACCTTTTTTTGTTCAAGATCTGGTATGGTTTGAAAGTTGTGTTTATAGAATTTTCGATGAATGTTATTCATATTCTTGATTATTAGTAAATAATCGCAAACAAAATCATTTTGTTTGAAAGATTTTTTAGTTTTTATGTTTTTGTTGAGTTTAATATGCTTTGGTTTTTGTTTTTCTTTTCTAGTTTGTTTCTGAGTCAACCTGATAGGGTTAACTCAGTCGAGTCAAAACTGGGTCAATCCTTAGGCTTTGTTTGGTTTGATTTTGAATATTTAATTGGTTTAAGGGTGTGTTTGATAAATGCATTTTAAACTTCTTGGGTAGCTTTCATTTCACACACGCACACACACACATGTTACATATGACCACTTCTCTAAAAAAAAATTATACATAAAAAATCATATCTTTTTTAAGAAAAATATAATAAATAAAATACATGGCATTTTTTGGTTTTTTTTTAGTATGTATTTTGAATTTAATAATTACTTTATTGGATCCATAAGAATTTGACCAATATTTCAAATATCTAATTTTTTTAATTCATGAGAATCAATGGTCAATATTCTGGTATAGAATATTGGACATATGAGTAAGGCTGGTATTTGAATATCAGGAGTTAACCATAAAATTCTCAGAATTATTCTAAATATTTATCAATTTTAATTAGGAGTATTTTTTTTTTCTTTCTACCGCAATATCAATTAAAAAAAACCCTTTTCATACGAATTTATTTGGATACACGAGCCCATAATAAATTCTTAAATATCAGATTTATTCATACGAAGAAATCTCAATTCTAAGCTAATAGATAGACTACCGGTTAGAAACCCATCATAAACCTTTAACCACATTCAAAACCATACAATGCAACTTAACTCAAGTAAGGTATGCTAGGGGTGCTAATACCTTCCCTAACCACAACTAGTCGCTTAGCCTTAGAATCTGTGATAAAACTGATACACCCGAGTTTCCTAGTGATCCTATAACAAACAATTAGGTGGCGACTCCAATGACATCCCGACGCCTCTCGCCCACATGTGACAAACACTAACCCAAATAACACCAACACCTTAAACATCCCTCAACCTCCTCAAAACATCAAAATTATCTCTAAATCGAAACCACAAAAAAAACCCTTCTACCACCTATATTGCCACCATGACACTAAAGAACATCAGCACCACCACCTTCACCCCTAGCACCTAATGAGCTAATAGAATGAAAGTGTCAAACTCAACAACTTGAGTTAAGAAACCTCTTTTACACGATAAGAAATTGGTAGTATTTTGAAAATTCTAGATAATGTCTTTGATGAGAGTATGCCAAAATGGAACCAATGCTTGATGGGACCCTAGATATAGGATTCCTTACCATATGGCCAACTCTATTTCCTTATGGGTATGGAATAATTGTGGTCTTGAAAGTGTCATGACAATATAATAAGGTTTCTTAATTTTCCATTATCAAGATAGAGGATGATGCCCACCCAGTTATGGAAAAGGGGCATTGGATGTTTGGGGGAAATACCATTATCCTCCAAATGTGGCACATTTAATTTTTTTTTTACAAGAATAAAATCTTAAACTGCATGAGTTCACCTCCAAAGGTTCCCTTTTCCCTTTTAGAATGAAATGGGCTTAGGAATGGCTGCTAACATAGTTGGAAAACCTTTAGCTTGTGATGAACAAACACTTAACAACATCAGGTTTGACTATGCCAAAGTCTGTATTGAACTAAATGCGTTGTTACCCATGGTTCATAATTTCAGCTAAAATACAGGTTATCTTCAGACCCTATCATAGTCATGGTTGGGTATGAATGAAAACCTCAAGCCTATGACACTTACAAAGTATTTGGGCATTCTTGTAATGCTTCAGTTAAGGAAATGTTGAGGATATAATGAAGATTCAAAATGGAAGTGATGTTTTGCATATATGTAACTCCTTAATAATTATTCCCGATGAGGTTACATCTCATTTGAATACAACTGCCATAATAAAACCAGCACCCCAGACTAACAGTTTTGCAAAAACTAGTCGACTGGTTCAAACATCTCAGAAACCCACCATAGACAGACTATGATTGTCTGCACATTATAGACAAACTCCATGCTTATCAGATCATTAACTCTTTGACTAGGCATGTGAGGTTTTTAGAGACATGAGACCCATAGATTCTATACATAACCTCCTCTAGTTTTTAGGTCATATTCTAAGATACTCTTTTATCTCATGGCTTGTTTCTATGGGTTGTTTACATACCATAGACATACTTCATGCTTATCAGATCATCGACTCTTCGATATGTATCCTTTGTGGCTTGTATATCAAGACACGTGACCATATGTTCTTTCAGTGTCCTTTCATTACTACGGTACGAGGGGCTATCACGAGCAGGACTTTTATGAGTTGGCCTTATTTGACATGATGACCTTTGCTTTAGTGGACATACATGTACTATAAGCAGAAGATGAAGTTCTTGCATCTACTAGCATAGTTAATACTCTCATCCACAATTTACTTCATTTGGTATGAGAGGGATAATTATGTTTTTCACCAGGCACATTATCCTCATCATGTTGTTAGTGAGAAAATCTTTGAGCTTATCATGTCCATGTTGGTTAAGCTATAACCAAAATGCCAAATTCTAGCTACTCTTAGGTTCATATGGTGTCTTCAAGAGTCATGAGATACCTCTAGTTTGCTGCCCTTGGAGTCCCACTTATCATATCTGCTGTTTTTGTAGAACTAGTCAACTGATTCTAAGTTTTTCACGAACAGTCAACGGTTTAACAACTACTATCCATATAGTCTTGTTTGCTGTTTTATTTTTAGTTTTATTTAGCTTTTAGTATTTTTTCTATAATCTAAGGTACATCTTGTGATATGCTATTTGTATTTTTCTATAGCTTTTTTCTTTAATACAATTACACTTATCCAAAAAGTAATTCATCATTTGTTTGATGCATAATGATTGAATAAAAGATTACACGAAGAATCTGTTTGTGTTGAGAAAGGGGAATGCTTTATCATTCATTTCAAATGTCCTTGCTGCGAGCAATAGCATACCCTTCTCTCTTGAGGGAACTGTCACTACAAACTCATATAGAATGTGCAGCTGTTTGGCCCAAAAAGATTGATTCCATGTCTAATCTTTTCGGTTCCAACATTTGTTGGGTTGGTTTAGTAGATGAGACCTTAATTCAGTTGCAGTGATGATTCACTTGAATTTCAAGCATAATAACTTCAGTTATTTCTTGTGGGTTGCTGAGGATTGGAAAGGAAAAAGGAAGAAAAACAAGAAGAAGAAAAAATAATGACTTCATATTTTTTTAATATACAGAGAGAAAAAAAAAAAAAACCATAGAAGACTTGATGTAATTTTTCTTATTTATTTTGATAAAATCATAAATTTTTTTGTGGATTTTAATTTATTATATTTTTCATTGAATAAATAATGATACAAGAGCTCTCACTCAGAGTGTTACTTTTGAAAGTGGTTGTAATTGGGCTAAAATAGAAGAATTTGAGGGTGATTAGTTCTTACTCAAAGCACTATATATGATTTAAGAATGAAATTGGTGATTTCGGTACTTCGACTCAAATGTTCAACAAATAACCACAACATTTTCTCCTTTCAAGCCAGGCGGCTGTGCTTCCTTACAAAACTACTCCTCTATCAAGCCATTCTAGTGTAACCCTTGCTTGCTATATAATCCATGTACAAGTGAAAATATTTAACAAATTAATACATTTAAGAACGTAAGATAAAAACTCAAAAGGTGGGTCTCTATACACCCTTTCACTCTATTGATCTTAATATAGTAAAACTCGTGGGATTTGATTGCAAAGTGTATTTTAGCATCAAGACTAAAGTTTTTTTTTTTTAACTCTGAGGACTAAAAACTTCCAAATTGTGGACTTATTTATAAAAATATTAAATTTAAGGACTAAATAACTTTTTAAAAGTAACTTTGAGGGGGCGAAAACACTTCCAAATTGAATATTAAGTGGTATATAGAGTTGAAATAATGGATATCATGAATTTATATAAGATATATAAAATTTATTTTTATTTATTACCATACTAACTTAGAAATGCAAATCGACGTGGTTCCAAAACTTTTCATATCAATATCAATCTTGAGGAGTGTAACTTAACTGATTAGGCTTTGAGTTTGCTCCTCAGAGGTCACCGGCTTGAGTCTTACAAATCTCAGGACCACTAGAGACTTACATGGTCGTTAACTTCAAGGCCTATAAGATTAGTTGATATGTGTACAAGTTAGTTCAGACACTCATATTAATAAAAAAATAAATAAAATTAATAGCTCTCCAAACAGTATTTACAAATTTCAAAGAAAACTTATGAGAGTATTTAGTATTTTTTTTTATCAAAGGTCTCCATCATCGAGAAAATTCATTCCATTCCCTTATTCTATCCATCGAAGATTTTCCTTTGAACATTAACAACTCCAAATTAAATAATAAAGGAGCAAATCCAGCACTATCTCTGATCATTTTCAATTTGAAGTTTCTTTTCACACAATGAAGTTCAAATTAATTAAACTTAGATTAATTAATTAGCCCACAAACCATGCTGTATGTGGATCTATCTATCACTTTAAAGTGTTTAGGCAGACAATCTTTTCATGTCTGATTTGGATTAGTCTTGAGTTACTAAGTCTATTTTCAATAATTTTTAGGTTTCTAAAATATGAAAAAAAAATGATAGTTTTCATTATAAAAAAAGTTGCAAACCTTCACAAAATCACAAAATTATGATAGTAAACTTACAGAACTAAGTTTACTGCTAGAAAAGACAGCATTATGCAATCTCCATGGCCTTTCCACTACATGATCTGAAAAAAAGAGGAAAGGCATGTTGCTGCCCTCCAATATATATATATATATATAGGCCTTATTCACCTTTTGTTTTTATTTTTTATATTTTTCATTTAATGTGTTTTCAATCCCTTAAACTTAAAAAAAATAAATCATTTCATCATTTATTTGTTTTTTAAAGGCTTTTTTTATTTGTATTTGACTTGAAAAAAATGCTTTTTTTTATCAAACATGAAAAAAAATCATCATTTTTTTTTCAGTCCCAAAAACCACCTTTATTTTTTCTTTTTAAAAAAATTGATTAATATTAAAAAATAAATCTCATGCAAATGGTTGGCATGTAATTAAATAAAAAATATCTAGAAATAAATAAAAAATATCTAGAAATAAAAGGTGGTTACATGAAATAGAGTACATGATATAAGTTATGAGTTTGATAAGTTAACATAAGTTAACTCAAGGTTTCTTTTTAAAATTAAATATTTTTATTTTCAATTTTTTCCTCCAATAGTTATTGACTGAGAATTAGGTAACTTATTTAGATTTGTTTTTTTATTGTTTTATTCTAGTTTCATGATCTGAGTTGTAGATTTCGTTAATTAACTTAATTTTATCCAAATAAATAAAATATGATGTTATCTTAATACTTTTTATATATATATATATATATATATATATATATATATAAAAAGTCGTCCAATATGTGTTAAGATTTGAATTATGATTTGTTTTTTTTAAGAAAACACATTAATTATGCTTGGATGTTATTATTATTATTATCCGATTCATAAAAAAAAATTTAAAAAACAAAGTTATTTAACACAATTGAGTTTATTGCCCATAATTATATATTTGATACATATTTATCTTTTAATTTTTTAATTTAGTTTATAGTTATCATCAATTTTTATTTTTTTTGCATTATTATCATAAATTATTTTTAATTTATTTAATTAAATACATGCATAATATTTTTTTTATTTGTGATTATAAACTTTTTTGGTGTAAACAACACTTTCACATTTATTTTTCTTGCGCTTGAAAACAAAATTATCTGACAAGTTCGTGCTACAAAACTAGCATACACTATCTGGAGAAATTTCATCTTACAAAAGAAAAGGGTTTTTTTTTTTTTTTTTTGTGGTTAGTTTTCCCAACTGAGACAAACAAAGGACCTTATTGATAGAATCCATATACATGAGGCGGTAAAATGAAATTTACCCAATTGAAATTTAAAAGTTGGTGGTCGTTTGTGCTTAAGAGGATGCACTTGCTTAAACAAATGGGCCCCAAGTAAAATCCATGATTTGAAATTTACTGTAGACTTACATTGTTCAATACTTTGTTATTAGAACCTATTTGTTTTTATATTTAAAAAGTACTTTTAAAAAAATAATATTTTTTTTGTTTTAATTTTTAAATTATTTTGATGTATTAGTTTTTAAAATAAATTTTTAAAAATATATATTACTTTAAAACAAAAAACCACTACTGTTCCACAGCTTGACTATCTTCACGTTCATATAATTAATTTAAGCCCATGAAGATGCTGGGCTTTCTTGCAGAGCTAAAGCCTGAGAAAACTAGGCAGCGAACGACGCTCGCCAAGCCTGCCTCTTCCTCCAATTTCAAACAAGAAGACACTTTGAGGGTAGGGATAAATAAAAAATTTGAAAAACTGATTAAATTAAAAATAAATAACTAAAAAAACTTAATTTAAAAAAAAATCGATTAGAATTTTTTAAAAAACAGCTAGTTCGGTTCAGTTTTGGTTTTATAAGTCTGAAACTGAAAAAACCGAACTCCAAACCGGAAAAAACGAGCCAAATCAGTTTTAACCGGTTTTTGTTCTAAAATAACAGAACCAAACTAAAACCGGTCGGTTTGAACCGGTTCCGGTTCGGTTTCAATTTTAATTTTAATTTATGAAAAATAATCACTCCTCACAAGCCTCTACAACTCTGAAGTCGAGCATGTTCAAATTATTTTTAATGGGTTTCGAATTGTGATTTCTGTTTATCATCTGCTATAACAGTTCTGGAAACTTCTCTTGAAATAATTTATTAGCTAGCCCCATATATATATATATATATATATATATATATATATATATATATATGAAATTGATATCATATAGCGTAAGGAATCAGAATTCTTTGTGTATAGGAATACACACTTGAGTGAATCAAAATCTTTAACTTATAAAAAAAAATATTTTTTATTTTTTTATTTAAAATTAATTTTTTAATATTTTCATATTATTTTAATATACTAATATCAAAAATAACTTTTTAAAAATTTTAAAAACATATATTTTTAAATTAAAACTACTTTAAAAAAACAATCCTTATCCTAATTCTAATCCCTTATTAAAACAGTAGAGCGAAACCACATAATTCCCTCGTCGTATTTCTTTTCATGATTCAAGGTTTTTTTATTTTTTTATTTTTTTATTATTTTTTTTTAAGGTGGTAGTCAATGTTATTGCTACTCCATAGTATTATTTATATACTTGATGGCGGGCTCCATGGGTTTTAGGTCTAAATCTTCAATTCACAAAATCCTACCAAACACGGCCCAACCTTATACACTCTTTACCCTTTTCTATGTGCAGCTACTTTTGAACCATACCAGGGAGGTACTCCCCCCTTGAACTTAGTCCATTTAGGACAATTCCTTCTTCTTTTTTTTTTTTTTTTTTTTTTATCATTTTTATTAAGATCTTTAGTACTAGTTAATTTCATTGATTTATTTTAAATCTTCGTAGATTTGAGGAGTAATTAAAATCCCAACAAGATAAGATTAAAGAAACTCAAGTATTTTCTAATTGTAATTTGTTTCCATAATCTTCAAGTGCATTATTTAAATAAAGAGTGATATGTAACCATCATAAAGAGTATAATGATTTTTTTTTATTAGTGTACATTACGAGTTGGAGAGTGCCACGTACAAGAAATTAATTCCAATTCCGTGGCTTTCAGAATATGTCATGCAACAGTATATATGGAGGAATCAACACAGATTATGGTTTCAATACTTTTGAGAACTACAATTATCGAATTTCATGGAGGAATAAATTCAATTCTTCAATACATCGTAATGTTATTTTTTATTTATAAATGCATTTTTGTGTTTAGAACTTCAAACCAAGAAAATATTTAAGTTTTAATACATAAAATCTGAGATTACTTTCTTCATATATATATATATATATATATATATATATATATATATATATATATATATATTCGACCAATTTTGAAAAGAAAAAAAAATAAACAAACCCCCTCAGTAAACAGGGGTTTATTTGGACATTAATCATGAAATAAAAATAAAATAAAATTTGTATCGAAAGACATTTTAGTTGTTTCAGTTTTCTAGAGGCAAATATGGAAAGCCATTCGGAGGGAGGTGGTTACTGTGAATTCCATGGAAGAGATGGACATCATATTGAGGATTGCATCGAGTTTTGCGAAAAGATTGCAAAAATGCTAAAAATGGGGGAGTTGAGGATTGAACCCATGAAGAGCAGCGGTGAGGTGAGTATGATGGAAGGTCAAGATGAGATGACAGGAGTATGTAGGATCCAACAAACAATTAAGGGGCCACCAAGGCTAATCTTGGTCAAACCTTCCTGCACAAAAGGAAACCACAATGCCATGCATTACAATTATGGTTATGCCTCTAACGTTTAAACTCCACTTCCCTTGTTCCAAACTGAGATTAGTGGTTTGACTCGGAGTGGTCGTTGCTTTACGCCCGAGGAGTTGAGGAAGGCAAAGGGCAAATAAGTAGTAGATCTTGACAAAGCACTAGAAGTTAATAAGCCGATAACGGAAGAGGAGTCAAATGAATTTCTGAAGTTGATCAAGCATAGCGAATATTGCATAGTGGATCAACTAAAAAAGTCTCCAGCTAGGATCTCCCTTATGTCCTTGATACTCAGCTTTGAGCCGTACCGAAATGCCTTGCAAAAGGTATTGAATGAGGCATATGTACCCCAAGACATTGAACACAAAACCATGGAGCATCTCGTGGGGAGGATCCACACAACTAATTACCTGTACTTCACGGCTGACGAGCTTGATGCTGAAGGTACCGGACATAATAAGCCCTTATACATTACGGTTAGATGCAAGGATTGCATCATAGGAAAAGTACTCGTTGATAATGGCTCGGCTCTTAATGTGTTGCCAAAACACATTATGAAAGAAATGCTGATCGATGAATCTCATATGAAGCCGAGTACTATGATGGCTAGGGCATACGATGGCTCACCTAGGCCAATAATTGGGACTTTAGAAGTGGAGCTGTATGTGGGACCACAAATGTTCCTAGTAACACTTGAAGTTATGGATATCCATCCTTCCTATAGCATGTTGTTAGGAAGACCTTGGATTCATGCAGCGGGGGTCGTAGCTTCATCATTGCACCAATGCTTAAAGTATATCATGAATGGGATGTTGGTAACTGTCAAAGCTGAAGAAACAATATCCATGATAAAGAATGTGGCGGTACCTTTTATAGAGGCAGATGATTGCAAAGATAACAATATCCATGCTTTTGAGATTGTGAACACTGACTGGGTGCCAGAGAACATAGTATTGAGAAGGCCAAGGATCTCAGAAGCAGCAAGGATGGCAACTCAATGCTTCTTGGAACGCGGGATCCCGTTTCAATATAACCCTATTCGATCCAGGGGCTTCGGGGAACCCCAAAACAAAGTCTTTCGACTTGATTCATAGATAGAATCAATGATAGATAGACAAAAGATAGATGAACGAGATATCTTTTTTTTTTCTCTAAACAAAAAGAGGAATAGAATAGACATCCCTTTAGATGTCTATGTATCCTTTTCTTATTTTTTTTATCATCAAAAGAATTTTTTTTTAGAGATATAAAAAAATGGAGAGAGAAATAGCAGTGTCCATAACTGTCCCCTATATCGAACAAAAATCCCTATCTATTGATAGGAAGATCTTCATCAAATACCCGACTTTGCCTTTTTTTTAGGAATTCCTCATATCCAAGGCAGCTTACCACAAGCACCCCACCCCATACGACTAGTTGGGGTGGGCTGTTCCCCTTTTGAATCAAACAAAATAAGTAGTAGGGGAGGTCGAAAAAAACTTGAACCGGACGTAGAATAGAAATACACAGTTCACGAAGAAGGAAGCCAAAGTCAGTCAGCAACAGTGGCAGCAGCTAAGGAGCTAGGCAGCTAGGAGTTGGGAGTTAGGGGAAGTTGTCTTAGTTAAAAGGAAAGGAAAAGCACTTTCAAGAGATCCTAGCCCGAAAGCCATTTCTCTTTTGCTCCTTGGGTATCTAGCTTTAACACGCTTTCTGCTTAAAGAAAGATTGCCATAGAGACGACTGATACAGACAGGGGACAACTCTTTTTAAGAAACCAAGGGATTCGATCAAAGAAAGAGAGACCAGGATACCAGAAGGTGTTAATTCGGCAAAGATGACATGTGTTGATCAAAGATTTGGGCTAGGATATAAACCTAACAAGGAGGATCATCGGTGGGCTGCTGGTTGGAGAAGGGAAAGAAGAATAGCTAGAATTAAAGGAAGAGAGCCTGAAAAAGAAAAGCTAGAAATCCCTCCCCTTAGCGTGTCATTCCCAAAAGCTGCATACATAATGCAACATGATAAAGAAGCCGAAAGCCTTGATCAAAAGCTGTCAAATATGAGCATAAATACCTTGGGGAAAACAAGGTGGAAAGAGATGACATGAAGATGGTAGCGAGAAAGGGAGACGAAACACTGCCACAACTAACGGTCTACACCCTAGAAGAAGTCTCTGCCAAGATCTTTGTGCGCAAGTTGGCTCAGAGCGAGAAGTTTCAGAACTGGGTGATCCAAGAAGCTCCAGTAGTTTTTAAAATATAAACCTACTTTGGTTGTCTTAACATGCTTTTGTCACTGCTTTGGTTTGCTTTTATTTTCTCTAGTCGACAATCAAGGCTCAATTGTCAGCTAGATTTCGTGTTTGTCATGGAGCCTACCTTTTCTTTAAATAAATTGTGAGATCATGCACTTTTCATAAATTGCCTTTTTTTTTTATGCATTTACACCAAACACTTTCCGCTTTCAGGAATCCTGAAAGCGGATCTTCTACAACATCACATACATTCAGCATAAAAAATAAATGGCCAAACTTGAACGAACATGTGATAACTATGGAAGAAGAAGAGTGGGATGAAAGCAATATCAGTGAATTCACCAGGCTAGTAGAACAACAGGAACAGACTTGGAAACCCGCCGCAGAAGAACTCGAAACCATCAATGTAGGCAGTGATCAGTTCAAGAAGGAGTTGAAAATAGGTACCCTAATTGATGCTGAACTAAGCATAAAAATGATCACCCTATTACAAGAATATTCAGATGTCTTTGCTTGGTCCTATGAAGATATGCCTGGTTTGGATACAAATATTGTAGTACATAAGATACCATTGGAAGAAGGTTGTAAGCCAGTCAAGCAGAAGCTGAGGAGGGCCCACCCAGATGTCTGGATCAAGGTCAAGGCAGAACTCGAGAAGCAATGGGATGCTGGCTTTCTAGAAGTACTTAGATATCCACAATGGGTATCTAACATTGTTGTGGTGCCTAAGAAGGAAGGGGAGATTAGAGTGTGCGTAAAGCTAGCCCCAAGGATGATTTTCCTCTACCACACATAGATGTTTTAGTGGACAACGCTGCCCGGAGTTCCACATATTCCTTTATGGATGGTTTTTTAGGATACAACCAGATAAAAATGGCTCCGGAGGATAAGGCGAAAACAACTTTTGTCACTACCTGGAGATGATCAAAGCAAATGGGCACCGAATTACGAGGGTCTTTACGTACTAAAGAAGGCATTCTCAGGAGGAGCGCTGAAGTTGGCTAAAATGGATGGAGAAGACCTAGCTCGACTTGTGAATTCTGACTCTGTAAAAAGATATTATGCTCCTAAATCAATAAAGCAAAGTTTGGCCATTAACTTCTTTTTTTCTGCATTGATCTCACAAACAATCATTTTTTTGCATTAATTCCAACAGTGCATTTCTGTTTATTATCACATCACTCACTAAAAAGTTTATCACTGGCTGAAGGAATTTCTCCTCTATATAAAAGCCCAGACTAGGATCACCCCCTATACTGGGGGCAATACGAGATGTTTTCATGAAATTTTTTTATGTGTTTAATTTGTACGGAAGCCTATAGATTTGAAAACCAAGCTAAAGCATTTGACAAAAGTATGACAAAGAGGCAATGACAAGTCATACATTTTGGGAAAAGGACTACTTGAAGAAAGTCAGAGACTTCTTCTCCAAGAATATGATAGGAGGCAACACGAGAGATGAATCCAGCATACGACTTCAAAAGCAAGCTCATGTTAAGAGGGAGTCTCATGAACTAGAAGAAGAGGATGGGGCCTATATTTCAAAACCAGGTACGAATGCATGCATGGCATCTACTCATAAATCATTGCATATATGTTTTTTGGATCATTACAGGAGGAGTTCTTAATGCATTCCAACAAGATTGGAGACGAAGAAAGAATCATAGCGGATGATAGCAAAGAATCACGGTTTTGAACCATAGTGGATTCTGGAACAACGAGAAGAATAAGAAAAAGAGAGAAAATGAAAAATTTTGAACCCTGCCATTAGGAAGAACGACATCGATATTAGCTTTGGTAATAAGGAATCGCCAGATGGGATTCCAAGTTGTTTGAGATCGCCAGAAGGGATCTCGTATTTCGATATTGGTCAAAGGAGGTCGCTAGAAGGGACCTTGTATTTCAACTTTGAATAAAAAGAATCGCCAGATGGGATTCCAAGTTGATGGAGATCGCCATAAGGGATCTCGTGTTTCGCTATTTGGAGGTCACCAGATGGGACCTCGTTTTTTCATGTTGGTTAAAAAAGGAATCGCCAGATGGGATTCCAAGTTGATTAAAGGAGATCGCCAGAAGGGATCTCGTGTTTTGCTATTTGGAGGTCGCCAGATGGGACCTCGTTTTTTTCATGTTGGTTAAAAAAGGAATCGCCAGATGGGATTCCAAGTTGATTAAAGGAGATCGCCAGAAGGGATCTTGTATTTCGCTATTTGGAGGTCGCTAGATGGGACCTCATATTTCGTTTGAATAAAAGGAATCGCCAGATGGGATTTCAAATTGATGGAGATCGCCAGAAGGGATCTCGTGTTTTGCTATTTTGAGGTTGCCAGATGAGACCTCATTTTTTCATGTTGGTTAAAAAAGGAATCACCAGATGGGATTCCAAGTTAATTAAAGGAGATTGCTAGAAGGGATCTCGTATTTCGCTATTTAGAGGTCGCCAGATGGGACCTCATATTTCGTTTGAATAAAAGGAATCGCCAGATGGGATTCCAAGTTGATTAAAGGAGATCGCTAGAAGGGATCTCGTGTTTCGATATTCATCCAAGGAGGTCGCCAGAAGGGACCTCGTATTTCAACATTGGTTACAAGGAATCGCCAGATGGGATTCTAAGATTTTTTGTTAAAGGAGATCGCCAGAAGGGATCTCGTATTTCGATATTGGTTAAAGGAGGTCGCCAGATGGGACCTCACATTTCATGTTGGTTAAAAGGAATCGCCAGATGGGATTCCAAGTTGAGATTGATGTAAAAGACAAGTTTCAGATCAATCAAGCTTCAACCAGATCAGTTTCGGGAGTTCCGTTTTGGGTTTATCTTTATAAAACTTACTACGCAAAACCCATGCTGCTCCGTAAACATTATAAATAGGGGGCATCTGTTGTAACCCATTTTTGGGTCCACACAAATAAAAAAATATATAATAAAAAAAAGAATTTGAACAGTGTCGTTTTGACACTGTTCCTCTTCCCGCATGCTGCCAAAATCGAGGGAGCCGCACTCACTGGCCGACCACCCGCTGCGCGCCTTGCTAGTCGCGCCCACTGGCCGACCAGCTGCCGCGTGCCCTGCTCCCCACACGCAACAGCAGCCCGCGCCCCTCTAGCCTATAAATACTGCTCTCAACACAAGCAACAAAGGGGGGGAGTTTTTCTTGAGGGAACGAGAGAGAGGGCTGGAAAACTAAAAGAGGGGGAAAGTTTTTTGAACAAAAGAGAGGGGAGAACAGAAAAAAAAACCCGAAAGGAGAGATAGACAGAGGGGGAGACGATAGAGACAGGAGGCAGAAGGGAAAGGAAAACACACAAAAAATATAAACAGAGGAAGAACGAACAAGAAAAGGGAGAAACAGGGGCCATGAGGGAATAAAGTCTGGAAAAACAGACAGGAGCCAGACCAAGCAAGAAGAACCCGGCGTGAAGACGTCCACCCAGTAGAGAAAAATAAGAAGAAAACACACCAGCATCATCAACTTCAACTTTCTTCAGAACCAGGAACCAGCCGAGGGGACCGGCGTCATCATAGACTTTCCCTTCTCCAGAATCAGCTCCCCAGGCCGCCGCCACCAGCGCCACCCTAGAGCCACTGCCAGCTGCTGCCTCCCTCCCCGTCATTGATAACAACCCTGTACTGTGAGAAGAAGCAGAAGAAGCAAAAACAGAGACAGACAGAGGAAAAGCAGAAACAGAGGAGAAAGGAGGAGAAGCTGCCGCCTGGAACCACCGTCAGAACCACCAGAAGACCTCGTTGGCTGCCTCACCATCGCCATCAGCATCACTAGGAGTGTTCGCCATCGTCTTCAACATTGTTTCCACCACCAGGTTTGTCCCCTTTCTCGTCGCTGTGCATAGACCATTTCGCATTTCACTGTTCATGTCAAAATAATTCACGTGAGCAGTGAAATGCTATTTCACTGTTCACGTGAAATATAATTCGCGACCTGGTAAGGCCTGTTGGGTTCAGCCCAGCCACATGGGTCAAGCTAGGTCCGACCCAAAAAATAAAAAAATAATAAAAATAAAATTTCTTTAAAAATTATTTCAAAGAATTTGTGATTTTTCTGTAATTTTATTATTGTATTTCAATCAATATCAATTTGTATTTTTATACTGTAAAGATATAAATCCGGTATTAAAATACCCGGTTTTTGTCAAGACATAAAAAAATAATAAGAAAAAATGTTTTGTTTTCATGCATACGGCCTAGTCTCTCCAATATATATATATAAATATTATAACATCATATTTTCACACAACAAAGGAAATTTCAAAACAATATATGTATTAGCATGCATTTTGGCTTTAATAACCAGTTTATTCAAGCCATGAGAACTAGGCCAATATTTCAAAAATTCTAAAAAAATCTTTTTGTCTTCTTTTAGTATTTGGGATTACGAATTTATACGTAAAACGTATTCCTGATATTAAAAATATGGTTTTTTTACATAGACGTTAGAACGGTTAGGTTTTACCCGATAAGATAAGGACCTCCTTATTGAGGAGGACTTTTCTTAAACCATAGACGGACCAACAACTAGGAAACACAACGAGACCTTGAATTTTATCAGACAAATAAACAATGCAGCTTACCTTAGGTATGGCCTATTTGGGGTGCTAATACCTTCCCTTTACGCAACCAGTCCCCGTGCCCGATCTCTGAGACCAGTTAGGGTTCCTAGTGACCAAAATAGTAGGTGGCGACTCCCATTCCATTTTCTACCAACAAAAGACAATATTTTCTTGTCTCCCCACATTTGCCAGATAGATACCATACACATTTCCTAAATTTTAAAGTGGGAAAACCGCCGCGACGCCGCGTACCCGCGACAGAACAATTTACTTAAGTAGAATACACACACATGGTGATTGTTAACTTCACTATGACATACCAATTTCTTACCTAAAATTTTTAAAAAACTAGTTAGGATCTTTTAGTTATTGTAAAATTAGATAATAAGACGACTCTTTCTTATTCTTATTTTTTATATATATAGTTTGTTGAGATGTTCACTGCAACATATAGTAATCTTGTAATAAATTATACATAAATTCTTAAAAATGAACTTTATAAACAAATAAATATATTTTATTAAAAAATTATTTTTCAACCAAACATAGCGTATATTCTCAAACATTGGATTTTAAAATGAGAAATTTTATTGTATTTAAGGAGTAATTATTAATATTTGTTTGGGTAGATATGTGACACCTCATTTAAAGATTATCTATGGATAGCAAAAGACTCAAACTCATTTAAAGATTATCTAAATTATATCGATTTTTTTTTCTTTTCTGACAAAAGTAATCTCATATCATTTTAGATCAACTGGGCACTTTTTGGCATCACTTGCCATTCTTTTTCTGGATGACACATATTGGTTCACTGCATGGAAATTAACAAAAGCTGCACGAGAATTGATTCGAATTCGCATTGTTTGGGTTTTTTTTTTTTCTCACATCCTTTGACATTCCTTCGTGATTGACTTCAATAAGCAGCCCTGTGAGACTGTAATATGTGATGTTTTTTAAAATATATTTTGATTTTAAAATATATTAAAATATTTTTTTAATTTTTTTTTATATCAACACATTAAACTTGTAAAAAAAATCAATTTAATATTTTTAAGTTAAAAATAAAAATAAAAGATATGTCAAATACCCTAGATACATTGGTAGAGTGTATGCAATGACCTACATGCTAACTAATATCTCATAATATCCCACAAACATTTATAATGCATTATTGGTTTGAGATAAAAAAATAAAAATAATAGAGATAAAAAATAAATTATCCAAGAAAAAAAATATTTTATATATTTATTTTTGACCCACACTTTTCTTCTCTATTTATATCTATGGCTTTTTTCATGGAATACTAATTAAAGACAATTTAAGATATCCAATGAATCTGGTTTCTAATAGCTTATGAGAAAAAAAAAAGAAAAAAAAAGGAAGTCAGAATAAAAAATTGATGCATTGTAATAGCTTGAAAAAAGCAATAAACTTTATCTTTGAATAGATCTCATGTAATTCCACGACCAACTAGCTACGGTCAAAGATATGTCTGTCGCCAAGAAGTCAGAATAAAAAAAAAATTCTCGACTTTTATATTCATTATTACCTCCTGACATGCATACATGCATACATAAATTTCTATAGAATCACCATAAGAAAATGGTAGGTCGTTAATGGATCCCCATGGGATTTCCATAGTAGTATTAAGAAATTATTTTTTAATTATAATGGTGTATCTAACTGGTTAGATTTTAAATTTATTTTTTAAAAATCATCAGTTCGAGTCTTACAAATCTTAGAATCATTAGAGGTTTACATGGTCGTTAACTTCAGCGTCGTGAAATTAGTCGAGGTGCACACAAGTTAACCTGAACATCCACATTAATTAAAAAAAAAACTATTTTTCGTTGAAACATACATACTAACTAATAATACTAATTAATAATTATTTAAAGTTTTATTCTTTCTTAAAGATATAATTAAGAAAACAGCCATACTAACTAATAATACTAATTAATAATTATTATAATAAAAACTTATATTTTAAAAATGATATTTTAGAGGAAACAAAACAACAACAACAACTCTATTAGTATTTCTGTCAAGAATAAATAAATAAATAACAAATATATTCTCAATATATTAATGAATAATTTTTCAATTTAATGCAAAAAATATATTGAAAACTTAATCACCAATTATATAATAAATACGTACCATGATATCTAGGAGGAAACCAATTATCATAATGATCAATTAATTTTAAGATTTTAAATTTACCATAATCTAAAAAACAACAAAATCACCACCTTCATTAATCAATAACTTAAATTTCTATCTATCTCTGAATGTATCATCACGAACACATCCATCCTTATCATCAGCTCATCATCATTGATTATCACAATAAAATCCTATTTTAAAAAAAAATATAACATTATAATAATAAATATAACTTCTTTCAAGAAAAATTACCACAACAAAGGTTTTCCAAATATAATCAACAAAAATAATAACATATAATTAAAGAGGAAAAGGAAGGAGAAAGTGAGCCCTTTTGAAATAGATAATGTTAATGTTGGAGGAAATAGGAAAAGGTTAATACATGAGAGTGTAATAGAACCATTCAATCCAAATCTTAATAGATCAGGTCATATATATATGTATATATTCTTTAATATAATCTCTTAAATGAAAGTCTTAGCTCTCAACTTATATTATAAAATCTCCACTACTTTGTAATAGAATTTCAATAAATTAAAATAAAGAAGGAGTTGCTGATAAAATTCAAATTTCTGACTACTTAATTGATATAGATAAAATCCAAAGAATGGTTTATAAAGGTTAGTGTGTGTCTGCGCGTTATGTGCGTGTGCGTGTGTGTGCATGTGTGTATAAGAACATTAATTTCCCATATGGTTATTTCCCACCTATCCGAAATAAAAACAATTTTCCTGTATTGAAAACAAGTGAAAAGCCTGTTTTCATAAATAGTCTCTTATTACTTGAGAATTCATAGCAGATAAGAAACAAGATCACGGAACCTCCTCCACTAAAAGGATGGAATATGTTTTCATGTGGTTGCAGCTAGCGTGGATTAAACGCCTGCCCAAGCTCGCGTAGCATGAGCACTCACCAAGTCTTTTAAATAAAGTGTTTTTTGTTTTATTTATTTATTGCAGAAAGATGCTTTCTACGAGATAATACTAAATGATACTTCTGATATGGGTTTTTTTTGTTTGACTGATAGAGAAGGAGAGACGACTCCTTCACTGGAAACACCACCATATCTTGCATTCCATCCAAAAGGGGAAAGCACAAACCTCAAGAATTCCCACTCCCCAAAAATGGCATGGCTGGGGTATAATATAATATATATTCCATCCAATCCTGTGTTTTTTTTTCCCTCTCCTTTCCCAGTTTTTCCCTCCTTCTATCTTAGGATACAAACCTCAGTGGGATGGAGCAAAACCCACCAAAAACACCGAAACAACAATCGAAATAACTCGCACAGGAAACAGAGATGGACATGCCGATGAAGTTCCAGGTCTTTTTTCTCTTAAGTAAACCTAATCTCATATGACAGATAAAGGAAAGGATTATCCGGGGTGCTGACACGTACTAGGGTCTTGGTATTTTTTCCAGGTTCAGCTGGAATAGAAAAAAAGTAATATTTTCAAAGCATAGCAACCCACCGGCGCCCCATCTTAATAGTTGTATGTTGACAGGTTACGGAAAGGGAGAAATATTAATAATACAGTAATAATAAGGATAAGAGATGTGTGTTGAGGGTTGAGGGTTGCTTTGAATCTTTGCTTTGCTCTTCTTCTCCATGTTTCTTGGCAAGTTGCAAATGGAGCATGATAATTCCTGACGTTAAAGCCAAACTATTCTGTCTTTATCCCCCTTTAGAAACTTGTGGCAAGGGAACATTCTAGCGAGGAGAATAATTATTGCTGCTAAATAGTAATAACCTTTGCATTTCTTATCTTTAATTTTAAATGGGTTTTTTTTCTTAGAATAAAATAAACTGATGATCATATATTCCTACCAAAAATAAAAGAAGAAAGAATAAAACTGATGATGTAAATAGTTAGTCTGAGGTGGGAAAGAACTGGGCGGATTCAATTTACAAGATTTGATCTTCGCAACTTGGAAGAGGGAATGAATAAAAATCATCTCCATGATGGGTCATCCTCAGAATTAAATCCAGGCATTAATTAAATTTACATGTATTAAAATCTTGATTCAACATGAAAAAGCTGGTGATTTCTGCCACTTTACAAACATCAAGAACATGTTCCCCGGTGTCACATGCCCTAACCTACTAGTCTCTGGACGACTCTGTGGTCCAAAGTCTGATTATTTCTTTTCCTATGCGTCCTGATTGGGTGGTGCTTAGGGCAAATCAACTGTCAATCTTTCTTATCTTTTGTGCATGTTAATGGACAAGTCACGTATTCGAACTTTACCCTTGGATTTCTACATAAAAACTACACATTTAGTAATAGTAATGACGAGTTTCTGAAGTGATTGAGAGTCGAGTCTATCGAATTAATCGTCCAAATATAAATATGTGCTAGCGTGACAAGTCATGTGCAGTGGGAGACACAGATAGTTGCCCAAGGCCCATCGATACCCCACCTCATCGTATTCCTTATATATATATATTAAAAAAAAATACATAGTGTTAGGGTTTTCCACTGTACCACACAAGACTACTCTAAAATTATTACTTTACCCTTGAATTAAAATAAAAAGTGTCTTGGAGTAATTTAGTCTTTTTCAAATCCATTAGCCATTAAAAAGTTATTTAGAAATATGTTTGAATTTTCCAAAAAATTTTATAAATAAAATGAGATTTTACCCCAATAGTTGTAAGTTTCTTAAATTGTTAGCAAATGGTGATTTAGTCTTATCAAAAATTTTAAAATAGTTAGACTATTTATTTACCCCTAAGATAAAAAAAAACAAAAAAAAAATAGAGTTGTTAACCAAAAGTTTTTTTTTCTTTTACATTTTAGAATACAGTAGAAATATGATTATACCCTTAGAAAATATAAAAATCAACCCATGTGTCTAGGGGTATTGTGTATTTTCATGATGGTTTTTTGTTTTGTGATTCTCATGTTCTTGAAATGCATTTTGATTTTTTTCCCTAAGTTGGGAAACTATTCTTTTTATTTGAAGAAGTTGTTGGTGTGTGTCGTTTACGCGTCAACGAGCGAGTTATGTTTGTGGTGTTTGGGTGGCATGTGGGGCGTCATCTGGTGGCCAAACTTGTCTTTTTATCGTGTCCTTAGTTGTGGATGATGGTAGGTTTGTTACTGACAATCATTTCTTTTTTTTTCTTTTTTTTTATCTCTCTTCTAGAGAAAGTGTATGTTCGTCCTTTTATCTTTATATTTGCAGATTTTAATCTTTGTGTTTTTTATTCTTTATTTTTTCCCTTGGTTCTATTACAAAAGTTTTTTTTATTTTGTCATTAGATTATAATTTATCATATATTATTTTTTTCAATTCAATCCATATTCTCTTTGATTTCTGATTTTTTTTTCTTTTGGCTCTTTTGTTAAAACTTTGTTGGTTTTTAATTTCATCATCCAAACAAAGTTTATGTTGTTTTATTCTTTTAAATTTATCCCTCATTGTTTTGATTTGATTTTCCTTTTGTTATAGTTTATTTGTTTTTAAATTAAGCCTCAAAATTAATTTTTTTTTTATGCTCTCTAATTTATTTTTTATTTCAATTTTCTCCCTCATTCTTTTAATCATAATTTTTGTGTGGTTTTTTTCTTTGGTTTCATCCTTTGGCCTTTGAAGATTTTGTGGTTATCCTTAATTTATTCTCTATCAATTTATCATGTTCTCATAGCCTACATTGTAGGTTTTGCAAACCTTTTTTGAATAAAGTTTTTTTTAATAATTTCTTTTGTATTTAATTTTTGAATGATTCTTTTTATTTTATACAGGTGAACTTTATTTTATCATGCATAAACATGCGAGTCAAATAGCTAGTGTACACACACTCACACTCACATACTAGTTGTGCAACGCTGCTAGTGATAGTAAAAAACTTTAAACATAAAAGAAATGTTTAAGTGGTGAAGGAGTTCATTCACATTATAATTAAATCCCGTCCAAGTTAAATTTAAAAACTACCAACTCAATTTCTTATCTAATCTGGGTTTCAAATAAAAATATATCAAAGTTATCTTGATATGACTCAATTGACTTTATGGATTGAACAAAAAATAAAATTATAGAAAAAAAACAAATGCCAAAAATAAATTCCAAGTGCGCAAATCTTAAGGCAACCTACATGATCGGTAAAAAAATGGTTTGAGTTTTTTAAAAATCAAGATGATACTGTTTTCTAAACATTGAGATGAAGACATATTAGATTGACTCTAGTCAACTTGAGTAAATTCACCAAACTCATGACTTGAGTTATAGACTCTATTGAGTTCAATAATTTTTTTTATTTTAATGATATGATAACAAAATAGAAAGACCAATTCAAAATCAACCAAATATTAAATGATAAAACTAAAATAAAAAATTCGATAAAAAAAACTAACAAAAACTCAATTTAGAGGATGGAATTGTAAGAAAAACAACAACAATAATAATAATAAAAAAGGTCTACCCTAACTAGCAGACATGGTTGGTTTAGCTTGTTCGGGCCACAAAAAACCTTGGTCTTTGGGCCATACTTTATTTTTTAAAAAGGGTGGACAACTTGTTGAGACCCTTGTTTTTTTTTTTTCTTAAAGAAAAAAAGATAACTCGTCACTTGCTGGTGGTAAACAACTTGTCACCTAGTGGCATTGATCCATTATCCAACCATTATAGTGGTGGTCGGAAAAAGGGGGGATGGGTTTTTTTGGTTGAAAATCTTTTTTTAAACCCATTTTAATTAAAAAAAACTAATAAACACCATAAAAATCTTTCTAAATCACCTAATAACTCCAAAATGCCCCAAAATCACCGAAAAATAAAAATCAACTAAATAAAAAATATTTAAACCGACTCTGATCTACTTTTTCAAGTAAAATTAAGGTTCAAAACACCACCATCAAATCTTCATCGTCCGATGAAACTCGTCGACATAAAAAACGATGAATTTCTTTGTTGAAAAGTGACACAACCGATAACTTTCTGTCTCTCAATCCTTTCTTGATGGGTTTCTCTCTCCTCTCTCTAAGATAGGAATTAAAAGTAAAAAATTAAACTTTAAGACCAATATGAAAATTGTAGTGAATTAAAGATTGACTATATTTTTTTGTGTGTTTTACATTCACTCTTTACATCCATTTTGAAAAGAGAAATTCTTAGATTTGAATTAACAAAAATAATAAAAATATTTTTACATAGATTGAAAAATATTTTTTTTCTTAGTTTGAAAAATATTTTTTTATCTTCTCTTTTATTAATTTCATTCTTCTTGAAAGTAAATATAGATAAGTATTCCATAAATATATTAAAATATAAAAGAGATGGGTAATGTTTGTTATTATGATAATTAATGGTTGCTTTTTCAAAGCATTTTGTGCTTGAAAATATATTAAAATAATATCTTTTATTTTTTTAAATTTATTTCTTATACTAACATATCAAAACAATCTACAATAATATAAAAATTAATTTAAAAAAAATTAAATTTTCATGAAACATAATTTAGTTAACGTGAGCTTAACCTATCATGTCATGGGGTAGAGTTTCACTTTTAAACTTTTAAAGTGATGGTGATATTATGACTTTTTTGGCATTCAAAGACTAGTTTGTCTACATATACTTTAGTTTTCTGCGTTCCAGCCACTTCAAAACTTCAATCATAGATACATATCATCATTTCCTTTTGTAGTGGGTCACACAACATTGACATAAAAGTCAACAAAAGATGAATCATAACAACTTACCTAAACAATCTAAGATTTTACAGCCATGGCATGCGGAGTTTGACTTGTAAATGACCTTATAAGATACCAGAAAATCCTAATGCACGCACATGGCACGTCAATGTAAAACTGCTGCAAAATCAGCGAATGTCCAATTGGTTAATTAAGTGTATACAAGATAAGTGGAAGTAAGGTCAAATTCTTTATAATATAAAAAAATTTATTAAAACAATAAAAAATTAAGTCAATTTAGTTTGAGTTTATTGACATATAATATGAGGTCTGAGATCCAAGAAACCCGCAAAAATAACATAAAATAAAAACTACAAAACTCAAGGTCCAATAACCTAATGTTAAATATTGAAGAAAAGAAGAATCATTTTAAGAAAATAGTATTGAAGAAAAAAACCTAAGTTAACTTGACTAACTAACTACCCATTGTATGAGATCGGTATAAAAAAAATTAGACTCTCAAAAGAAGAGCCTAGTAAAAGAGATCGAAGTTTTTAACGTGATAGTTAGATGCATTTCAAATGTTGTTTTGGAAAATGTACGGTGAGAAATCTAAGGATTGTAATGATAGTAAGATGGGCTATAATGAAGGATTGGTTTGAACATAGTAAAATGATAGTAAGATGGGCTATAATGAAGGATTGGTTTGATGGTGTACTTGTTAAAAAAAAAGGTGGTTGTTTAATTATGTAGAAAGGCATAAATATAAGTTGTTTTAGATACTATTATATGTTAAGAGATTTGAAAACTATCTTGGTGGCCTAATGGGATAAGAATGTAGGCATATTTCAGGTAATATGATGGTCAGACCAAGGGATTGATAAGTGTATTAATATCTTTGAGGACATGGTTAGACAAAAATTTGTTGTAAGATGAACGATTAATGATGTGTTGGATCAAATTGAATCAAGTTAAATCAATGTTAAGGATTTGTTATGAAAAATAAAAATCAATAAATTATTGATTATACTTATTTGGAATTGTAGGGTAAAACCGATAAAGGGTCAGATTTCTTTAAAAACATATAGAGTAAAAAGTACAAAGGATAACTTACCCTTGATAAAAACATGGTATAAAGTAAAAATGCATGGAATAGGCTTTTACCATCAATAAAATCTTGAGGTGCATTTTGATGGTTAAAGTTACTGAGAAGGATTTCTGAATGAGGTGTAACATCTGAGATGAGAAGATAAGCTTGGAATTTCCTTGATAAGGTGACGATAAAATACTCAAGGTTAGTAGAGATTATGATAAATAAGTCGATTTTGTTATTATCAAAAGAAATTATAGAGGTTTGTTCCGTGAAGAATCATGTACATGTTGTATCTAATATGATTAATTGTGTTGTAATAGATATCTTATTTAAATTTATATGTTTTAAAGGTTCACGATCTGAAATATTACTTATTGAGACGAAATTATGATTTTCTTAGTTACAGTATTAGGTAGATTCTTAGTAGTATATTGGAATTGAAATGGATGAGAATTGTAAAATAAATAAATATTTATAATGTTATTCATATAATGAAATGTTCTTTTGAGGAAAAGTTAAACTTAAATTGTTTAAATATACTCGATGGATGAATTTCAGTAGATAAGTACTATTATGAATTGATTGATTGATTGAATGGCTTGAGGCCCAGTACTTGAATATGAATTATAGCATGTAGGATTTGAAACTCTCCTTAATCATTATTCAGGTTTATAAGAGAAGAGAAGAACAGTTTAGTGACTCAGACATAGAAGACTACCAAATAGGAATTAGAAACATAATCATAATTGTATGATTTCTGTAATGTATATGAATGCATTAAATAACAAATTGAATTTAATCATGAGATTAAATCGCCAATATGGATCATTGATATTAAGTACAGAAAAAAAAATTACATTGTTTTCTTGACTTCAAGGCTTAATCTATCATGATGTTGTGAAATTTTTGGGATGTTATAAAAAAAGTCTATTCGAGGCCAATCATGAATCCAACTCAAGCAAACGCTACACTTTCAAAAAGAGGATGGCACAAAGCTCCTAATACCGCCTCAGATGCTGGAATTTGATAACTGGAAGGTCGTATACGTGACACGCGTCAACAACTTCTTTTCAATATTATATAATTCATTGAAAGTACAAAAGAACCCTTAAGTAAACCTAAAAATAACAAAAGAAAAGAAAAGAAAAGAAAAACCAGAAAAGAAAGACTTAAATGCCTTTGAAAAACAACCTTTGTTTTTTTATTTGAAGGGCAATCCTGTAACTTTACTATTTAAACAAAAAATTATTGTGCAAATAATTTTAAAAAGATAAAAAAAAACCCTGACCGTACATTTTTTTTTTGCTTTTAACGACAACATAATAATTTAAATGTGCTAAAAAAAGACGTACTGACCAATTTATCTCCAATCAATCTTGTAATGCCCATTGGATCCTCTTGAAAAAAATAATTTTAACCGTAACAACAAGCTTTTAATATTTTGATAAAAAAGACAAAATCATCATCATACCATTACAATCAACAATGTAATGTATTTATGGTCATGGTGTTTTACTGAAGGCTGTTAGTTATTTTTTTTTAATATATATATTCTATGAATCATTCAATCCTTCTACTTATTGCTAACTACATTTATTTTTTATTTTTATACAATTATGTAAGGGATTTTGGCAATCAATCTTTTGTTCAAAGCTAGTAATTCAATGAAAAAAAATTGAATCCGAGTTTTGATTTTGAACTCGTAAAAAAGAAAAAATATATTTATATAGGTTGGGATATTTGAAATTGTGCTTCAAAGTGCTTTTCAAAATAGTTTTTCATTTAAAAATATATTAATTTTTTTTAATTTTTTTTTATTTTTAAATATCAATATGTTAAAATCATAAAAAATTAAAAAAATATTAATTTAATATTTTTTAAAATAAAAATATTTTTTTAAAAAAATCCTAAAAGTAAAATAATTTTTTTTTATCGAATATAAGTAATAGGTCTAGAATGAAGTACCGGTAGGGTTATTATTATTATTACTAACACATAAGTACGATTAGGGTTCTTAGGAGGTGACAATGGGTGTCGTATCAAATATTTAGCTCGTGAGAGACGGTTACATGAAAAGAAAGAAGAAGGTACAGGCACTCTCCTACTCTATCTACCCTTTGCAATTCTTTCATTGGACTGGGCATAATCCTCTTCTTTCTATAAATAGAGGCTACTGATTGTCTATTATAGGTCATCCCCTCACTTTTCTCTCTCCCTCTCGCTCGCTCTTTCTCTCTCTCTCCTCCTCTAAGCCATTATACACCTTTCCTTTTAAAGAAACTTTCTTTTTATTATTATTATTATCATACTATCTTCTAATCAATTTTTTTTTTCATCTGCCCAGCAAGGGAAAAAAACAAAAAAACACAAAGAAAGAAAACCAGATTCTTTTCATAAATTAAAAAAAAAAGTTGAAAAACCAATAGAATTGGGACTTGGGGGAGAAGGAGGCCCTGGTGATGTTGTTGACAGAAGATAGAGAGCACAGATGATGATATGCAATGGACTCTGCATCCCACTCCTTTGTGCTCTCTATGCTTCTGTCATCACTTTCAGCCCCGACCCCCTCCTCCTCCTCCTCCTCCTCCTCCTCCTCCTCTATTTCTTTGCTCAATCTTCCATGATTTTGCTTTGTTTCAATCTATATGTCATTAATGTTTTCTTTAGTTTGCAAGCGCAGGGCAAGTAACATTTCATATAACGGAAAGGGGGGTCTTGATAGTCGAAGTGATTTCTCAGTATGTATAAGGATCATATTTGTTCCCTGGCTATATATAACCAAAATAGCCAACTACCAGTGATTGATAGACCGTATAAGAGGTATTGTTCTTTTCATTTCTCTCTCTTTTTTTCTTCTTTTCTTTTTTCATGTATCATATTAGCTCTTCAAAAAGAATAAACTAATGTTTTGATTTAAATTCCCAAAGTATAATTAATTGCAAACTTCTTAAACTGTCACACTAAAAGGGATTAGCTAGCTAGTTGGGACAAGTGCACTCAGCCTCTTTTCTGTTACTACATGTTTTTTAGAATAGAACTAAAGTGATGATTCCTATCCTAAATTACGGACATATGCTCAGTAGGTACCAAGTACATGCTTTGTGAGAGAAGGGCCATCCAAATTATTGGTGTTTTAGATATTTGTGGTATATTATTTGTGTGTTTTTCCGTGAAGGAGTGTGTAAAGCTGAGCAAAGGATATTAGTTCCAGGCACAAAACAGGACGAATAGGGCTGAAGTTCTCGAGGTGATCAGTTTAGTATGATGGTTTTGATCGTTATCAGTACAAAAGTACCTCAAATTTCTTTTCTTGCTTTAAAGGTTGAGCCTGGATCACGAATCTGATCATATAGTTATTATAAATGATATACATATATAATTACGCTCAGATCTGTTAAATTCTATTTACCAGAGGTTCTTATCTTTAAGTATTAAATAGCCTAAAACATGATTTAATAAGCAGTCCATAATCAGATCATTTTATGTGTGATTCTTTTGGATTTGCATTTTTCTTGACAAGGGCCTATGAAGGATCATCTTCGACTTTCATGTGTGCTTGTATAATTCTATACTTTATCTACATCAATTGAATGATTCGATTCGTCAAGTCTTGTGTGGATCAAGTGTACTACTAGATTCATTATATATATAGTTGACTAGTTGCAGACCTTCCACTAGATTTTTCTTCTTTTGGCAGTCAGATTTACTGATGCAAAGATGCCAATTAATCCTTTTTTTTTTTTTGCAAGCAAAAAACTAATGGTTCACAAGTTCTCATGTTTATGCTCTTTAGAATCCCACAAGATGATTATAGAAGAAGAAGAAGAAGAAGAAGAAGAATCAAGGGGAAAGATCAGAGAGACTACTGCTTAACTCTTCACATAAGTCTATGCCGACACCAGCAGTTGTATGTCTCATGTTTGCTTGTTTCTTCCTGACGATAAGCTTTTTTTAAGATTATTGATTATAAACTGGTCGCAAAACCAAAATTGAAAAGAAAAAGAAAAAGATTTTGTTACAGCTGAGTGTCTGTATGCTTTTTTAGATTCAAAATACGGTTCAAAGGTGTGTTTATATCTATAATAAGAATGGACATATATCTTATATTATAGTTCAATATAAAGGTACATTATAATAATAGTATCGAATCATAATTCAAGAGCATACAAAAGCTATTTTAATTATAGCCCACAAATAAAATATGATTAAAATGTAAGATTATTTTGTCATTAAATAACAATGGTTAATTTCACTCATGGAGAGTGAGTGATGCATAGCTATATATATCTATTAAATCTTATTAGGAGCAATATTAGTTAATTTAGTCATTTAAATAAATCCTTCAAGTCTTAAAACTCATAGTCTTATTTAATTTTAATGTGAAATATTCAAAATTGCACAAATCATATTGTACTCGTATTCTAATTATGTGGACCTTTTCTTGATTAAATGGTGATGTGCATTATTCAATTTTTGAGTAAAAAGAGAAGAAAAATACTCTTTATGTCATGTCTTTTTTTCCTTCAAGGTTTTGCATTTATCAAAATGGTTGATAAGTGGATATATTTCTTACAGTATCACGATTCGACTTCTAAAAATGTTTGTAGGAAAATAAATTATGAAAAACGCATCAGCTTAATTAATTAATATAGATCGATAGTTATACAATGGGCTTAGTCTTGAAAGAATTTTCCGACAACTCCTCTGTTATTTGAACAAAAAATAATAATGTCATTTGTTCTTTGCTGTAATGTAATGGTTACATTAATTCTTTGCATTAGTCTATATCACTGTAAGGATGAGAATACAAATTTAATCCTCATGAAACATATTTATTAAAAGGAGCAGCCACAAATCTCGAATGAGACTAATTTTACCCTTTAAAATAGAGTGAAGATATCCAAGTAAGAACAAAAGAAAATTATTTACATTAATGAGAGTTAAATAATGAAAGCAAACTGAATTTTATAAGTTATAATATACTATATATTGTGTACCTTTCTACTGTTAATAAAATCATAATAATAACAATTGTTCATAATTCATTTTATTAACTTAAATATAACAATAAAGTTTCGATTTTCACAACATATTTCATCACAATTTTTTTTTTCAAGTAAAAGTGAAATATTCAAAATGACTGTTGAACTAGTGTTACCTATCTAATTCAATTTTTTCTTCCCTTACAAAGAAAGAAATTAAGCAACTACCATAACAACAATAACATCCATGCATATGTGTCAATTTAGAATATCTTCTACTTTGATCATTACCTAAGCTTATATATTCATATTAGACACGGTTTAAAGTTATAATTTAATTAATTTTGTTCCAATTACTTTTTGCATTACTTCTCAAATTCTATTAAAAAATCATTTCATGTATTGAGATTTTAAAATTAATTTTATGTTAACTTTCTAGCACATCTTCTTAAATAAAAATCTTTTAAACTTAAAATTTAAACATATTCATCACTGTATACCTTGTGTTAAAATTTAATTTTGTTAGAAAACAATGAGAGCACTATGGTTTAAACTCATGATTGGTCAGTTATTAAAACTCTAATATTATATAAAAAATTAAAATCTAGAATTTAAATTATTTTGTGAGACTCTAATAATGATTTTATTATTAATTATTTAATAGATTTATTAAAAAAGAAAATATAATATGATTTTCAACTAAAAAGAAAAGAAAAGAAAAAGAAAATGAAGTGTATACTCCCTCAAATATCCCTCTTTGTTTTGCGAAGTTTCCTTTTAGGCATGTCTCATAATGTTTGTCTCTGATGTCAAATTTCACACAATATTGTCAAATTTATTATTTGTTTGATGGTCCTTAATATTGTCATCCATGAAAAGAAAAATATAAAAATATAAAAAAAACAACTGAAAAAAGGGCAGTCATTTTTATCTTCGCAAGGAAACAATACCAAAGCGGAAAGATTCACAGAACCCTATCCTCAGCCAATCCCAAGGCAGCCCACTACTGAGAGAGTATCTAAATTAAAGCTTCATCAGATGATCCAAAGGTGGCTGCTGAGAGACGGTCAGAGGAAAGAACAAATGATGCGCCCACCAATACCGTATCACTTTGTACTGTTGGGTCCATGTCTGTCATTACTTGGTTAGGAAACAAAGAGGTAGCATCAGCCATAGAACGTATGAGAAAATATCTTCAACCCGCAAGAACAGAGCATTTTTTTTAAGGAAAAAAAAAAAGAGATTATTTTTTATTGCAATGGCCAAGCACGAACTGTTTGTACGCACAAGTTGCAGAATTGTTTGGCGTTCAACATGTAAATGTAAGAGAATAGAATAATCACAGTAATATAGCAGCAGAAGGCCTTTAGGTACTTTTGGGGAGAGCATCGCATATTGGAGTGTTTAGGGGAGCTCAACTGGAGCATGGAGATTATTTCATTCATCTGTAATATGTTGACGAAACTAGCTCTTATTTTCCTTCCAACTTCTCTGAACTCCTTGTAGATAGTCGAGAGAATTCTAAGCCGTTGGTTTGAAATATTTTCAGCTTTGAAAATTAATTTTCATAAGAGTCTGGTTGTCAGTATTAATTGTCATAATTTATTTATGGATTATTTTCTAAATTCATATATATTTTTTCTTTCTACAATAAAAAAAATCAAAAAATAAAATAAAAACTAGCATTTTAGCAAAAATAAAGGTGGGAGGATTTCATTTTATAAAAAATCAAGCTGCAATTTTGGATAGAATCGGGAACCTAATTATACCCTATTTTAACAAAAACTAGAGAGACAATGCAGATTCAATGTCAAGTTACATGATTAATAGACGAATCTGCATAAAAATTAAATCTAGGGACATAATTCAATTTTAATAAGCTAATTTGACTTAATCATGGGCCAAATTAAAGTTTAATTATTTTTAAGAATTAATTTGGGTCCAATTGAATGATTAAATTAGGTGAAAGGATTTAATTATACTTTAAATAGGTTAAATTAATTTTATTAGGGGCTTAATTCGTGAAAAATTAAGTTTGGGAGCCCAAATTAGGCTTAATTGAGAATATTAGAATTTTAGGAGACCAAATTTAATTGTTACCAAGTCAATTGATTTAAATTGGAGGCAAAAATTGCAAGAAAATCAAAGTTTTGGGGTCAATTGCGGGCTAAATTGAAGAAATTTGCAGCCAATGACCAATTTGAAAATGGTGTTGAACTCTAGGGGCCCAATTGGCTGAAATCAGGGGTGAAATTGAAGAGATTTGAAAGTTTAATGGTCAATTGAAGAGACTGAAATCCGGGGCTGACATTGAAGTTCGGCAATGACAAAATTATATAAAATTAGAAGTTTAGAATCAATTAAGGGTGCAATCGAAAGAAATTAAAAGATGGAAGACCGAATTAAACTTTGGCCAAAACCTTAAATTAAAACCCTATAATGGCGCCGTTTTGAATAGTAAAAAAAATAAAATTAGACGACGTGTCGTCTAGTGACTATTCATCTTCTTCTTCAGAAAAGTTGCTCGAATGACCTCCTTCCCAAGGCATTTAATGCTTCATTCCTCCATCAAATTTGACAAAATATGCATACAAACGATGGCCTAACATTTGACTGTACCCTAGTGTGGTCCATTCTGGCCCATTAAGACCACAACGGTTGTGGCACTGTCCTAAAGTGGCCAACCCAACTAGTCCTTTCTTGCAACAAATCTAACAGCCCATGATAGCCACTTTGAACCAACAATTGAGATCTTTCTAGGTCGAATCAAGGGTCAAGATTTGACACCATTAAAGATAAAATGTCTCTCCCAACCCCTATAAATAAGGGTGGATTTCATGACTCGAGAGAGGAGAAAATCAAGTTCAAAGTCAATAAAAAATTAGCCTCCCCTCCCCCAATTTTGTTTCCACCACGATCTTCTCTCTCTTCCCCTTACCTTCATCCACCAACACTTTCACCACCAGCTTGTCCACCGCCATCTCCACCACAAGCAGCTAGTCGACCACCTCACATGAGGAGCAACCACCACAAAGTTCTCTCTCTTCTTTGTAAGTTTTTTCATCTTCTCCCTCAACAACTAACCTTAGTCACCATTCTCTTCACCAACACCACCACCCTCTACACTCCAGACTAGTGATGCTAGTTGCATCGCCCCCTGCGCCATGTAAACTTCTTCTTGTTCCCTCTACAAGTTTGTTCCATCTCATTCTGCATGCAGGGAATGAAATATAATTAACATGGTCGCTGGGTTGGGCCAGTGACCACGTGGGGTGTGGGCTGGACCCGTTACAGCCTAGCAAGATGGCTAGGTGTTGCGATGTCGCGGTCGCACAAATTAATTACCCTAGCTTAAAATAAACAAGATAGTATAGAGCAAGCAAGGGGTCGATCCCACGAGGAAGTTTCAAGTCAGATTTTTATGTTGTATGTTATGTAATTGGGAGGATTTGGTTTGTGATTATCTAAACTATGGCAGCAATTAAACTAGCAAACAAAATCAATTAAAACTAAAATATATCAAGAAAACAAACCTTGGTCGCAAGCACACATCAACCAACAGAAATCAGAACTGATCCTTGAAATGAAACTCCAGTTTATATTCTGAATTTTTATCTTTCTTAACGTTGGTTAATTAACAGATCCGCTGTATAACTAACTTTAACCAACAAACAATCACAGTGTCCGCACTAATGATTTATTCCAATGGCAGCCTTAAGATCTAGATAAATTCATTAATCTTAACAACCAAGTTGTCAGCTTGTGCTGCATTTGATCGAATGTTCTCCCTAAGTTTAATAACGTAGTTCCGCTACAATTATCAAGCTTAGTTGCTTCACAAGTTTATATACCACAACTCCGGTTTTGATATCAAACTTAGCAATAGATTGTTCACAATAATAACTTAGAGTCCGCTCTAGCAATTAAGATAAACAATCATAGAAACTATGCATTGGAAAACAAACATACGCATTCATAATACAAACTGAAAATAAATGGAAGAATAAATCTCACAGTTCTTGAAATCTGAAGGTGTTTGCGTCCTTGCAACCAAGAAAACGAGCTTAGCCTTGCATATCTATTGAACAACTACTCCTAAAGATGAAAGAATACATGATTTTTGGGTTGTAGAGGGGAGAGTTTGTGTTTCTTCTCTTATGGCTGCCACCCTTCTTTCTTTGATTCTACTGCACTCTCTCTCCCTCTCTCTTGGCTCTCTTCATAGCATAAACTTAGCTGCCTATTTATACACAAATTGTAAGTAAGAAAAATCAAAGTTCAAGTGTGAACATCAAGAGATGGTGGTAGTGTGAAGGCGGCTGGCGGCTGGTGGCTGGTGGCTGGCAGCTGGTTTGTGGTTGGTGGTTTGAGGTTGGTGGCTTGAGGTTGGTGGCTGCCTTCCTTGACCTTCTGGATTGATGTTCTTGAGGAGCTAAATTGCTGAAATTAAAACTTGGATGTCGGTTTTGATGCTTCGGAATGTAATTTGGACTCGTTTCTTCATGAAACCTGTTTGCTGGCAGAATTCAGTTGTCATCTTTGGAAAATCATATCTCCCTCATATGACATCTTTTTTGGCTGAAATTTTGAGAGTGGATAGGTCTTTGAATTAGGAATCCAAGAAAATTGAGTTTGAATCAATTGGACTTCTGTAGCTCCAGATATTAAATTTTGAATGGCCAAAGGTCAATACTAGCAGAATGCGAGATTTGACTTTGCAGGATGTGATTTCCATGATTTTTCTCCTTTTATTTTTCTTGCATTACATTTCCAGAAAGGTATGGATGTTAGCTTTTTAGTGCCATTGGAATCACTTCATTTCGATCTCTAGAACTCACGTTCTGCACAAAACATCGACTGAACGTCAAATCTGCCAATTACCTCCAATTTACTCCTTTTTGCATCTTTCATCTAAAAATACCTTCAAAACATAAAACAAAGAATATCAAGGCATTTTATATATAAAACATGGACAAAACATTAGGTAAATATGGGTGAAACTATCGAATAATATGGTTACATCAAATACCCCCACACTTAGCTCTTGCTCGTCCTCGAGAAAGGATAAATAAAATCAAATTGAAAAGAACTATGATCAATCTCTTAATCTCCCATCAATGTCCAAGAATATATGCATTATAAACAAGAATACAATCATGAAGGATAAATAGTATAATTCTCATGAATTCATTTACATGCAAACTTCAAAACTCAATCAATCGTCGGGATTTAAATGAAATCTATGCCATGCCAAAGTAATAGGTCCTCTCATTGATATACACTCCAACACTCACGTGTTTAGGGTTTATGTGTTTAAATCTCTCAAATTCAATCAAAGAATATGTTCTACCATAAGCTTGCTCGTCAATCTTATCTTCATTACCACATATTACAAGCAATGCATGAATCAAAAGGTCTTATTTTCTGTTTGTAATGGGGCTAAGGTTAAGGTGAGGTAAAAGAGAGTAAAAGGAAAGGTTCAAACCAAAGAAAGTAGAGCATTCTGAAAAATGATATTTCAAACAAGATATTCCATTAAAGCACATAAATTTTCCATCTTTAATCATCAATGCTTCTCTTCTTTTGATTTCAAGCTCTTTCAACATAAAATCTTAAGAATATAAAGGAACACTTTTTTTTCTTTTTTCTTTTTTTTTTATTTTTTTTTCACGTTTGGCAACTTTCCCCATCTTTTCATCAAGCATCACTTCTTCTTTCTTTTCACATAATTTCCAACTATAATTCCATGAGATATCACAAGTATATGCTCTACTAATCCTTGGCCAGGGGAAAAGGAAAACATATAAAAAGTTAAGGCTTATACATGGATAAAGCAAAGAAAAGATAAACAAGCTCAAAAGAGGCTCACTAAGGATAATATGCTTTAGGTTGGCTTTTTGGTTCTAGTGGTTAATTTTCTAATGCCTTTATCATCTTCATGTACACATGTAATGTGAATGTAATCTCAACAAGATATGAAGCAAGTTCTAGAGATACATATCATTGAAAGAATGCACAATAAAAAAAAAATATAATGTTGAAGGCTCAAAAGCTTGCATTGGTATAACACTATAAAGTCAACATGGTATATTCTCAAAGTCAATCCCTAAAACAATTAAATCTTAAAATTGGCATGCACACTCATTCATTTGATTTATATCTTCATCTATCTCAACTAATTCTCATATATAATACTCGTATTCTCAAAAATCAATGGGAGTTAAAAAGATCAAACACATTTTTTTTTTTTTAGAACAACAAAGAAAACTAAAATTCTCCCAATACCCCCACACTTAAAACACAACATTGTCCTCAATGTTGAAATAAAAGCAAAGGAACATAAGAGAATGACAGAAAATAAATGAAAATGCGAAAAAATAAAAGATAAGGAAAAAGAAAGCAAATCTGATTTTTTTTTGTGCTGGGTTGCCTCCCAGTAAGCGCTTTTGTTTTATGTCATTGGCTTGACATGTGGCATGCTCATTCTTCATAGATTGGTTCAGCTAACTCTATAGAAGCGGTGAGTTCTGTCGTCCAACCTTCATAGAAAGGTTTCAAACGATGCCCATTGACCTTGAGTACTTTGTTGGTTTCTAAACTTGTAATTTCAACTGCACCATAAGAAAAAACATTAGAAACAACAAAGGGTCCAATCCAACGGGAGCGTAACTTTCCAGGAAAAAGTTTCAAACGCGAATGATAAAGAAGGACTTTGTCTCCAACATTAAACTCTTTTCTTGTAATCATTCGGTCATGGAGACTTTTAGTCTTTTCTTTGTAAATCCTTGCATTCTCGTAAGCATCATTTCGAATCTCTTCTAACATGGTTCCAGTCTTTTTGGGTACCAAAAGGATAGACGCCACCCATTCATTTTCTGTGATAGGGGGAATGATTCCTACATCATGGAGGACAATTTGCAAAGCTTGCAAAGTCAATGTTGATTGGTGCACATTTTGGGGAACACATATGTGCCTCTCCTTCTCTTTTATCTCGGTAAAATCATAGCCATAGCTCAAAGCTACGCTTAATCCGTCTTCGCAATCAAAATCACAAACTTGCTGCACACACTTATCAATTTGGTCATAGCATGTGATAGAATAAACATTGCTATAAGGATATTTCATTGTATCATGAAAATTGAATTCAATTTTTTCATCTCCTACCTCCATAGACAAGGTATCCTTACCACAATCAATCTTTGCGTTGGCAGTTTTCAAGAATGGTCTCCCAAACAATATAGGAGTGTTGTTTGATGAATCACAAGAATCATGTTCCATATCAAGAATATAAAAATCACATGGAATAACCAAACTATCAATCTTGACTAGGACATCTTCTATCACACCAAGTGGATAAATAAAACTACGATCCGCAAGTTGTATGACAATACTAATTTTATTCAAAGGTTCCAGACTAAGAGAATCATAAACATGTTTGGGCATAACACTAATGGATGCACCTAAATCGCACAAGGCCCTTTTGAAACTAGCATTACCAATAACACATGGGATAGTAAACGCACCTGGGTCTTTTTGCTTCAAAGGCATATTCTTTAGAACAACAGCAGAGACAACTTCACCCATACTTACCTTTTCGTGACCTTTTAGTTTGAAAGCTCTCTTGGTAGTACATAACTCCTTCAAGAATTTGGCATACTTGGGAATTTGCTTGATAGCATCAAGCAAAGGAATATTGAGTTCCACTTTCTTGAAAACCTCTAAAATCTCTTTTTCTTTGTCTTCTTTCTTTGACCTAGAAGAACTCACAGGAAAGGGTGGAATTGTTTTAAAATTGGAATTCATTGATTGAGGAATTACCTTTGGAGTGTTGGTCGTTATTTTAGTTTGGGAAGGAGAAGGATGTTTCTTCTTTGTACTCAATTCGGTTTCTATCTCTTCTTCTTCCTCCATCACAATTTGTTTTGACCTTTGTCTTTCAAGTTCTTTCCTATTTCGCAGCATTATTGCACTAACATTCTCTTTTGGATTCAAAGCTTGGGAGGGCAATTTTCCATTCATCTGTGCTTCTAATTTCCCTACACTTGAAGCTACTTGCCCCATTTGCTTTTCCAAGTTGTGAATACTTGACCTTGTTTCCTGTTGAAAAGACATGACATTTTGTTGTAAGGTCACAGTGTTAGAAGCCAAAGTTTTCATCATCTCACGAAGATCATCATTGGATGACGACCCCATAACATTGGAGTTTGTGAATGGAGGAGGGGGTTGTCTTGCTTGATAATTCTGTTGGGATTGAAATCCATGGGGATGGAACTGTCGGCCTTGATTGCTTTGTTGAGGTGGGTTCCCATAGCGTAAGTTGGGATGATCTCTCCATCCGGGATTGTACGTGTTGGAAAAGGGATCATATTTACGCTGGGGTTGTCCATTGAATGCTCCATCAACTGCATTAGCTTGTTCAATATAATCTTCTTGCATTGTTGGGCACATATCTGAGGCATGTCCTTGTAAGGAACATATGCTACAAACTTTTATCTGCTGTACATTTCCACAAGCCAAAGAACGCACAAGAGAAGTAAGATCATTAACTTTATTTTCAAGGTTAGAAACACTTACCTCATTTACTTGTTTGTTTGAGAAATCTCCACGAGTGCCAAACTGTTTCGAGTTGGCTGCCATGTTTGAGATCAATTGTCGTGCAGCCTCGGGTGTCTTATCTACCAATGCACCTCCACTTGCAGCATCAATGATACTACGGTCAGTAGGCATCAATCCTTCATAGAAATATTGAATGAGCAGTTGATCAGGTGTTTGATGATGAGGACATTGAATGCAGAGTTGCTCAAATCTTTCCCAATATTCGGAGAGTGTCTCTCCATGAGATTGCCGAATCCCACATATTTCTTTCCTTATGTTGGCAACTCGAGATGCTGGGAAATACTTCTCAAGGAAAATCTTCTTCATGGCATTCCAAGTTCCAATAGATCCTGGGAGAATAGAGAAAAGCCATGTCTTTGCTGCCCCTTTTAAAGAGAAAGGGAAAGCTTTCAACTTAACCTGTTCTTCGTCAACTCCATTCGGTTTCATGCCAATGCAAACCATATGGAACTCCTTGAGATGAGTATGAGGATCTTCTCCTGCAAGACCATTGAATGTTGGTAACAAATGTATAAAACCAGATTTGAGCTCAAAGTTTACATTATTGTCGATGTTTATGCACAATGGTTGGTTTTCCACGTTAGGAGCAGCAAGCTCCTTGAGTGTTTGTTGTCGTGCAACAGCCATGGTGTTAAGGCGAGCTTCCTTTCGTAACCTGCGTAAAGTGTTTTCTATTTCAAGATCCAACTGCACTTGAATTTGATTAGTAGAACGAGTTACAGGCATAAATCATCAAGAAAACTCAAAATAAACCAATCACACAAGAGATTGAAAACAATGCAAATTGTACGAAAATCCTACGGTAGAAAACTAAAACTACCTAAAAACACTAGAAAACAGCAGAATTTGGCCTCAATAGGGTGGGGCTAGTGATTAATCACTAGTCCTGTTCAGAACGTCGTTTCCCTTCAGGGAAAAAAAAGCCCAGATCCTAATTCCACCAAAAAATATGTTTTGAACAGTACCGCTGCCGTAAGTGAACAGTACCGCCGCAAGCAAAAAATCTGTTTCTCTTTTTTTTTCAGAAAAATCAATAACAATCACAACAAATAAAAATAACAGTATAAGCACAAGAATCAACTAAAATTACTTCCCCGGCAACGACGCCAAAATTTGTTGCGATGTCGCGGTCGCACAAATTAAATACCCTAGCTTAAAATAAACAAGATAGTATAGAGCAAGCAAGGGGTCGATCCCATGAGGAAGTTTCAAGTCAGATTTTTATGTTGTATGTTATGTAATTGGGAGGATTTGGTTTGTGATTATCTAAACTATGGCAGCAATTAAACTAGCAAACAAAATCAATTAAAACTAAAATATATCAAGAAAACAAACCTTGGTCGCAAGCACACATCAACCAACAGAAATCAGAACTGATCCTTGAAACGAAACTCCAGTTTATATTCTGAATTTTTATCTTTCTTAACGTTGGTTAATTAACAGATCCGCTGTATAACTAACTCTAACCAACAAACAATCACAGTGTCCGCACTAATGATTTATTCCAATGGCAGCCTTAAGATCTAGATAAATTCATTAATCTTAACAACCAAGTTGTCAGCTTGTGCTGCATTTGATCGAATGTTCTCCCTAAGTTTAATAACGTAGTTCCGCTACAATTATCAAGCTTAGTTGCTTCACAAGTTTATATACCACAACTCCGGTTTTGATATCAAACTTAGCAATAGATTGTTCACAATAATAACTTAGAGTCCGCTCTAGCAATTAAGATAAACAATCATAGAAACTATGCATTGGAAAACAAACATACGCATTCATAATACAAACTGAAAATAAATGGAAGAATAAATCTCACAGTTCTTGAAATCTGAAGGTGTTTGCGTCCTTGCAACCAAGAAAACGAGCTTAGCCTTGCATATCTATTGAACAACTACTCCTAAAGATGAAAGAATACATGATTTTTGGGTTGTAGAGGGGAGAGTTTGTGTTTCTTCTCTTATGGCTGCCACCCTTCTTTCTTTGATTCTACTGCACTCTCTCTCCCTCTCTCTTGGCTCTCTTCATAGCATAAACTTAGCTGCCTATTTATACACAAATTGTAAGTAAGAAAAATCAAAGTTCAAGTGTGAACATCAAGAGATGGTGGTAGTGTGAAGGCGGCTGGCGGCTGGTGGCTGGTGGCTGGCAGCTGGTTTGTGGTTGGTGGTTTGAGGTTGGTGGCTTGAGGTTGGTGGCTGCCTTCCTTGACCTTCTGGATTGATGTTCTTGAGGAGCTAAATTGCTGAAATTAAAACTTGGATGTCGGTTTTGATGCTTCGGAATGTAATTTGGACTCGTTTCTTCATGAAACCTGTTTGCTGGCAGAATTCAGTTGTCATCTTTGGAAAATCATATCTCCCTCATATGACATCTTTTTTAGCTGAAATTTTGAGAGTGGATAGGTCTTTGAATTAGGAATCCAAGAAAATTGAGTTTGAATCAATTGGACTTCTGTAGCTCCAGATATTAAATTTTGAATGGCCAAAGGTCAATACTAGCAGAATGCGAGATTTGACTTTGCAGGATGTGATTTCCATGATTTTTCTCCTTTTATTTTTCTTGCATTACATTTCCAGAAAGGTATGGATGTTAGCTTTTTAGTGCCATTGGAATCACTTCATTTCGATCTCTAGAACTCACGCTCTGCACAAAACATCGACTGAACGTCAAATCTGCCAATTACCTCCAATTTACTCCTTTTTGCATCTTTCATCTAAAAATACCTTCAAAACATAAAACAAAGAATATCAAGGCATTTTATATATAAAAAATGGACAAAACATTAGGTAAATGTGGGTGAAACTATCGAATAATATGGTTACATCACTAGGCCAAGTCCATCCCACAAAAAAAAGAAGGGTCTATTAGGCTGCATCCGTTTCAGCCCAGCCCGGATGGTTAGTCGGGTCCAACCCAATTTATATTTATTAATATAATAATAATATAATATTATATATATTAAAAAGAAAGTGAAAAATTCCAAAAAAATCCAAAGGTTATTTCAAAACATTTATGATTTTCTTGCATGTTTGTCTAATCATTTTGCATAATATCGAGATTTATATTTACATTATAAGATATTGATTCAGTATTAAAATACCTGGTTTTCTCCAAAACGTTTCTAAAAAATTTTGAAAATTAAAAAAAAAATCTAGAAATTTTTTAAATTAATTTCCTCTTAAAAACAAAAAAAATATTTTGTTTTCATGCATACGATTAAATCTTTAAAGTTTTCTAAGCATGTTTTCATAATATGTTTTTGCGTCTTTCTCATATTTTAAAATCCAAAAAAAAAAAGATATCATAACTAGTTTATTATTATCCATTAGAATTCGATCAAAATATCAAAAACTCTTCACCAATCATTTTGTTCATTTTAAACTAGGGTTTAGATGTAAACTTTAATATTTAAGGGTATAACACTACATAGTAGAGTATACCCTCAGGTATTAAAGATATAAATAAATAAATGTGAAGTTAAAATTTAGCTGTTAGAACGATTAGGATTCACTCTAATAAGGTAGAAATTCCTTCACGAAAAGAGATCTACCTTGAACCTTAGACGAGATCAAAAAATAGAAACTTAACCTAGAAAAACAATCAAACAACAATGCAACTTACTTTAGGTAGGGTGTACTAGGGGTGATGTATTTTTTTCTTGCACAACCAGTCTCTTATCTGAACTTTTACAGGCCATAGGTTTTCTAATAACCATAATATTATATAGTGACTTATAAACCTTAATCATATGATTAAACCCAAAAACTTTTTATTTCCCAACACCACCTCTCAGAAGGCTCTTCAGTGCATCATTTCGACGTCGCCTCACTACATTAATCTTGATGAGGAATATTGTGCTGGGTTGGCAAATGATGTCCATTGCAGACATGACTCTTTACCACTATCTTATTTGGGCATGGCTTTAGGGTCAAATCCAAAGCGAATTTCTACTTGGAAACCTGTGATTTTTAAATTTCGGAGTAGACTTTCACTTTGGAAGGGTAAATTGTTGAGCATGGTTGGACGCTTATGTCTAATGAAAAGTGTTATCATGAACTCCCTTCCACTATATTTCAGCCTATATTTCTAATGCCGAAAGGAGTATGTAGGGTGCTAACATCTATTCAGAGGAGGTTTCTATGGGCTGGTATGGCTAAACAAAGGAAGATTTGTAAACTTTTGTGGCAGATTGTTACCAAGGAGAAAGTTAGAGGAAGATTAGGAATTGATTCCTTGTTGGCTGAGAAAAAGTCAATGTTGTACTAGTGATTGTGGCATACGAGTATTCCTAGAAATGACAAATAGAAAGATTTGATTTGCAAAACATATCAACTGGGTTTTCAGAATGGGATTCCAATTTTTAAAAAGTAGCGGTTATCTAGTGTGTGGCAGGGAATCATGTCCATGGTACAATCTAATCATCCAGCATTTGTGGCTCTGCAAAGCAGTTGTAGTTATGATGTTGGCGACAGAACTTCAACACAATATTTGAGTGATAAATGGATAGGGAATTCAATCCTCAAAGACTTACATCTAAGATTGTATGTGCAGTCTTTATCACCTAATGCAACAGTTGCAGCAATGGGAAAATGGTGTGAAGGTGGCTGGAGTTGGGAGAGTTGAACGAACGAAGAACTCTTAGAAGCTTTGAAATTCAACAGGTCACTTCCTTGTTAGATTTTTTGAATTCCATTCAACTGTGTCAGACCAAAAAGGATGTCAAGGTATGGAATCTCACTAAAGATGGAACACTCACTGTTAAATCTTGCCATCTTTTGCTAGATCGTATATACTGCAGTGGAGTCAAACCTTTTCAGTGCAATGTTTGGATCAAGATTGTTCCTCCTAAGATTCAGTGTTTCATATGGTTAGCAGTGCAAGAAGGAATTTGTACAGGTTCTTTTCTATTAAAACACCAAGTGTTGACAGCAGCTCAAGCACATGGTCCATTATGTAGTTCTGCAATTGAAAAAATAGATCATATGTCAATTCATTGTTCCTTTGTCTTGCGTTTATGGTGCAAAATAAAGTATTTTGCATAAAGTATTTTCACTACTAGAAAATTAACAAATACAAATAGAAATACTAGTATAATTTTTCCATCGAAATATTACGGTGACATTTACCGACTTAATTTTCCATCACTCAATTCATCGGTAAACATCGACAAGAATATTCTCATGGTATATATCGAGGGAATCACAATAGAAAAAGAAGGAATAAAAAAAGACAAACAATACAATGACATGTAAGTTTTACAGATGACGATTCCGATGGAATTAACTCAACGGTAAAATTCGTTCGAGTAAATACCGATGAAAATTTTCTGTTGTTATATACTGGTGACATTATGAAGGGTATTACAATGAGATTCAATAAGGCAAATCATACGGTAACATGACATTTCTACCTACAGGATTGCCGACGACATTACCATCAAAATAATTTTGTCGATCAATCTGTTGGTAATATTTAATTTATGACCCGGTGCTCGACCCTTTCCTCCCCCTCCCCCTATTCTGAACACAATTCAACCTCCCACAATAAATTCAGCCACCACAACACTTGATTTGTCAACATTTGTGTTCTAATTCAAATTTTATTGAGGATTCTCCACCTTAAGTAAGCAAATCTACCTTATTTTCTTTATTTGAACATAATTTTAAAATGTTAATTTTTTTTGCATATTTTTATAGTATATGAATTTTGTTTAGGTGTTTACTTGTTTTATAGTTTTTCCTCAAACAAATTTATTAAATGAATTTATGATTTATACATGTTAGGGTTTGTTTTTGATTTTGTAAAATTATATTTGTTTGTAAATTGATTAAACTTATATAGAATTTTTTACTTAAGTGCTTTGTGATGAAATAAATAATAGCATATTTAACAGGTCTGTTTTATATTTTATCAATTTTATTGTTGAGTTGTAATTTTTGGTAAATGTGTATAAATTTGAATTCATGTGGATAATTGATAATGAATTAAGAGAACTATTAAAATAGATTGAATAAGCTTGAGCTAAACTAATATTTTTGCAAATTTATTTAGTTAACATAGTTAATTAATATATATTGTCATCATTATTTTATATAGGTTTGATATAAGTAATGGATGATTATTCATGAATATATCAAAATTCACCCCAAGGGTTACGGATGATGGATTATTGTAATGAGGTTTAGGGTTTTATTAATTAAGCAATATTTAATCCAAGAAATATTAGTAGAGGCAGTATTAGATGTTCATGTAAGAGGTGTAAAAATAAAAAATTTCTTGATCCAGATGTTGTAACGATGCATCTTCTATAAAAAGGGTTAATAGAGAAATATTTTTGTTAGTATGCATACGGAGAACCATATGTTCCTCACAATACCATGGTAGAAAGAATGGTTAGGTCAACTTTCAGTGCTAGCAATGTGCATGAAGTTGTAGATGACAATAGCAATCCTTATAAGAATATGATTATGGATGCAATGAGAATGAATTAGAGTTATGTCGGTCAATGTCCAATCATACATGAAGAAACTAATGCAGACGCTGCTAGGTTTTTTGATCTTTTAAAAGACCCTGATGAACCATTATAGGATGGTTGAACAAATCATAATAAATTATTGATCGTTGTACAGGTGTTCACCATCAAGTCAAATCATGGGTTGAGTAAGGTTGGTTATACCGAATTATCGAATGAACAAGCATTTTACCTGTTAAGTCCATGATGAAACCCTTCGGTCTAGAATATTAGAAAATTGACATGTGTCCAAACTTTTGCATGTTGTGCAACCTTGAAAACACAGAGCTGACAGAGTGCAAAACATATGAGAATTCTTGTTATGAACCCAAAATTAGTAAGGGAATGACTCTTGTCACATATAGAAAACTTAGATACTTCCCCATTACACCTAGACTGCAGAGGTTATTCATGTCACTAAAGACTGCTGAGCACATGACATGACACCAATCATATGGTGAGGTGGATGGAGTGATTGTTTACCCTTCCGATGGTGAAGCCTTGAAACACTTTAACAATGTGCATCCTTAGTTTTCAGTGGAATCAAGGAACGTGCATCTTGGGTTATATACAGACGGATTCAATCCATTCGGGTCATTTTCTTCTCCTTATTCTTGCTGGCTAATTATACTCATGGTTTACAACTTAACACCGAGAATATGTATAAGGTCGAATTTCATATTTTTATCTACGGTCATACCCGGTCCTAATAGTCCAGCATAACGAATGGTTTCTGGTTAGAGCACGCATGAAAAACTAGCATGTCCATATTATATGGAAAATAACATGGCATTCATGCTAACAAATGACGGTAAAACATCTATTTTTACTGCCACCGGTGGTTCTTGCCAACAGATCATAAGTACAAAAAGGACTTCTTTGTTGGCATAGTTTAAATGGATGTTACATCGCCATTTTTTTGGGTGAAGAATTGTACGACAAGGTGTCAGAATATGGTGACATTGTGTTTGGTTTTCAATTTGGTAAGCAGAAGTTTTCTAGTTTTGGTTTGATCCATAATTGGTAAAGTGAAGTATTTTCCAGGAGCTTCCTTATTGGAAGACCAATCTCCTTCGCCATAACATTGATGTCATGCACATAGGAAAAAAACATTTTCAACAAGATTATGGATGTGAAGGGGAAAACAAAGAACAACATAAAGGCTGAAATGGACATAGCTTTTTTATCACTGTAAAAATATGGAGTTGGTTTATGTTGGGTTATGGGTCGCAAAGCCTAAAGCCAACTTTGTTTTAGACAATAATGCATAATTACTTATCTACCAATGGCTTAAGAGTTTGTATTTTCATAATAGACATATCTCGAACGTATTAAGGTTGGTTAATTTGGATGATTGTAGATTGTATGGAATAAAGTGTTATGAATGCCACACGTGTTTATGTAATCACTCATTTCATTAGCTTATCAAGATTTATTGCCAAAATGGATATGAGATGCTCTCACGGAGATCAATCATTTCTTTAGAGATAAATGCTCCAACAAGTTCCAGACACGACACATGAAGAGGCTTGAAATGAATATTATTATCCAGACAATATGCATACTTGAGATGATATTCCCTCAATTGTCTCGATGAAGCATCTACCCATATATTTACCGTTTGAGATAAAAGTTGGAGGCCCAATCCAATATAGATGGATGTATCCATTCGAGAGGTTAAAGATTACATATATAATTTAATTAATTTTTTTTCTATAATTCAAAACATTCATTTAATTTCATGTAGCTACTTGTTCAACCTTAAAAGGAAAGTTAAAAACAAGGCTCATGTTGAGGCTTTAATATGTGAGGCCTATATTAAGAGATATCAACATTTATCTCGTACTATTTCAAGCCTCAAATGAGAACAAGAATCAATCAGGTTCCAAAGCAAAATGATGGTGGTGAAGTACCTTCGAGTGGAACTTGTCAATATTCTCTTATCCTGAAAGATATTTGTCTGAAATAGAATTTAGATAAGCACATAATTATGTGTTATTTAATTGTTATAAACCGAGACCATTTATTCAGTAAGTACACTACTTAAACCCTATTATTAATAAAAAAATTTATCTCTTATAATATCATAAACTGATACATTATTGAATACCTCATAGGCAATATCGTCAATATTTATGTCCTAAAACTCACAACTGACTAAATCTCAAATCTTTTGATTACAAGAGAAATAATTTTCCACGTGGTTCAGAACATATGTAATTACTGTTTAATTATATTATCTATCAAGATACTTAATTTTATTGCACATTTCTCGTTAAATATTCATTGTTGGACTTCTTCATGTACTAGGTTAATAAATTGGAAGGGAATGCTAATGTTACTTTGTTTTAACCGAGTCTGGATCCTGAAAGAAAGGTGAAGTACTACAATGAGTATTTCATCAATTGATACATGTTTCATACATAAGAATATGAGCTTGGTAGAAAGACATATAACAATGGGGTTTGTGTTAAGGGATCGACTTATAATGAATATGAAGTTGACTATTATAAAAAATTAAAAGAGGTAATTAAATTGCAGTGTCATAACGAACATAATAGAGTATTTTTATTTAAATGCTATTGGTATGACACCACTAACAAAGGAATTAGAGTAGATACCCATCTGATTTCGTTGAAATTAATTCAAAGGCTAGACTCCAAATGTCGATGATGTCTTTGATTTCACTAAGCAATGCAAGCAAGTTTATTACATATACACTCCTTCCTTTAGAAAGGATCATTCAAGAGTTGGTTGATTATCCGTATTAAAAACCAAACCCAGGGGTCGTGTTGAGGTTGTTCAGGATGGGAACGATGAATCAAATATGGGAGATGATGTCTTTCAACTTGGTGAGTTAGTTGATCCATATCGAGTTGCTCCGTCAATTGACTTAGAAGAAAAATTAAATTTTAATGTCACCAGGAATATTTTTATTGATGTTGATGCTGAGGAGTTGAATGTTGTTTTTAGCTCCAACGGACTTGCACAAGTCAATGAAGATGATTATAAGGATGAAATCATCATGGAACATTGCGATGGAAATGACGACGAGTTAATTGATGAAAAAGAAGACAATTCTGATTAATTTGCGAAACACAAAAGTGTAATGCCATAAACTATAATGTAATATTTATGGATGAAATTCGCTTAAATGTAATGACAATGATATTAATTTATATCATCATATTACACTAAAGTATCATTAAATTCCCTAACTAAAGCATGTTTTATAATAACAAGTTTGATAATATAATATATCTTTAATTTATGGTAAATGCTTGTTTTGAATGTAGGTATATCTCACAATTCAATAGATTGATTGATGTGATTAACTATTGAAATTGAGAAGACAAAGAAAGGGCTAAAAGAAGAGATGCTGGTTCAAACTGGAACACTATTTGGTTATTGGATCATAACTGAAGTTGTAGACCTTGGATTTAGGTTTACTTTATACATATGGAAAGCTAAGACATTGACCTAAAACTTTTATGGGAGTTCAAGACTCAATTCTGCCGTTTTCAAGTTCAAATCTTAGCAACAATGGAGAGGTCGGAATCTGTCCTGCAACTCAGACACTGTTCAGTGTTTAGCTCATATCTTGAGTTCTAGAAGTCCGAATGAGCTCTGGTTTTTTTTGTTGGAAAGCTGAGACAATTGCCCACAACTTTCATGAATTTTATGGGCTCTAATTCTGATGTTAGCAATGATGTTTTGGTCAGTCAACAATATCAATAATCAGTCAACAATATCAATAACCAGCGGCCAATAATGTCAAAAACCAGCCACCAAATCAATGGTTGGCCACCAACTATTTTCTTAGTCAACCAATCAATAGTTTTGAATTTTAACCTATAAAATGAGGTATTTGCCATGTATTTAGTCATCTTATTTTTCAGATTAAGATCATCTTCTTGCTTTCTCTCTTTGTAATGTTCAAGTTTTCTTTCATGCTATATTAATCTCTTGTTTATGTTTTTTTATTTCCTTTCCTATACTTAGTTAACTTATATCATGTTTATGGTCTTATATTGTTTATTTATATTTTTCTTCTTCATAATGTTTAGCTAAGTTAATTATGTTAAGGTGAAAAGATAACACTAGTGGTGTTAGAATGGTATAATATAAACTCAACATAGATTTTAATGTTTATATCCAAGAAAGATTGTTATTAACATGTTTTATCTTTTTATCTTACTAATTCTTAATACCTTTACCTTGCTTGTTAAATGATTAGTCTAAAGTTGTGTTGTATAACACTTGGTTCAAATGTTTGATCCTTCATAGTCTTCGGCCGACATCATTATTATGATAGGAACTTGATTTGTTGTTAACATAAGCTAGCAACATGAAAGCTTGATGATATTTAGAAGTATGATGTTTCTTAGATAAGATGATTAATATGATCATGTTAATAATTTATAATGAGCTAATAACGATAAATCATCCAATTGGAACCTCCTTTGTGTATGGTTTCCAGTTGAGTAACAAAAAGAGTTTATATTATATTTATTTGGAATACCATTAGTTAATCCTCTAACCTTGGCATCTGTTTTATCATTGTTTAATCCTTAAATCAATATTACATCTCAAAGTTCTCTTCAACATCGATATCATTTTCATCATCATCATCATCATTATTTATAATTTATATAGTTTACCTCCCTATGGTTCGACCCCAGTCTTGCCGGGTTATTTATTACATCGACACTCTTGCACTTGGGATAAGACATCAACTCTTTGATCGTTTCATACATGCAACTATCAATTTAAGTATTTACAGGATGAATGGATAGGGAATACAAATATAATTTGGTATCAAACACTGTTTCACACTAATGGAAATACCGACAATTTGTTCATTACACACGGGTATACCGATAGGCTGTGTCTATCAGTATATTCTAGTAACGATGGGAACTGTTTCCTTTCTCCCTAACACTGTTCATGGTGTTCATTACACATGAGTATACTGATGGGTTGTGTCTGTCAGTATATTCCAGTGGCGATAGGAATTGTTCCCCTTCTTCCTGACACTGTTCATGGTGTTATTACACCTCAGTGTATTAACGGGTTGTGTCCATCGGTATATTTCAGTGGTGATGGGAACTATTTCCTTTTCTCTTATTACACACCAATGGAATCATCGATAGAATGAGATTTCCAACGCATTGACAATTAATGCTCTTACTACCGAAGTTACTTATTTTTATAGGTTTCCCAATGCCAACGTAATCACTGATGAAATGGGAATTTCAATGCAGTGGTAATTAATGTATTTCTGACTATTGATTATTTACTATTTTACCGATAGAATAACGAACAAAATTTAAAAAAAAAACGAGGGTTTTTGAAATTTTTAGTGTGAATTGAAAATTTTAATTTTTCTTAATAGACGGAATCATTGATAGAATATTTAAAAATAATAATATTTAATTTTTCATCTGGAATTCCGTCTGTAAAACCTAATATAAAAGCTCTTTGGGCACATCAGACAGTGCTTCATTTTGTTCTCTCTTCTCCTCGCGAACCCAAATTGTTCTTCTATTTTCTCTTATCTTCTCCTCTGTCTCTCAATCCTTATAGAAATCAAGCTTTCATTCTCTCAACACAATTAACCTTATATGTTGTCTTTTTTTCTTTTTCTTTTTATTTTTGGGTTTTTTAAACAATGTTTTTTCATATTTTTTGTTTCTTTTGTATCACACCTAATTCAACTCTGAAATTAAGCATGCCATTAAGATAAGAATTTTTCATTCCTTATCCATTATTTTTTGTTTCATTTTTTTTTTTGTCTTTGTTTTTGTTCAATTATTTGTTCTTAATAATTTTATAAATTAATAGTTATGTTGAATTTTAGTTGTTATTGAAATAATTTTTGCATTATTTTGTTGAATTTTAGTTATTTTTTTTTTAAATTTGTTGTTCAATTTCAATTAAATATATATGATTAATTTTAATTATTATTTTGTATTTATTCCATTTAGAATATTGTTTTGTGAATTTAGGATCACAAGTATGACCATTGAGAAATAATTGTATTGAATAGAAGTTATTGAAATACCTTTTTCATTATTTTGTTGAGTTTTAGTTATTTTCTTTGTTTAATTTTGTTAACTTTTAATTAAATGAGTAGGATTAATTTTAATTATTATATTATATTTATGCCATTTCAAAATAAATTCTTGTAAATTTAGGATTAAAAATATTACCACATAGAAAATAAGAATTTTCTACGAAATTGAATTATTCAAAATTCTTGGTAGAAATTGGCTACAATCAACTGGTTTGCCACATATATGTTGTCTATTTACAGGGTTAGAAATTTTGGGAAGCTTCCTATATAAAGGAGATGCTGCTAATTTTTTTTTAAAAAAAAAAAAACTAGAAATTGTTTAATTTTTTTTGTAAATTTATGTAGATGCTCAAGGGAAAGTCTATTGCACGTCATTAGGACATGACTGCTGCTAGTTCTTCTAGTAGTGATAATGACAACCACAAGTTATTAAGTGCCGACCAAGAAGAGGCACCTAAGATATAGACATCGACTCACAACGCAACTTCGTTGAGTGCGATACCGTAATGTCGAGAAGGGGTCCCTTCACAATGGGATCCATTTACCCGCGAATACGAGGCCCAATAGAAGGATGATATTTCATTGTAAGATTTTTTTGCTTTCACAGTGACATGTTTAATAATTTTTTAAAAAATAATGTTTCATTAAATTTATCCAATTTCAGGTTTATAAACATTGAGTTTGCGAAAACAATAACATCGGCATTTAAATCATCGATGAAAATTTTATTGTTTCAATGGAGTCAGGTTTCCAAACATCCTGAATGGAAACCGCAAGTCGATGCATGGTTTTCAAGGTTTAAGGTTAGTACTAACTTAAATTTCTTTTATCATGTTAATTCGTTTACTTTATTGAAATTATTGAGAATCACGCTGTAACTAGATAACATCAAATTAAGGATAATTGTTTTTATTCCAAATATTAAAATTTATTTGTTATTTACTTATAGATAATTCATTTGTACAATATAGGTTGCGTGATTTTTGGTATAAGGCACAAAAGAAATTCAAATAATATGCGAAAGAAAGTGTTCCACCAGGTTGGAATGATATAGCAATTTGGAAGGATTTCAGGCCGCCATGCATCTTAAAGACTATATGGGCGGAATACATTCAGCATGTGACGTCCACATATTTTACGCAACGGTCACAGTCTGGTGCAGGGAACAAGAGCCAAGTTAATGGAGTTTTTAATTTGTTGTTTTTATAAATATATTTAATTGACAATATTTTTATCTTACAGCCTACGGTTCTTGGATGTGAGCCAAGTCAATGGAGTTTTTTTTTGGAAACGTGCATGCGAAGTGATGACCGCCAAAAAGGGATGCAACAATTCATGGATAACCGAGCTCAACACTTTGTGGTATGTTGGTTTTCAACTATTTTTTTCTTAAGTTATTATTTACTTGAATTTGATGAATTTATTATAACAGCCGGTTGGATATTGTGGTTGGAAGATACGAGGACGATCCTTCAACCCACCCGGATATCGATTTGGATTTGTGGTTAGAGGTAGCATCGTTTGGTGGACCCAATAAGAATTGGGTGTATGGACTCTCTAATACTATAATCGAGAACTTTCGAACAACCCGTAGTGTTTCGATTGTTGGATGCTCGCAATTGGTCCTGAGTACTCAATCACCGGAGTTCGTGGCCTTGTTAGATCAAAGAGTACAAGAACGTACAATCCATCTCAATGAAAAATAGGAACGACTCTCTTCGGATTATGAAGAAATCCATCGAGTGGTAATAAAGATGAGATCATAGATGGGGGTACATGTGCACCCACTATTTGGCCCCACAATCCTGGTGATGACCAGCCTCCTCCAGCGCGGCCTCTATTTTAGTTTCATTGTATCTGAATGTACAAATGTTTAAATTTGTAATAAATATTTGATTTTATTTATTTTAATTATTTTTCTACTTTTGTTTAATATTTTTTTTTTAAAAGCACATTTTTAAATAATTATTGATAGTATTACAAACAAAATAAGTATGTCGGTATATTCCAAAGAGTTGAAAAAGAATTACAGAAAATGTCATTTCTACTATTAACGACGAAATATGCTTGTTGGTATATTTCAAAGAGTTTGAAAAGAATTACTGCAAATATCACTACAACTGTTAATTCACTGATGGAATTACCGATGACATTCTATCGATGATATGTAATTTTACTGATGAAATTACATACGGTTCTCATATCGATGATATGCTAAATTGTACCGAGGGAATTACCAACGAAATAAAATGGGTAATTTTGTTTTTTTGCGCACATGTTTCGTTTGTAAAGCCATCGGTAAATGTATTAATGAGGGACTCACTGACAGACCAGAAATTACCGACAAGCATTTTTCCAAATGATGTTTTCCATCCGTGACCCTGTCAGTAAAATAATTATAAACGAACTGTTAGTATAAATACTAATATAATTTTCATCGGTAAAACTGTTAAATCTGGTAGTGTTTTATAAAAAAAGCCATCAGCTTTAATTTCTCAAATGCGAGATTTTTATTTTGAGAGTATTTCCCTACAAAATAACATTGTTATATACCAGGAGAATATTTTCATTGATGTTTACTAACGGATATAGCAAGGGATTGTTCTATTAGTAAAGTTCACCACAATCTATCGACAAAATAATTTTTTTGATTTTTCCCTTTATATTTTCTAATTTTCTGGTAGTGTTCTAAACTAGTTAAGAATTAATTAGTAAAAGGTTTTCCATATATTGCATTTAATAAAGAAAATCTATGTGATGCTTGGCAAACTGAAAAACAAGTGAAAACTTCATTTGAAAGCAAGAATTACATCTCAACCGAAAGACTATTAGAATTGCTACATGTTGATCTATTAAGACCAACTAGAACTAGAAGCTTAAATAGTAACATATATGTGTTTGTGATTGTTGATTATTTTACAAGGTATGAGTTTTGTTTTTAAATCAAAAGATTAAACTATTTATGAATTTATAAAATTTTCGAAGAAGGTTAAAAATGAAAAAAAAAGAGGCTTATTTATCATAAACATAAGAAGTGACCATAATGGTGAATTTATAAGTGACTTGTTTGTCTCTTTGCGAAGAAAAAAGATACCACCATAACTTTTCAACACCTCGAAACCCCCAACAAAATGGAGTTGTGAAAAGGAAAAACCTATCTCTTCAAGAAATGGCAAAAACAATATTAAATAAGTTTGATACACCATAATATTTTTAGGCAGAAGCTGTAAAGATCTCTTGCTATGTTTTAAATCGTATTATCTTAAGACTAAATTTGAAAACGACTCCTTATGAGCTTTGAAGAGGGAGGAAACCCAACATCTTGTATTTCAAAATTTTTGATTCAAAGTGTTTTATTCTTAACACCAAAGACAAAATAGATTCAAAATTCGATGTTGGAATTTTTATTTTTCCTCCTTAAGCAAACTATATAGAGTTTATAATAATAATAAAACAGATTTGTCTTGATGAATCCATGCATATCGCCTCTAAGGAAGCTTAAAATGATAAAATTGTTGAGATTCTAGATGATATTAATGAAAATATTCAATATTTAAGTCTTAATGACAAGACCATTATAGAGGACAACAATGAAGGAATGGACAAAGACCAATCAAGCACAAGCACTCAACAAGAGATGGTAAGTAACTCTTTTATGTCACCAAAAAAGCTAAGGTATGTAAGCTCTCACCCTCCTTGTTTATCATTGGCAATCCTTTTGAAGTCACTAAAACTAGAGCATCTCTTAGAAATATAAGTGGTCATTTTACATTTGTTTCGCATATAAAGCTTAAATCATTTCTTGAAGCCAAAAAATATGATAATTGGATTTTAGCCATGCAAGATGAGCTAAACCAATTCGAAAGAAATGATGTGTGGAAACTAGTCTCTAGACTTAGCAACCAATCCATAATAGAAACAAAATGGGTTCTTAGGAAAACAAAGTTGATGAACATGGGGCTATTGTTAGAAACAAAGTTAGACTAGTTACCAAAGGTTATAATAAAGAAAGGTATTGATTATGGAAACACCTTTGCATTGATAGCTAGACTAGAATAAATAAGAATGTTTTTAGCCTATTCTTATACGCCAACTTTACACTTTTCCAAATGGATGTTAAAAGTTCATTTTTAAATGGTTTTAACATGAAAGAAGTGTATGTTGAGCAACCTTAAGGATTTGAAAATTCTCATTTTTACAACCATGTTTTTAAACTAAAACAGACCTTGTATGGTTTTAAACAAGCACCTAGAGCTTGGTATGATAGACTCAAAATCTTTTTTTATTGAAAATAATTTTAACATTGGTAAAATTGACACCACTTTATTTACAAAGAGAAAGGGTAAATATACATTAATTGTGAAAAAAATATATTGATGATATTATATATGGTGCCAATAATAAATCTCTTTATAAGGATTTCATAAAGTGCATGCAAAAGGTATTTGAAATAAGCATGATAGAAAAATTGAGTTTTTTCCTTGGATTGCAAATCAAACAAACAAGGGATGGTATCTTCATTAACTAAGGCAAGTACATCAAGGATGTTTTAAAAATATTTAGGATGGAACATGTCAATGAAGCCAATACACCTATGAGCACATCAATTAAACTTGATATGGAAGAAGATGTTAAAAACATAAACATCACTAAATATCGAGGTATGATTAACTCATTCTTGTACTTAATTGTAAGTAGACCTGATATTATGTTTTGTGTTTGTATATGTGCATGTTTTCAAGCATATCCTAAAGAATTTCATGTAACTACTGTGAAGCACATTTTTCATTACTTGCATGGTATAATTGATTTAGGGTTGTGGTATCCGAAAGCAAGTGGGTTGACTTTAATTAGCAATTCAGATGCAGATTTTATCGGGTGTAAAGTTGATAGAAAAAGTATTTATGGAACTTGTTATGTTTTAGAATCATCACTAACATTTTGGGCTAGTAAGTAATAGAACTCAATAGACCTATCAACAACTATACCAAAATATTTAGCAACGAGTAGTTTTTGTGCTCAAATCTTATACATGAAACAAACCTTAGAAGACTTTGGACTTGCATTTGATCATGTACCTTTTAAGTGTGATAACACTAGTACAATAAATCTATCTAATAATCCTATACAACACTCAAGTACAAAACATATATAAGTCAGACATCACTTCCTAAAAGATCATATGACTAAAAAAGTTATTGTACTTACATTTGTGGGTAGAGAACACCATGTAACAAATATATTCACAAACACTTTAAATAAATATTCTTTTTTTCAAAATAAAGAGAAATTTAGACTTTATTCAAGCTAAAGATATTTGAGATATTATTTTTATGTGTATACATTATTAGAAATAAGTTAGACATATTTAAGTGATAAGATGTATACTATCTTAGCCATAGTTTTAAAACTCAGCTAGGCCCAGTGGGTCGACCTGGGACCCAGCTGACCCAGGGTTGGAACCGGGCCGCGTTTAAAAAAAATAAGGGAAGTCAAAAATTTAGGTGACCCAGCGAGTTGACTCGGTAAGACTCGGTCAAAAACCCTGTTGCAACCCGTTGACTATTTATTTTTTTAACCAAAACAACATCGTTTTGATTTATTTAAAAAATTAGGATTGACCTATGTGACCCGATCAAAACCCGATGACTTGGGAAAAACCCATGACTCGAGCCTTGGGCCAGGTTTTCCACCGAGTCAGGTTTAAAAACTATGCTTTTAGGATGAAATATTTGTTCTACTATAAAATTCACTAAAAGCACAAGTCTAAGATGATCGATTGACCAGTTTGTTATAGCCAGTTCACTCGGCTAATAGGTTAAGCTAGAAAAACAAAGCATGGCTATTATCAATTTTTTTAAGATCTTGAGTTTTAAGTTGGGTTTGGGTTTTAGTCTATAAATTAGAAAAAACAAGATATATTTTGACTAATTAAACATATGTGAAAGAGAAAATTCAGGAAAAAAAAAACATCAACCTTATGTGAATCGGTTAACCAATTAAACCAAAACATTAACAGTGTTGCTACTGTAAAAAATTTGAAATTTTCAACTCTAGATTCCTTTGCTTTCTGGATATAATTTTTACATGAAATGGTTCTATTTTAAGTGCAAATAAAGGATCAGAAGAGAATTTTTGGAATTCTTGTTTTGGGTTTCAGCTGGTCGACCAGTTGAACTTAACCTAAAGCAACTAGTCAAACAGTTACTCGTTAGTTATATACACTTGTCATTTTCCAATGTTATTAGAAAACCTCTAAATTTAAGAAACTGAAACCCTAACCTACTACTCTCAAAATTTCATTAAATCCTACTAAATCAAACACCTTTTAGATTGTTTCTCAAAGATTAAAGTCAAATGGCACTAAGAAAATGCCGAAAAGAAGTCAAATCGTTTAGCAAAAGGGCAAATGATCCAACTTCATACCAATGTGATAATATTCAATGATTCTTGAACTAGTTTACAAATACGTCAATTACTATAAAAAGAGGTTTAAGAGATGATTTATATGTTTTTGGTATAGAAGAGATATTTTTTTTATCAAAATATAAATATATTTAAAAGATCAAATAAAACAAGGTGGGGGACCCGCAGGTTCATATACAGAAATATATAAAAGGAAACAGGCTCCCTGACAAAATAATTACATCAAGCTCATCTAAAAAGGAGCTACAAACCAAACAAGGAGGCACACATTGGTTACATGGAGAACATAATCAAAGAGGAGTTGCCCAACCTAACCAAACAAAATAACCAAAAAGACAAAATAGAGTAACAATACTACCCATCAGCCAATCAAGACTACTTTAGACAATAACCCGCAGCCTTCACCACACACAAGGAGAGAACCACGATAAAAGTATAGTATATAACCTTGCCAGCATAGGCCAGTAACAACCAAAGAATGGAGCACAGTACTGAACAGCAACAACAGCTTCCATCATCCATCAGCATACTTAGCGTGGCCATAAATAACTAGCAGAGAGAAACGTAGAATCCAAGGCACTATCAACATCATGCATCAAGTCAGGGCAGCAAGCAAACCAGAAGTTAACCAACCTGGAGATCAAGGTGGTTTTGATCATAAAAGTGAAAGATAGTATACAACAGGACTTGAAACTTATGGAATATCATCTCTACGGAAACACTGCAATTATCAAAAAGCCTTTTATTCTGTTCTACCCAGATTAAATATACCATGAGTCCCAATGATACTCTTCTCATTTTGGCCTCCTTGTTACGCCCTCTAGGACTCAGGCCTTGAATGGCGTTGACTATTGTGGACATACGCCTATTAATACGCAACCAAGACTTGATTTCCCACCACAAGATTAAAGTCCAGGCACAGGAAAAGAATAAATAAGCATGGATTTCATCTTCCTATCGACAAAACACACAAAAGGCATTTATTGAAGCAAAATGAAGCCGGTCTTTAGTTTTTAGCCTCCCTAATACAGTTAGCCAAAGGATGAAATTATATCTTGGCATAAACTAAGGCTCCCAAACCACTCTATCCCAAGTCACCTTAGCACCTTGGGCTCTGAGGAAATCATAAGCATTTGGCAAGAAGTGCTCAGCACTGGAATACCAACCAAACATCATTGTAATGGCTACAGCTTACCCCCCACAGCATGCGACCAATTCATCTTTTAAGGAAATGATGGATTTCCACAGAGGGGAGGAGGTTCTGTGAGACTGAACCTCCAAGATAGAGCAGTTATTCAAGTAGATGTGATGGATCCATAGAATCCCAATGAAGCACTTTATTTTATATGGGTTAAAGATGGGATATTTGAATCTATAGGTTGAAGCACTTTATTTTATATAAAGAAACCAACTTACCCAAAATTAATAAGGATATTCTTTGCAAACATGAGGATCAATATGGAACCTCGATCTTCAATAGTTTGCATGATAAATAAATTTTTTATTATTGTGACACTCTATGCGATATTTTGGAAAAAAGCAATCAAGGTTCTAGAGTACTTGAGGTTAAAATAATATCCATCATAGAGGAATTTATGTATGACAAAGTTATGGTATTACATACAAGTAGATACGATTTTGTTTCTGGAGCAAAAATCAAAAGCCAAGATTTGCTCTTACGACCTAGGATTATCCATCAAATTATAACACATAACACGTTGCCTAAGAAGGGGAATTATGGAGGTAAGTTTTATTGATATATGCTTAATTGATTATATGATTAGAGGTTGACCAATTAATCTATTGCATATTATAATGAGGAATTTATTTAGAGCATATGATCAGAAGAAAAAATCTCTTACCCATGGTCAATGTCTCACTACCATATTTGAGCATTATAAGATTGATGGGTATGAATAGGACATTGTATTCAAAATTAATAGAGATAGATAATAGAACCCTAACCAAAATGAAATATATGTTAAATGAGGATGGTCCTTAGGTCTCTAGAGACTAGATGGAGGTTCATGCTAAGGAAGAGCATGATGAGTAAGAACAACAACGCGAGGGTAGTGATGATGAATTTGATGCTTTATTTGAAACACCACCACCTCACTTAAAGAGGCATAAGTTTTTTGACAATTTAGGATGAAAAACTGACTAACACATATTGAGATAGATGTGCATCATATTAGAGATACTCAAGTGCATATAGTATCTAATCAAGAGAATATGGACGATGACTTACATAACATCAAGACAATGATGGCTAATCTTCTCTCTCGTTATCCACCACCCTAGATGCATAGTTATAAAACCTGACCAGGTAGTTATCCTAGTAAAATGACTAGGTCATGGGTCTGGTTCGTCAACTCAGGTCAACCTGGATCATCCCGGATCTAGAACTAAGACACATGTTAATATGGTTGTTTTGACATAAAATATCACATTAACATATATGCTAGCATAAGTAACAAGAAAATATTACATCAACATATAAATTAGCATAATTAATTAGCATCAGTAGATTAGAAGGTGCATTTGTCTTTAAATAAACAAACCTTTAACATAATTTAAAGATATTAAAGATATGGATAATAAAATAACAAGTTATTCTAGAGATAAATAATTTAACATAATAGATATAAGGTGACAACATCCAAACTCTAGTTTGTATTAGAATCCATAAATCAACATCCTAACTCCATTTTGCATTAGAATCCATAAATCAACATCCTTAGTTGCATAAATAAAGCAAAAGATTTTTAGAATATGTTGAACACTTAACACTAGTAGAATTTTAAAAAAGAATGGTAAAGTACAAGACTTCATTGGAATGCCACACTTTTCTAATACAACAACATCTTTACTCTGGTTGAATATAGGCATTGAGTTCTTCAATGTCCATAGGAGCAAAATTTGAATCAAATACCAATAGAATTGAGCCAGCATTATTAATGTTTATCGAAACATCATCATGCTCCTATGTATCTTCATTAACACAGTCATCTTCAATCTCATTTATATTTATAAAATCTATAATTGAAACATAATTAACCAATAAACATTACATGTTAAACAATAATTTATTTTCAAACAAAGTTATAACTAAAGGATCAAATCTTCCATTACCTTCATTTAAAGTATCTTGAATAGTCATGGTTGATAAATCACAGTGAAAGATTTCTACTTCTTCGGTTGTTAAAGATGATGAATTATCTTCTACTACCTAATTTTTAGTGTCATACAATGCCTCAAAACTAATCGGATCATAAGTTTGTCCTTTCCAATAATTTCTACAAAATTAAAGTTAAGGTTTAAAATATAAATATTAATGATGCTACTTAATAATATAAATAACTTTTGAAGAATTAGAGAAAAGAAAATACTTTGGTTTTAATCTCAAATTATAGTGGACGTAAACTAGGTCATTAAGCCTATAATGCTCCAATCGATTTCTCTTCATAGAGTGGATGTGCTAAAAAATACTCTAATTCCTCTCGCATCTTGAAGAACTACAGGTTTGACTTAAAACTCATATTGCTAATTTTTGGAGATTTGGGGCACAAGTTCCATACAACACCTACCATTCATCTATATATAAAATTAATAAGTACGATTATGCCAAGATAATATTTTTAAATTACTTTGAATATAAAAATAATAATATACCTAGAGGTAAAAGGGTGTGATCATTTCTCGCAGACACTTTACCAAACTCATATTCTGCATTCCTAAACAACTTCATTTCACTTGAAAGCTTGCTTATCAGAATTGCATTTCCATTTGCGTACTTCTCAACAACATCTAGAAGTCCGTAAATGGTGTTTATATATCTATCCATTAGATTGATATCATATTGAAATTGAGGATTCATCCAAAATCCCACTGCATAAAACTTCCTATACAATTATCCATCTCATATATTTGCTAATGATGTCTAAAAAAGGTTGCACCTTAGTCCTTTTCTTTTGAAATCTCCTCAACATTTCTTTCTTTGTAGAATGGATAGCCTCATATAAAAATCTCATAGCAGGTCTATCATCACTATCAATAATTCATAGAACTCGAACTAATGGTTCGGTCATTCGTACAATTGATGCATATTCTTCCCAAAACGTAGAGTTCAACACACTATCAACAAACTTCTTTCCTTTGCTATCTTTAGCATAAGCAGAGGAGATTCATTCTCTAGATCTCACCATAGCTCTCAAATTATCTTTGTCTATTAAAATGCTTTGCAAAGTAATGAAATTAGTAACAAAGTGAGTAGGAGTTGGCCAAAGTTTTTCTTTCCCTCCAGTGAACTTCCTCATCAAATGCAATGGATAACAATGATTATAACTATACTTTGTATTACTAGAATCATGATAAACAAACATAACAAACTGATTGTAGCTTACCAATATCTTGGAGTATCAAGTTGATGCAATGAGCAGCACAAGAAGATCAAAAATATTGAAGGAAATGTTTCCACCAACAACTTGCTAGCAGCAATATAAATAGAAGTATTATCTGTCAAAGAACCATCTCAACCTAATAGCTTAAGTTATTAGGTGAGGTTTCAAGATATGATTTATATTATTCTCTAACACACCCCCTCAAGTGAAAGCCCTTTGGGCTTGAAACTTGCACATGCCCACATTACCTTGTGCTTAATTTTTATCAAATAAATGGGGATGATGAGATTCGAACCCGTGACCACTTGGTCATCAAGGCTCTGATACCATGTCAAAGAACCATCTCAACCTAATAGCTTAAGCTATTAGGTAAGGTTCCAAGATATGATTTATATTATTTTCTAACATTATCAGTTACCATATGCATAATATTTTCAATCCTAACAAAAAAATAACCTCTCTAAACAACTTTTGCAACAACTAGCCTAAAATATTAAAGAAACTGATTAATGCCTTCACCCGCAAAAACTTTGGCATTATATAATCATACTAATTTGTTTTTTTTACATCCCACACTAAGTTCAAGAGCTTCTCTGCAATGATTCTATGCCAAATCTGTTTTTCCTCTTATACCACTTAATGTTGACATGGGAATTGAAGGTTCAGATGATTGAGCAGTTAAATGATCGTTATTTAGAGTGTTACCATGTTGAGAGACATTTTAAGGACATGTAATAAACCAAATCAAACTTAAGTTAAAAACCATGTTGAGAAGACATTTTATGTTTTTCATTTGTAACATAATACTCGGAGGAAATAATTAGTTGTCCTGTGATGAAACATAATGTGGTAAAGAACATAATGAAATAATTAATTATTATTTCCCAAGATTGGTATATTCTGAACCTCTAGATACACTCCTATGTCTATATGTGGGGTGATTGCATATAAGTTCATTAAAGCCCATGACAAAAATGTAAGAAGCCATAACCATATTGTATATATAAGGTGATTGCTAACTCAGGTTATTGATTTGATACTATACTTGCTTGCTAGCAAGTGGAAATAAATCGATATTAATCATGAAATAAATCATTAACAGAAACCAAAAAAATAAAAATAAATTGTTCATACTACTCCATCTTATTGATGGGAATGACTTCTAACCTACATATATATGTAAGGACTCCTGCTAAAATTATCTGAAAAATTATCAAGCTTATAGTAAAAAACTTAATAAAGTCAAAAAAACAATCATGAAATGCTTCTTAAATTAAATAAAATGGAGAAGAAAACTTAGGTAATAAATGTTCAGTTCACTTTCAAGCCGACAATAAAGAATGAAAGCATTTCTATTCAATAATACTTTTTGGCTCACAAATAAGCTAGCAACAATTATATGAGAATCAAATCTCCCTAATCACATGGTCGTATAAAATGCTCAGCACTCAAACAGCAAATTTACATAATAATAAGTCTAGTAAACTTCTTGATTTGGTGCAACAAGATAATGTAAACAAAATGTAACAATTGAACTCACCTTTCCTTGGAAAGGATCCAGATCCTCTATCACCAATAACTCTTGGATTCCTAGGTCCAGTTACAACTCTGTTCAACTGTGCAAGTGGACAACAAATTCACAATCCAACAAAAAAAATTAGAAAGCATCCCTCAAACAGGTTGGAAAAGATACTAGAGGCAAGAAGATTATAAGCAATTGTAGCAAAGAATATAAAGAGCATTATTACCATTAGCATTATTACCATTGGCTAGAATGTATTTGGTTAAGACTTCATCCTCTTAAGCTATCCATCTCCCTTTCTTTAGCTCTACTTCAAAGAAATTAGGGCAGGGACTCAAAGAAAGAAATTAGGGTAAAGACTCGAAAAAACTGGTTGTTTAACTTTCCTTTTGTTGTTAGGGACTCAAAGGAAAATTTATATATATATATATAGTCGGATCCCGCTCGGGTTTGACCATTTTTTTACTCTTACCAGTTTTCCACCTTACCCGGATCGGTCTAACCACCAGATCGACCGGGTCCCAGGTTGACCCATCGGGCCAGTCTGGGTTTAATAATTGTGCCTAGATGTTGTACCACAAACAAATGCATGTTTTTATGCTTTTATGTTTTTATTCCCTTTTTTTTGTAATGAATCTTGAATTATTTTTAGAGATTTTATACGGTTTATTCCTTTTTTATAATTTCCATTGTATTTTTGCATATCTTTTAATCTCTCTATATTATATTTTTGTTAATGCCAAAGGGGGACAAAATAGATATGAATTAAATCATTTCAAAAAGGGCGAATTGTAGTTTAATAATATATGCATATATTTAATAATACAATTTTATCTCATTCATTTAGATAATGCTAGATTGTTCAAATGTTTCCTAAATATTGCACTGCGAAAGATAAAGGGAGACATGTATTTCATTATAAGTTGCATATTAATTGTTATCATCAAAATGGGAGAGATTGTTGATCTTTAGGTCATACATTTATGTTTTTATATATATTTTGAGTATAACACTAATATGAAAATTGGACTACTAATATGTTTAGTTGAGAATAAGCTTTAAACAGGTTTTATACCAAGAACACATCAATAAGCATGACAAAAATCTAAGAAGGAAGCAATATGAAGACTTAGTTGAAGTATTCATTTTTATTGCTCAATGTAAATCTTTATATTCTACTTAATAGTAGAAATTAAAATGAATATACACACTTCATTTTGTATGTATTTAAAATGATTGATAAAACAATTCTAAGAATTAATAAGGATTAAAATTTGAATTTTTCATGTAATAATTAACTATTTGGCAATACCAAATGAACCAGTCAACCACTTGTTCATTCATGATGAATATCTAGAAATTTTAAGAAATCAATCGATCGATCGATTGTCTTTACCAATCTAAACTGGACAATCATTTTAACTGTTAGATATCATATATCATATTCATATCATATATTTAAGAGAAAAAACACTTTAAAATCATCAATCCTTAATCATTATCATATTTGATGCATTAAAACTTTCATAATCTTGCATAAGAGTATGCATTCTTATTCTTACAACACTTAAACACTTTCCAATCCATTAAGTGATATCTAGTGAGATATAAAGATCCTTGGATTTTCAATTGTAAAATCCACTATATTGAGAGTAATTCTGTGAAAATAAAATTACATTTGTAAACCCTTGAGAGTTTGGAGAAAAAAAACTCTTGGTATTGGTGAGGTATTGTCATTATGGAAAAATCTTGTAGAAAGAACATCAAGTGGTGTAAAGAGCTTGATGTGGATTTATATAGTGACAATTATACCATTTGACTTGTACTAGTGAAGGAATACAATACTCAATTATGATTTGGTACTTAAGGTGTGGATGTAGACTTGTCAAACCACATTAATAACCAAGTATGCAATTTCTCTCCCTTATCTTTTATTTTAAGCACTTTAATTATATTGTTTGTTATTGTGTTTATTGTGTTTAATTGCATTAATTATTTATTAATATTAGTCTAACATGTAATTCACCCCCTAGGTGTTATTATTACCTTATACTCAAAAAACACCATTAATAAAAGTTTAATTGAACATTGAAAAACATTGTAGAAACAGACCCATTTGCACCCTTCCCTGGAACAATGTAGTTGCGTCTTTGTCCTTCCTAAAAAAGTCAAATATCTTGGTATTGAAGGTATTTAGGTCTCTTCTCAGAATCATTAAAGGATTGACCAGGGATATACATGTCTTTTTCTATTTTTTAAGTATAGTAAAATAACTCAATTACCATCAAAGTCAAAAAAATTTAAACTAACAAACAATGGCATTTGTGTCTTTTCACTTTTTGTAGCAAAATAAAATTATTAATTTACCATATAAATCAAAAAAGTTAAAACAAGTGTACAAGGTTCTGTTGGACTTTTCATAAAAAAATTTGTTATTACAAGTTTTATGAAGGACAATTTGGTCTTTTTACATATATTAAATATTATTTTAATTGAAAAAGGTGTTGGTGCGTGTGGTGCAAGCGCAAGCATATAAGGGGTGCTCATGCACTTAAGGAGGCACGTCCTGTAACACTCCACCTCACTAGTAATATATTGTCCGCTTTGGGCCTCCCAGTCCACCCATGTCCAGGGCTTCCACCCAGGTCCCCCTCACGGGTTTGTTATTGGCAGCCACGCATGGCCCCAAAACGCGTCTTACTAGTCAAGGTGAGCATGCACTTATAAGGCCCTGGCTCTGGACGATCGCTTCCGATGTGGGATCTTACACATCCAACCCCTTTCAGTAGACAAGAATGCCCTTTCATCTTCTTGTTGGCAGCACTATCAAGTCTTCTTCTTGTTGGTGCGACAATTTGTCACTATTAGGGCTTACTTTCTTTTTTTTCTTGTTTTTTCTCTCCCCCCTGAAATTATAACATAGTCCTCTTTGTTGTTTGTATTTCAACTTCAGTCTTTATTTTTTTTTTCTAATTGTTTTTCTTAGCCCTTTTATAGAAGTTTTATTGGTTTTCAATTTCGTCTTTCAATCTCAATTTGTCATGTATTATTTTTCCAATTTAATTCTCATTGTTTTGATATTATTTTTCTTTGGAGGGTCTTTTGTTAAATTGATTTTTTTTCTCAATTTCACCCTTTAATCAATTTTTTTATGTATTTCTTATTTCAATTTTGATCCTTATTCTTTTGATTGTTTTTTTGTTTTTTTATTAAATTGATTTTTTTTTCAATTTCACCCTTTAATTAAAGATCAAATTTATTTTGTATTTCAATTTCAAACCTCATTCTTTTAATTGCTATTTTTTGTTTTGAATCCTTTTTGTATAATTAAAATTCTTTTTTTTTAATTTCATCTTTCAATATTTGATTGAATGGGAACCAGGTTTCATGGCTTTTTTTTTTCAAATAGGGTGCTTCTGATCTAATAATCAGGGTCATAGGTTTGAAAAGTAAACACAAGTTGACATTATATATATATATATATATATATATATATATATATATGGGCTTTATGATTTTCATCAATTTCTTTTCTATCAGGTTATCCCGATCTCTTGACTTGGACCACAGGTTTGATGGAATAGCCCGAGTTGGCTTAGCCCTGATTACTAGGGTTACAGATTTGTCATGCTAACTTATATTGACTTAGGCTAATTTTTTTAGGTCCTTTTTTTTTCTAATTTTATCTTTCTATATTTAATGGGCTGAGAATTAAGTTACATTGTTTATCTTCTTTTAAAAAAATATTGTTTCCCAGGTTATTGTCATCAATTTTTTTTTATAGGTCCATCTACTATCATTATCTATTTTTTATCATCTAATTAAAATAAAATCAACTTATTTGATTTAGTTAGGTCTATAATTCGAGTCACATATTTATCTTCGTTCTTTGAAACACTTTTGCAGTACTTGAGCAACAATTTTCATGAAAAAACATTAGGCCCGCAGCATAGCGCTAATACAAAACTAGTCCTTGGTCTAATCAAGAGGGGATGGAGAATTTTTTGATAATTCCTTGTTTAATCAAGCTAGGGCTTTGGTGTTTAAATATAAACTATAAACTAGTTATTTGACTAATGCTTTGCCGTACGTCGAATAGTTTCTCTCTTCAAAACAAATTATATATGCAGGCTTTTACGACATGTTTTCGTACATAAAAATCCAAGAGGAATTAAAAAAAAGTCTATGCATACATATAATTAAATAAATTGAGAACTATTTATGCAAAAAAAAAAAGAATTACGAAGCTCAATCCCTACCCAACCAAAGTTAACTAGTCAAACATATAATTAGGGTCTTGAACTCAATTGGGTTCAATAATTTTTAATTTTTTTTTTTCTAAAATAGACACATATAAAATTGAGAAACAACCAAATATTAAGGCAAATGTAAAAAAATCAAACCAAAACAAATAAGTTATCTAATTAATAATCAACCAAATATTAAGTGATGAAATTATATAAGAAAAACAAGCATGAAAAATTTTAAAAATCCAATTGTAATGGATAAAAATGAAAGAATAAAAGAGGAAAAAAAGCTTAGGCTCTCAGGCCTGGATGGCCCAAACCTCCTAAGCCTCCAAAAAAGGCCCAGGCTCGGGGGCTTAGGACTACCCATGTGGGCCTTTTTTTTTTCTTAAGGGGTGGATGATCTTCCGCCTCTTATATATATATATATATATATAAAACACAGCAGATGACACATTGTCCGTTTTACCCAGATTCCAACAACCTCTAGTTACTGAAAAATCTGTCTGATTTGAGCTGTTTTAGACCAAGAAAAAACCCATTTTTAACCATATTTCAAAAAAAAAATATAAAAAAGCACTTTAAACACGTTATAAAACATATTCATATCCTTTAACAACATAAAAATTAGCTTTAAAGTCCACAATCAACCGAAAATTCAAATTTGTTTTTGGTTTCAGATCTACCATTTCAAACAAGTTTAAGGGGGGGAAACACTTAAGATATACTCTTCACATAAAAAGGAACCTATTAACAGCGAAATCATCCTTTTCCATGGCTAGAATCGGTCTTAACTAGGATTTTCTCTCTCTACTACCAGAATCTGACTACTTTCTCTCTCCTCTCTCAAATCATTGACCATATAATAAGAAAAATAAAGTTTGGGATCATAATTGAATTTCATAAATCTTTAGAGACCAGAAGTTTATAATTTGAAAAGTTAAAGAACCAAAGTAAATGTTTAGCTCCAAGTTTAAAAAACCATTTTTTTCTATCTTTTTTAGTTTAGTCCTTAATTTTTTAATTTTTTAATCTTGCCCTTAATAAATATGTTTTAATTGACCATCAATTTAGACAAATAAAGATATAATAAAATAAAATAAAAAAGAAAAATAAAATAAACTAAAAAAAATCATTTGAGCAATGGTGATTTACATGGAATAATATTTTCCCGAAAACTTTTTAGAGTACATGTAATAATCACAATAGGCGCTCTTCTTTTATGTGCAAGAAACTGTATTGCGTGAATAAAAAAGTCTAAACCGTTAAGATTTTGAAATTAAGCTGTTTTTTTGGAAACAAGGACAAGGTGTTCACTCTTTTATCGGCAAGAAATGGGCAGTTGATGAAAAAGACTTCATGCAGAGGAATGGCTCCTTTTGGCTAGTGGTTAGCATCACTCTGAGGCCCTCATCATGTGTTTTTGTCGTCTATGTCCTTACGAGGTGTGGCCTAGCTCCCCTCCGACAATTAATCATAATTTGTTTCTTTCGATGGTCCAGCATGTATGTATATGTATACATACATGAGATGACATGATTGTTTGCCACTATATGTTTATAAAATAAATATATTTAAAAGTATTATAATTGTAAATCAATGCTAGATAAATAATAAAAACTAAATATATGATGGAACAAATATTTTATGATAGAAAAAAAAGTTATGTTGGTAATCATCAACTTAGAGACTGAACAAAATGATTTGTAACAATCTACAATATTTTGTGAGGAAAGATACAGTATTTTCACCACATGATTTAGCTTTTTTGTTAATAAAAAGCAAAAAAAAATTACAAAGCTAAATTTTCAAACAACTTAATATTAAAATAAAACCAACAAAGATAATTTTAGAAGGAAAAAAACCCATAAGGAAAAACGTTGTAGCAATTGACAATGTTTTGTGAGGAAAACTATAATGTTTTACCCAATAAAATAAAATAAAAAACCATTTAGAAAAATATTGTAGCAATCCACAGTGTTTTGTGAGAAAAACTATAACACTTTCCTTATATGATTTAGCTTTATTGTAATTATAATTCTTAACCAACTCAATATTTATAAAAAAAAAATTGACAGATAATTTTGGAAAAAATCATAAAAAAATCATATGGGAAAACACTGCAACAATTCACAGTGTTTTAAAAAAATTACAAAGCTAAATTTTTAATTAGCTCAATTTTTTTAAAAAAATCGACATGGACAATTTTAGAAAAAAATAACAAAAAAAAGGCGAAAAAATCATGTTGGAAACACTATAACAATTCATAGTGTTTTGTGATGAAAGCTACAATGCTTCCCCACATGATTTAGCTTTATTTGTAATGACTTGTAATTATAATTCTCAAATAACTCAATATTAAAAAAATAAAATTGACAAAGGTAATTTTAAAAAAATTATAAGAAAAAAAAACCATGTGGAGAGATACTGTAGCAATCCACAATGTTTTGTGAGGAAAGCTACAATGCTTTCCCCACGTGATTAAGCTTTATTACAAAGTTAAATTCTAACCAACTCAATATGAAAAAAAAAATCAACGAAGATAACTTTGGAAAAAAATGTTACAAAAAAAGAAAACACAAAAGAAATTGGAAAAAAACCATGTGAGGAAAAACTGTATCAATCCATAGTGTTTTGTGAGGAAAAACTTGTATTTACTTGTAATTGAAATTCTTAACCAGCTTAATATTTAAAAAATAAAATTGACAAAGATAATTTTAAAGAAAAACATAACAAAACTGAAAAAAACCATGTGGGAAAAAATATTGTAGCAATCCACAGTAATTTGCGAAGAAAGTTACAGTATTTTCCTCACATATTGTAACTGTAATTTTTAACCAGCTCAATATTAAAAAATAAGATCAAAAAAGATAATTTCAGAAAAAAATCATTAAAAAAAATCATGCAGAGAAACACTGTAGCAATTAACAATGTTTTAAAGAAAAAAATTACAAAACTAAATTCTTAATCAGCTCAATATAAAAAAAATCGACAAATATAATTTTGAAAAATAAAATAGAAAAACTATGTGGGAAAACACCGCAGCAATCCACACTATTTTAAAGAAAACAAATTATAAAGGAAAATTTTTAACCAGCTCAATATTAAAAAAATCGACAAATATAATTTTGAAACATAAAAAAATAAAATAGAAAAACTATGTGGGAAAACACCGCAGCAATGCACAGTATTTTACAGGAAAAATTTATAAAGGGAAATTTTTAACCAGTTCAATATTTATAAAGTAAAATCAACAAAAATAATTTTGAAAAAAAAAAGAGGAATGCACTGTGCATTACTGTTGCAATCCACAGTGATTTTAGGTGTGGGAAACAGTGATTCCTCATACTATTTAGATGTATGTATAATTTTAACCAGTTCAATATTTAAAAAATAAAATAAAAAAAATAATTTTAGAAAAAAATGCAACCAAAAAAACAAAGGAAAGTTGAAAAAAAAAGAAAAAAAAGGGGAAAGCTGGAAAAAAAATATAAAAATACAAAAAAAAAAGAATACACTGTGGATTATTGTTGTAATCCACCATGATTTTGGTGTGGAGAAACAGTGATTCTCCCACATCATTTAGAGTATTGTTAATATATATGAACAGAGTATGTATATGAATTCTTTTTCATGATTATTTTTTTTATGGTTCGTTGGAAGTTTCATAAATCTTTATTGTGCCTCTTTATTTACCCAATGATGTGTAGTACTTTGTATAATTATTGAACAAAAAATGCATAGATCTGAAGCAATTGAGAGCCGAATCTATCGAATTAATCACTTTTTTTCTTTTTTTTTGATAACCTGAGGTGTCCGGGTCAGCTTGCGCGCATCACTACTATTCCCCGGGTCTACTTAACATCCTGCAAGCCCAATAGACAAGTAAGGTACTGCGGGGGTGACAGACGTGCACATAGAAAATCGAACTCGGGATGTTGGGCAAGGCAAGCCTCACCTATTAACCACTGAGCTAGACCCTCAAGTGCCTATCGAATTAATCACTTGAATACAAATGTGATGGCGTGAAATGCCCTGTAAAGTGGAAAATACAGATGGTGGTCCAAGCCTCATTTATATCTTCGTAGCTATAAAAATTAGATATGAAGAAACATCTAAGGAGGTATTGGGATTCAATTTTTTTATATATAGGAGGGAAATTTGTTAAAGGAATCCGCATGTACAGAAAACCAAAGAGGCAGAAAGGGTCTCGAAAACTAAAACTAAATAAAGCAGAGGAAACTAAACTTTTTATTATTAATATTATTTTCCTATTAATTAAGTAATATAGTGGATAATTTTATACAACTTAGCATACAAAGATTTTTTAAAAAAAAACTCCAAACACAAAACGAAAAAGAAAAAGACTTTGAAAACAATAAAAAAAAACTAAAAACTGAAAAAAAATAAAACTCAAATCCCATACAGTTTTTTTTTTCATTTTCTAATTGTTTCGAGCATCATTTTAACAATTAGAAATAGAATCATTTTATTATATTATTATTTTGTACTATTAGGTTAGTTTTATGGAAATTACATCTAGCCAACAACCACAAAATTTGTGGTCATAACAATAATTAAAAATCTTAATTGATCTTCAAAGTTTTAAGTAAAAAGCTGGTTATATAATAAAAAAAATAATTATCAGTATATAAATCTTATATAAAATAAGTTGTATTGTGCTAATTTTTAATGATAAAAATACATATATTGTGATTTTTTTGTAAAAATCTTGCCTGAACTAGTATCTTCATTAAAAGATGTGATGAATTCTAAGATAGTGATTTGAAATTAAACCTAGCCACCAAGCCTAGTCCTCACTTTGAAAATATAGGCATTGAAAAGTCATAGAAAATTGAGGTTTGGTCAATCTCTTAGTCATGTTCTAAAATGGGTTCATGATCCAGCACCACACATTCAGTAGACCTTGGTGAGAATGCGTCAATGTAGCCCAACTCATGTTCACATCAAGAAAAATATTTAGACAATAAATTCATGCAAAAAAATCAAATTTAGAAAATTTATAGAACACGCACACACATATAGAACATATATAGTCACCTTATAGGTAACCTTACCGGTAGGAATGTAGTTAATGTTTTTTGGGATTTGCTAGAAAATACGTCAGCGGTTGCTAGGGTTGGTGCAGGTACTGTGGACTGCACAAAAGTTGTATTACACAAGGGGACCTGAGCCTATTCGTCCATCCTTTCCTTTGACTGAACTGTTGCTTGAGTTTGAGTAAAAGTGACAGCTAAATTGAACGAGCCTTCATCAGACGTATTCCTAAGCGTCTATTCGAGCTGGTGATGCGAGTCATACTAACCGTCATGAGGCCCAACTCTTTTTAGAAGTGGGCATCATGATAAGAGTTCTTTATCTTCTAAATTCCTTTATCGGAGTCTAGTATTTGTAAACTCTGTAAATTTAAGCTTTTCGAGGATCTATATTTCAACCTTCATATATATGCATGAAATTTAAATATAAATGCATATATGCTCATGAATGCAAGTGTATATACAGGTACCTTAAATATAGATTAATCTACTCAAATAGCTAATTCATGACTTTTTTATGGGCAAAAGTATGTAGTCTAATTAATCTTAAAAGATCTTTTCAAAGTTCTAATTTTGGTTAAATTGCATATACGTTAGAGAGTACAAAACAAAAAATATGGGTCTTAGCTCCTTTATAAAAATAGACAACAGTTTTTATATGCGGTAACTTCCCGGTTTTGGTCTTTGGGTGATTCCTCCAGCTAGTTACATCATCTTAGATTTTTGCGCATATTCAGAAAAAGTCATGATCTTAGCTCAGAAAATCCGGCGAAGTTTAGGATTATTGATCAGGTGGCACATACAACCTACGTATAGTTTCTATTCATTAAGTGAGCATATGTAGATTTTCATAAGTCACATAAGAAATTTAATTTCTTCAATCCCAATTCAAAGATTTCTCACTTGTATTTTTTGATCTTATGGCATTTTTTTTCCCATTTCACTAATGAAAATGGGTTCTTCGTGGAGTTTCCACCAACCTAATTATCAAGAAAGCAAATGCCTTGGTGTATGCTCTCATACGATCCCCCAATCATACATCTTAATAATAGCACAAACATCTTAAACCATTTTGATTTATATCAAAATTACACCAATCATTCTCTCTTTAATCCTCATTGTAAGCACACATACTAATCATACCTTCTTTTTTTGCTGACTCTTCTCTTAAATTATTAGTCCCTTCTACGCCTATATTCCTTTGCAATCCCTATGTTCCATTATTTGGCTAAAACAAGCCGACTACCTATTCCTTCATCTTCTCGCATCCCAGACCATCTTAATAACCCATTTCCCTCTCTTTTCTATGATATAATTTTCATTTGTCTCTAAAAGTTCAAACTATCTTAATAGTTTTAGATCTTCTCAATATTTCTTTAACTCAATTATTCTACATTAGCACGCCCGATGCTATCTTGAAGGCTTAAAAATCCTTCTTTATGAACTGTCATAGCTACTCTCTTTTTTACTACTCTTTCATCATGATTTGGCTTTCCTAACTTCCAAACAAATAGAACATAATTTGTCCATCACAATAACTTATCTAGACATCGCATTTATACCTTTATTTGTGTCACCTTTAGACCACTTTACTAATGTTTTTGCCACCATTTGTATCATATATAAATATCACTCTTATCCTATATAAACTTCCTTGAAACAACAATCATCTACCCATCATACGTGTTGTTTTATCATCACCATTTATCTCCTCATTGATCTACTAACATCTTCTCTAATTATTCTATCATAAGACATGTCCCTTATCTTAAACCATCTGACTTCCATTGACATCGTACCTTAATCTCCTATAATATCTTTTTTAATACACTAGCCCTCTTCCTTGGATATATTGTATCCATTTGTGTTTATTTTCTTTTTGTCAGTAACTCTTACTCTATTATCCTTGTGACCTAATATGAACTTTTTATCCTTAATGACTTTTCCAAATATCTCCAACTACTTAACAATCTAGTTCTTAATATCAACTAATACCATTATTCCCTGCTTCATGGAAGATTTGCTAGCTATGTCGGTCCATATTAAGCCTTTCACTTTAACTCGATATTGAATTTTAAAACATGTTATCTATATAGTTATCATATCATCTCGGCCATTCACATAAAGATTTATCACCATTATCAAAAATGACTTATATATACAGAGCATCTTTCAATATTTTATTCAATTTTCCCTTTTATTTTCTTGTTTTTTATCCATTCAGCTGGTCTCTCCATTTCACAATCAATCATTAATCAAATCATTTCAAACTCAACCATCCTTTACAAATATTTCCAACTCAAGTTAATCCTTATGGATACCCGTAAATATAGTAATCCCTTATGAATGCCAATAACTCTAATTAACCCCTTTGATTTCTAACCAATCCGGCAATTCCTTTATAGAATTTCATTTCATTCTTAGTTGCCAACCCATCACAATCCTTAATGACTTAAATATCTCTCATGGATGCCAATGATAAGCAGCAGCAGCAATTGAAGGAGTCAAGTGATGAGCTACAACAACGGGATGAGCAACAGCTGGAGCCGAGAAGATCATGCAGAATTCCTAAGAAGAATCGCAGGTTTATTGAGCTGTGAAGAGCCAGTCAAGGGAGGAACAAGTCAAGGGGGTCTTCTCACTGCAGTGCCTTAGTGCACGGGAGGAAGGAGTCAAGTTTTATTCAGCAAATAAATGACAGCTATGTAGCAGGAGTCATCCTGATTTTATGTAGTCGTGCCAGTATTTTAGGAAAGTTGTTATTTCAATTCCTGTATTTAAACTCTGCTATGAGACAGAGAACGGATTCATTCAATATTCAATAATATCAATTGTGGCTTATTCTCGCCCAAAGCAGAATACATTTGTGTTTGTTTCTTGTCTTTAATTACTTGCTGTGACAGGGACCTATCAATTGGTATCAGAGCCAGGTTAACAATGACAACAAACAAGGAGCGGATAGAAAATTTGGAAATCGGATTGGGAGGTCTGCAAGATGGAATGAACCGAATGGAAATTACTCTTGTTGACAGAATGCAGCAGATGGAAGTCAACATCAATAAGCTCACAGAGGCGTTACTGTCCAACAAAGAAGGATCCAGCAGCCAATCCATTGAGCGCAATGGACGCCCGCGCTATCAACGTGAAGACATTGCAGAACGAGCTGAGGGGAACATACAGATGTTCTCTTCAAAACTGGCGAAGCTTGAGTTCCCATATACTCGGGCAACGACCCCACTGAATGGTTCAACAGAGTTGATCAATTCTTCAAATACCAAGGTACTGTAGAAACACAAAAGGTGTCATTGGCATCTTTTCATCTTCAAGGGGAGGCGAACTAGTGGTGGCAGTGGCTGCGACGTGCTTACAAAGAGGAAGACAAGGAGATGACATGGCCAATTTTTGAGGAGGAATTATGGGCAAGGTTTGGACCACCAGAATGTGAAGATTTCGATGAAGCACTGTCAAGGGTGAGACAAGGGGGCTCACTACGGAAGTACCAAAAAGAATTTGAAAGGCTGGGTAACCGTGTGCAAGGCTGGACGCAGAAGGCATTGGTGGGAACTTTTATGGGAGGCTTGAAACCTGACATTGCAGAAGGGATTAGGATGTTTAAACCCAAATCCTTGAAAGAGGCAATTAGCCTTGCCAGAATGAGAGATGAGCAATTACTTCGTCAACGACGTAAGCCATTTCCCATTAGTCAGAATCCAATTGCTTCTTTTTCACCCACAAAATCACCAGCAGCAGCTATGCCCATGAAACGCCTGGCGTGGGACGAGATGCAGAAGCGCCGATCGCAAGGTCTCTGCTTCAATTGTGACGAAAAAAGTTACAGTATTTTCCTCACATATTGTAACTGTAATTTTTAACCAGCTCAATATTAAAAAATAAGATCAAAAAAGATAATTTCAGAAAAAAATCATTAAAAAAAATCATGCAGAGAAACACTGTAGCAATTAACAATGTTTTAAAGAAAAAAATTACAAAACTAAATTCTTAATCAGCTCAATATAAAAAAAATCGACAAATATAATTTTGAAAAATAAAATAGAAAAACTATGTGGGAAAACACCGCAGCAATCCACACTATTTTAAAGAAAACAAATTATAAAGGAAAATTTTTAACCAGCTCAATATTAAAAAAATCGACAAATATAATTTTGAAACATAAAAAAATAAAATAGAAAAACTATGTGGGAAAACACCGCAACAATCTTGAAGGCTTAAAAACTCAAGTTAATCCCTATGGATACAAATAAATATGGTAATCCCTCATGGATGCCAATAACTCTACTTAACCCCTTTGGTTTCCAACCAATCCGGCAAATCCTTTATAGAATTTCATTTCATTCTTAGTTGCTAACCCATCAAAATCCTTAATGACTTAAATATCCCTCATGGATGCCAATAACTCTAATAACCCTAGCTACATGTTTAGTTGCCAATCAGTCCATCCAATATTTAATTTCATTCTTTTCTTGCTTTTTCCCTTTCTACAATGCTTTTGTTATCTGAACCCAGATTATACATGTAAAGAAGTTACAATTACAAAATGTTTAAGACTTTAAATATGCAATGAGGTGTCAAACACCTCTCTAGAGCTTGTATGCCTAATGATCTCTGAAGTTGTCTTGTCCCGACAACCTCTTTTGTACCAAAAAGAATATCTTCATTATAATATATCAACCACCATAAAAACCTCATTCTAATTTCTATTCAATTTATGTTTTTAAGTCAATTAACAAGTGGATTATCAGAGTTCCATGAAAAATCAAACTTATCAAAGTTAGTCATTCCTTAAGTTACATCCTATCCTTTTTTTAAGAATCTATTTCTATGCTTATTCATAAAATACTTAGCCCATCTAAACACACAATTATACCCCATGCCATTCAAAGAATTAAAAAATGGCAAATCTTGATTGATTTGGTCTAACCAAACCATAACATGTTTTGGAATTTTAATCATAACTGGAGCTGTAAGACATTGTTTAAGCGTGATTTATCTTTTTGAAAAATTAAGACATAAAGATACAACTTTGATAAAGGGCGATGAACCCATTTCTATCATTTATACATCGAGTAACACTTATTATAGTAGCATGTGGAATCTGTCTAACAGGATCTAATTTAAACCTTTTTTTAGTTTTTAACTCTTATATGGAGTTTCATAGCTCCAATTTAAGCAAAAACAGCTGTATTTAAAAGTTAACATCCTGAGCTACAACGTTCATAAAGAAACATATTTATAGTTCTCTCATTTACGAGTTCTAATTCCAGCTGAAATTCAAATGGTAAAAATGTCTAGATTTCAATTTGACCTCTCTTCAGTTTTTAACTTATATCTGCAGTTTTATAACTCAAAATTAAGCAAGACAAGTTTCATTTGAAATTTAACATCCTTAGTTACAACTTTCATCAAGAAACATATTTCAAATTCTCTTATTTACTAGCTCAAATTTTAACCGGAAGGCAGGAATTTCCATAACAACCAAACATATATATCTTCATTTCATTTGTTATTACAAAAATCAACAACTAATTTCAATTTCCCTTAAAATCCTTCAATAACCCTAATTTACAATCCTTGAAAATTAAATATTAAAACTTACTAAAATGAAATCGAAGTAAATCGGGCGACTTTAACAACTTTTTCTTATTGTGTTAATGTCAATTCCACTCCTCCAAAACAAATTTTCCACCTCCAATCTTCATTTTCTTCCAATTATTCTCTCTCTCTCTCTCTATTGTTTTTCTCTCTATATGATTTCTTAAGCTTAGTGTTGGATGTTTGCGGTTTTAATCTCTCATTCACATCACAATTTCCATCAATTTCCATGGAATATGTTAACAAGAGAAGAAGATAATGATGATAGTTAGCCTTTTTGAACCTATAGGTCATTTTTTAGGGGGGAAAGGATAAATTTATCGAAATTGACAATAATGCCCTTAATGAACCTATAAGTTATTTTTTAGTTATTTTACCTTATTGTCAATGTCTTTGTAAGGTTTTTCTAAATCCCAATTGGCATGAAATATTAACCCAAGATACAGTGACACGTTAGGAGGCTACTCATAAAATTTCAGTCCAATCCAACAGTCTGATTGGGAATTATGCATGATAGCGTAAAAATAGTCAGTATGCAATTTTACATCAAAATCTGAATTTTCTTATTCAATCCTTGTTGGAATCATATCAATTATCTTACTAAGTCATCAAGGCCATTTCCTTAATTCAAACTATATTTACCTTGTCTTTTCATCATTCATTTCTTTTACAGACTTACGACGATTTTACAGTAACGTTACCGATATTTAACTAGGGTTTACACCAACACTTTTTGGTAAAGTTCTTTCTTAACTTTTATTCCTTTTTTTATTATAATTCCTTGAATTAATTTTTTATTTTCAAAACATATTCATTTAAAGTTTCCTAATTTTTCTATCCGTTGAGACTCGTTATGAATTTCGTCGACGTTATGAATTTAAGCTAAAATTCATAATTCTCACTTTAACTTTAACAATACCTTTAAATTTATTTATAAAGGCCATCCCCTTCATTAAACATCATATTTATTTTTATTTCCATCATTTATCTATCTCTTTCCATCCTGAGTTTCTATTACTCGTCTACGTCTTATTACCTTTGGTCTTATATTTACATGGAGGTTTGCATAAATAGTTTGCAATTTGTAGTTATTAGCAATCAGAACACTTAGTCATGATACCAACCTTCAGGATTTATTTGATTGATGTTCAAAACAATGAAAAGAAAAGGCATGGCAGGAGCTTGTAAATAGAAAAAATTGAATATGATAAAGCTAGTGTGAGGCCAGATATCTAATCACCTGCTGCTTAGGTTGATCCCAACTTATGTTATTTGCCATTTGACTTCATAGAACCCTGAAGTCTACCTATTTACACAGCAAACATGTGTCAGAGTTAGTTTTACGAATCCTTCCATTTGATACTGCCAAATCATATGAAATTTCATTAGTCCCATCTCCAGGCCGTGAACATGTGTCTAAAGAGATTTTATACCGCTTTGGGAGCTCATAATGAATCTCTAAATTCAGGAAAAGATGGACAATTGAAATCAGCGAATGACTTTCACCAGTTCCCACTAAAGTGCTACATTTCCAAGAAAGCATTTGTAAACTATGGGGGCATGAAATAATTGAATATTGAAGGCAGAACTGCATAAAAAGTGGATGGATGGTGGAACGTTGACCCATGGCAAGGGTCTAAAGCAACTTACACTGCAATATTATTATAATACAACTCACACATTTTCCATTCATTTCTTGTAATCTTTATACAGCCCTGAGTGCTTAATTTCAGGAATTCAAATGTGTGTAACGGATGAATATTTACAATCAGAATCAATAGCAATATTTGCAGGGATAACATACTAATCCTACAGTTATGGAAAGCACATAATCTAGCATTTCATATGATGACAGCTACACTTGAATTGGCAGTGATTCGAATTCATCAGTTTCCTTGATACGCCCCCACAAGAACGGGCTACCATCAGATAGGTCGATCTTGTCACATAGGAAATCTGTTCGTTGCCTGGAGAGAGGCTTGGTTAGCAGATCAGCTAGCTGGTCAGTTGTGTGGACATGTTGAACAGCAAGAATATTTTTTGCAACCAAATCTCGCACAAAGTGGATATCAATCTGTATATGTTTCATCCGGGAATGCTGGACAGGATTAAAACTTAGGTGTGTTGCACCCAGGTTTTCACATAAGAGGAGTGGTGGCTTTGAGAGACTGAACTTTAGTTTCTGGAGCAAGGAAACCAGCCACACAGACTCTGCTGCAGCCATTGCCAAGGCCCTATACTCGGCTTCAGTTGATGATCGTGCAATTGCACGTTGCTTTTTAGAACTCCAGGAAATGGGTGTGTTACCAAGAAATAGTAGATAGGCTGAAGTGGATTTCCTGTCGTCCAGATTACCAGCCCAATCAGCATCTGAAAAACAAGTTAATGTAGTGCTTGATGTTTTGCTGATAGTAACACCATGAAAAATTGTGTTCTTCAAGTAGCGCAGCAATCTTTTTGTTGCTGTCCAATGAGTCTGCGTGGGATGATGCATAAACTTTGAGAGTTTATTGACAGCAAAGCTGATATCAGGTCGTGTAAGAGACAGGTATTGCAAGGCGCCAATAACTTGACAGTATTCGGTGGAGTCAACAGAGGAGGAACCATCATCCAGTTGTAAGGAAACAGATGTTGAAAGAGGCGTGGTGACATCCCTAGCACCGTCCATACTAGTCTTGGCAAGTAAATCTCTGATATACTTGTGCTGGGTGAGAAACAAGCCGGCTGCAGTAGGGATAACCTCCACACCAAGAAAAAAATGTAGTGACCCCAAGTCTTTGATGGAAAATTTTTGGCCAACATGATCAATGATGCTTGCAACAAAAACTGAATTATTGCCTGTGATAATTAAATCATCAACATACACTAGGCAATAGGCAAGAGTGGAACCAGTATGAAACACAAATAGAGAGGAGTTAGATTTAGAATTAATGAAACCAAACTCTGTTAGTGCATGTTTAAGTGTAGAGTACCAAGCACGAGGTGCTTGTTTGAGGCCATAGATAGCCTTGGTAAGACAGCAAACATAATCAGGATGTTCCGGATTCCTGAAGCCAGGAGGTTGCTTCATATACACTTTTTCGGTGAGATGCCCATGAAGGAATGCATTATTAACATCCAACTGCCTCAATGACCAACCCTGCATCACAGCAATAGCTAAAACAGTTCGTATGGTGACAGATTTAACAACAGGACTGAATGTTTCTTTGTAATCCAGTCCTGGTCGCTGATTGAACCCTTTGGCCACTAGCCTGGCTTTGAACCGATCAACAGTCCCATTAGCATGCCTTTTAACCCGAAACACCTATTTACAGCCGACAATATTACAATTAGTTGGAGGGGATACTAATTGTCAGGTATTGTGACGCATTAAGGCAGTTAATTCAGAGGACATGGCTTCACGCCATCTGGAATCAGTGAGTGCTGCAGCAACACTCGAAGGTTCCAAGGAAGATGGGAGAGGGTGTTTGGTAACAAGGAATGATTTTTTTGGTTTATAGATATCATTCATAGACCTAGTAGTCATTCGGTGGACTCGCACCGCAGTGTTTTCAGGGACAGTGGGGGCAGGCAATTCCATTTAAGTATTTGGATTTAAAAGCAGGGGAGAAGGAGGAGTACTTACCTGGAGAGGGGACGGCGCAGAGAGTGTCACAAGCTCAGACGATGGCAAGACTTCAGTACCCACATCCGGAGAAGTGCTGGGACTAGCAAAAGAAAGCTTTAGTAATGAGATCATCACAGATGAATGGTGCCCAGTAGATGGAGAAGGAAGAGAACTGTTATGATCTGGTTGATGGAAAGGAAAGGACCCTTCATGAAAAATGACGTGGCGAGAGGTGATGATTTTTTTGGTTAATGGCTCAAAACATAAATATGCATTTTGGGATAGGCTGTAACCCATGAATGTGCATGGTTTGGATTTTGGCTCAAGTTTACGTTTATTATATGGTCGAGTTAATGGATAACAGAGACAGCCAAACTGCTTAAACTTGAGATAATTAGGCCTTTGGTTGAATAATTTTTCAAACGGGGATTGATTATGCAAAGTAGCAATGGGCATATGATTGATAAGATAAGCAGCGGTTTGAAAAGCATAGGGCCAATAATAGAGAGGCATGTAAGCGTCGGTGAGTAAGGTAAGACAAGTTTCAACAAGGTGGCGATGTCGCCTTTCAGACATCCGTTTTGTTGGGGAGTATGGGGAGCAGTAGTGTAATGACTAATGCCATGAATAGAAAGATATTTTTTTAGGCCAATATATTCCCCACCATTATCAGAATAAAGACTTTTAATTTTTGTGTTGAAACGATTTTCCACAAGATTACAAAATTGTGGAAAAATGGTTTGAACATTTGATTTATGAGTCATGGGATAAAGCCAAATATATTTGGTATAATGATCCACAAAAATAACATAATATTTTGAGCCATTAATTCCAAGATCATGAGATGGGCCCCAAACATCCGTGTAAATTAATTCAATTGGGGCAGTGCTGGAAAGTCCATGAGTACTAAATGTTTGACGATGAGCTTTGTTTTGATAGCATGAAGTGCACATAGAGAAATGACCATTTTTATTGGTAGGTAAAGAAAAAACATTAATGAACTGATGAACCAATTTGGACGATAGATGACCAAGATGTTTGTGCCATCCATCAGGTGTAGTACGTTCATGAACATAGGCAATAATATTTTTCTTGGTGGATTGTAGATGCTCCGGAAATGGGTACACTCCATCTTCACATGCGCCTTTGAGCAGGATCGCCCCCATGATCCGATCCTTCACCAAAAAATAAGTAAGATGAAATTCAATGTAAACATTGTTGTGCTTGGTAAAATGGTGAACAGAAATGAGATTTTTATGAATAGTTGGAACATAGAGAGTGTCATGTAAATGAAAGACACGATTAGACGAGTTAAGAGACAATGACCCAATATGAGACACAGGCAAACCTGATCCATCACCAATTATCACCTCATCAGTACCATCATATTCAGAATTAATCATCAAATTAGAAAGATCAGTGGTCATATTGTGAGATGCGGCTGAGTCAACGAGCCACTTCTGATTTTTCTGTTGAGAGGAAGCTGCACAATTTGCAGTGAAATCAGAAGTAGACATTTTGGGACAATGTTTGGCTGTATGACCCAGCTAATCACACCATTGACATTTTGGTTTAAACCGCCTGTGACCCGAATTGAATGACCCATTTCTGGGAACTCCACTGTGTCCACGAGAGTTATGAGAAGCAACCGGGGGGCGCCATTTAAACTGTCTGGAATTAGAAGAAAATTGAGGGCTCCATCGATTAGAATAATTAGCAGTGGGAACAAACTAGGTGGCAGATTGGTGCTCAAGCCGTCGAAGATAACTCTCATGACTGACAAGAAGGTCATGAATTTCTTTAAATTTCAGAGAAGTCTCACGGACACGAATGGGAGCTGCAATTTCTCTAAATTCAATACCCAAATCCATTGAGTATGTATAGGGTTAAATCATCGTCTGAAACAGGATGATCAATGATTACTAGTTCATCTGCAATCACTTTGATTCCTTGAAGGAATTCAGTAACTGTGCGAGACCCACAATTGCTCAAGGTCAAATCTTCTTTGAGCTGCATCACTCGTGTTCTTGATTCGCCCCCATATAAACAGGTAAGTGCCATCCAAGCCTTATGGGATGTTTTGTAGGCAACAAGAAGAGGGGTAATGGTGGTGGAGGTGGAGGCGAGGATGGCATGTAAGATGAGCTTGTCTTGACGAATCCAGTGGGAATTCGCAGCTTTGGAGGCAGTGGAATTTAGTGCATCAATGGCAGGGCATGTGTGTATACCTGTTACAAAACCAATAAGGTCATAGCCAATAAGTAAGGCTTCAAATTGAGCCCTCCACTGAGGAAAAGTAGAGGGAATGAGTTTTTCGTTGATGGTTGTGGCAGCATTGATTGTGATGATGGGTGAGTTTAATGAGTCAATGGTAGATGCAGAGATGGTGGTCATGTTGCAGGAAGCAGGAAGAAGGAAATAAGAAGGATGAATACTCGTTAGAGATTTTTAGGCTCTGATACCATAAAGCAACTTACACTGCAATATTATTGTAATACAACTCACACATTTTCCATTCATTTCTTGTAATCTTTATACAACCCTGAGTGCTTAATTTCAAGAATTCAAATGTGTGTAACGGATGAATATTTACAATCAGAATCAATAGCAATATTTGCAGGGATAACATACTGATCCTACAATTATGAAAAGCACAGAATCTGGCATTTCATATGATGAAAGCTACACTTGAATTGGCAGTGATTCGAATTCATCAGTTTCCTTGATAGGGTCTCTATTCAGTAAAGGGGAAGAGTTTACTGTTTTTATTGTCCAAATTTTGACTATTAATTGGAGAAACCATAACAAATTACACACAGTGAAAGCATGCTTTTATATGATCCGGGAAAATTGTCTAAATAAAGCTGTAAAGTACAGAGCCAACTACAACATGATATAAGCAAACAGAGGAAATGAATGAAAGTCTTTCTTCACAATTGACATGAATGTCTTCTTAGTAAGAGAGGGAAGATACGAGGGGGGATTGAAAATTCTAATTTTGTACCTGAGGAAGGTCTAAAAGACTTGATTGCTGGTTTTCAACCTGAATAAGCTGTTCATGGATCAAAGACATCTACTCGTGATCTTTGTGGAGAGAAAAGAAAGGTTAAGTTACATGTAATTATCCCATTGTAGAGCATCTTAAAGAACATTTCTAACTTATATTAATTTAGTAGAAATGTCGTAGCTGATAAGGGATGTGATACAACACGTCACTCTCCATAATTGTAGGAGATAATATAGCTAGATAGATTTACATTATTCAATTGTTGTTTTCTATTGTAACTATACTGCACATTACTTATAAATATAACTCTCTCAGCACAGAATCTCTGCGGCTTTATAATTACTTTCATGGTATCAGAGCAGTATAGGATTAACATCCACCGATCCAATGGCTTCAACTGCTCTCAATTCTTCTTTCTCTTCAAACAATGTTTTATATGATCACCATCAAACTTTCTTCTACCAACTATCTTTTTTAGCGAAATCAGATTCTGCCACTCCTAAAATCTGAAAATCTACTTGGTTATATTGATGGATCTCTGCATGAGCCCCCATAATCCATCCTATTCGATTCAATCAGTATTCCCAACCTCAAACATGCCATCTGAAAATCAGAACACCAGCACCTACTTATACTCCTTCTTTCATCCCTGACCGAGGAAGCCATGGTTGAAGTTCTTGGTCTCTCTACTTCTCATGTAGTATGGATTGCACTTGAATCATCATTTAGTCATAGATCCAAAATTCATGAAATTCATCTTCAAGATGACTTGCAATTCATTTAAAACGAGGGTCTCGCAGTGTTACTGAGTACTCTCGTTCATTTAAAGCAATTTGTGATCAACTTGCTGCCATGGGCTCTCCTGCTAATGAAATAGATAAAATTCACTGGTTTCTTTGTGGCCTAGGCTTTGAGTTTGCGAACTTCTCAACCATCCAGCTATCTATTTCTCCTCTACCTTCCTTTCATGATCTTGTCTCCAAGGTTGAAAGTTTCAAAATTTTTCAAAAGTCACTTGAAACACCTGCTCTCCCATCTGCTGCTTTTGTTGTCACTAAAGGCCATTCCAATCAGCAATGCAATGGAGGTTTTCGTAAGTTTCATGGCAGAGAAGGAGGATCTTTTTATCCTGGACATGGCAAGGGACATGGAAACTCTTATTCACCCCATTGCCAGATCTGTCACAATATTGGTCATACAGCTGCACATTGTCCTGATCGCTATGCAAAGTTTGCTAACTTTGCCAATGTTGCTGAAACTGTCTATCCCTACTCTTCACCTCACATTGCAGCCGATTGATATACTGATACTGGAGCTGCTGCACATATGACGCCAGACTCCTCTCAACTGGACAAGGTTGAACCATATAATGGTTAGGATTGTGTAATAGTAGGTAATGGAGCCTTTTTTCCGATTACTCAAAATGGTACTCTTTCCCCTACTCCAAATATTAATCTTTCGGATGTTTTAGTTGTTCCCCAACTCACCAAAAATTTGTTATCCATTAGCAAATTAACTTTTGATTATCCCTTATCTATTACATTCATTGACACATCGTTTCTCATACAAAATCGCAATACAGGAAAGGTGGTGGCAACCGGTCATCGTCATAAAGATGGTCTTTATATGCTAGAACATAGTCAATCTACATTTGTTTTTTCTCTTAAAAATAATTCTATGCATGCCTCTTACGATGTTTGGCATGCACGTTTAGATCATGTTTCATATTCTATTATTTCTTTATTAAATAAAAAAGGTTGTCTTTCTGTTACTTCTTTACTACCTTCTCTCAACCTGTGTGTTGCTTGTCAGTCTGCTAAAAGTCACAGACTACCTTTTAATGTCAATGATCAACATGCTTCTCATGTTTTAAAACTCATTCACTGTGATATATGGGGACCTGCCCCTATTACATCTTCATCCAATTTTTGTTATTACATTATATTTGTTGATGATCACTCGCGGTTCACTTGGTTTTATCCTATGACATTAAAATCTCAAGCTTTTATGATTTTTAAGCAATTTCAAACTCTTGTTGAGGTTCAGTTCTCCTGCAAAATCAAAACCTTTCAAAGCGATGGGGGAGCTGAATTTACAAGCAATCAATTCCAATCTCATCTTCATGCTTCTAGCATTCGTCACCAAATGTCTTGTCCATACACTCCTTCCTAAAATGGTCACGCTAAACGTAAACATCGTCATATCACTGAAACTGGTCTAGCCTTGTTATTTCATTCTCAGGTTCCTTTATCACATTGGGTTGACACATTCAGTACTGTTGTTTTTACCATCAATCGGTTGCCTTCACTTATCCTTGACAACCTTTCTCCCTATGAGATTTTATTTGGTAAGCCACCCGTGTATGCTGAATTCCATCCTTTTGGTTGTCGTGTGTTTCCTTGTTTACGAGATTATGCACCTCACAAATTTGCTCCACGTAGCACTGCTTGTATCTTTCTTGGCTATAGCATGTCTCACAAAGGGTTTTGATGTCTTGATCCTTCTACACAGCATATTTACATCACCCGTCATGCCCGATTTGATGAGCTTAATTTTCCATTTACTAATACATCCTCTTCATGTGGTCCCACATCCCTAATTACTTCATCTTTTAATGAACCTGCTGTCACCGTTATTTCTACTGCAAATCGGCAAACTTTTCCATCACTTCCTATTGCACCTTCTATATCATCTTGTGTTCCTTGTACCACTAATCTTGTCAATGATTTTGTGCAGCATTTATCCTCTGAACCTACTGCCACAGGTGTTTCTCCAGACGAAACAGTTACTTCCCCTACTGTAACAGAAGCCACTTCTGTTGTTTCTCTGCCATCAGACCAACATGCACTTCCTTCCGGAGCTTCTACTAATCTTCATCTGATGATCACTAGAGCTAAGGCTGGTGTCTTCAAGCTCAAACATCACTCATATGTTACAACCATGTTGCCTTCACCATTGGTCCACGCCTTGCTTACTACACAGGAACCACAAAGTTTTTCATCTGCCTCTAAACAACCCGGTTGGGTTGCTGTTATGAATGAAGAATTGGATGCCCTTTCCTCTAATGACACATGGGACTTGGTTCCGCATCCACTTCACACAAACATTGTTGGTTCAAAGTGGATCTTCCGTGTCAAATATTTAGATGATGGCACTATTGATCATCTCAAAGCACGTCTTGTTGCTAAAGGTTATTCCCAACTTCCTAGTTTGGATTTTCATGACACCTTTAGCCCTGTCGTTAAGGCCTCTACTATGCGCCTTGTGCTCTCACTTGCAGTCTCTTCTCAATGGCCTCTCCACCAGCTAGATGTCAAAAACACCTTCCTTAATGGTCTGTTAAATGAAACTATCTATATGGAGCAACCCCCTGGCTATGCTGATCCACGCTTTCCTTATCATGTCTGTAAGTTAAAACGAGCACTATATGGCTTAAAGCAAGCCCTTCGGTTTGGTTTCATCAATTCAATTCTTTTTTGCAGCAATTTGGTTTCACATGCAGCACTGCAAACCCCTCTCTCTTTGTCTATGCTCGCTCCAACATCATGCTTTACCTCTTGCTCTACGTCAATGACATTGTTGTTACTGGCAACAATATTCCCTTCCTCCAGCATTTCATTCTACAACTTCATCGTGAGTTTGCCACGAAGGACTTAGGCGCATTGAATTCTTTCCTGGGCTTGGAGGTTTCCTCCTCTGAAAATGGCCTCTTCTTGAGTTAAGCAAAATATGTCTATGATATTCTAGTTCGTGCTCAGCTTCTAGAATGCAAGCCAACACCTACTCCCATGGTTGTCTCGCAACAATTGTCCAGCGATGGTGATGCCTTCCATGATCCCACGCTGTTTCATTCCATGGTGGGTGCTCTGCAATATTTAACGATCACTCTTCCTGATCTAATGTATGCTGTAAATTCTATAAGTTAGCATATGCAATCCCCTATAATGCCCCGCTTTCAAGCCCTCAAAAGCATCCTTCGGTATGTTAAAGGCACTCTTCACTATGGTATCTTCTTCTCTTCTTCGTCATCAACTGGTCTTACTGCCTACTCTACGCTGATTGGGCCGGTTGCCCTGACACTCGTCGCTCCACCTCCGGTTATGCAATCTTTCTAGGTGACAATCTCATATCATGGAGTGCTAAGAAACAACCCATTGTTTCTCGTTCATGTTGTGAATCTGAGTATCGTGCCTTGGCTCACACGGCTTCTGAAGTTGTCTGGCTAACTCATCTTCTTCGTGATCTAAATGTTTCCTTATCACACCGGCCACTACTCCTTTGTGATAACAAAAGTGAACTGTTTCTTACTCTTAATCCAGTCTCACACAAAAGGTCGAAACACATCGCTCTTGACTATCACTTCATTCGCGAGCTAGCAGCATCAGGGACCATTCAGCCTAAATTTGTGCCATCCAACCTGCAAATTGCTGACATTTTTACAAAAAATCTCTCTCAGCCACTGTTCATATTCTTTCACTCCAAGCTTCGTGTTCGTATTAATCCCACACTCAACTTGCGGGGGGATGATAAGGGATGTGATACAACACATTACTCTCCGTAATTGTAGGAGATAATATAGCTAGATAGATTTACATTATTCAGTTGTTATTTACTACTGTAACTATACTGCACATTACTTATAAATATAACTTTCTCAGCACAGAATCCGTGGCTTTACAATTACTTTCAGTAGCCACTGGCTTTACAATCTCTGTGGCTGCAATAGTTTTAATGCACACAAATAAGAAAAAAAGCCTACTTCAGTACTAAGCAAAAGTCCAAGACTGCGCTTTAGTACTGAACCATGCTAGAGATTCTTCCATTCAGTTCCTTAACTTTTACTTTTGCCTCCAGTAACTGGAGACCATTATGAGATAAACGGGTTGCCAAATTAACAAAAAGAATAAATAACAAACCTAACATGTGTGGCTTGGGATGATAATTTAATACTTCTATTTCTAATATGGCAACCGAGACCATAGCACAGTACCAGCTGAAGAAGCTCTCTAATGTTCCAGCACGTATAAGTTTGTCCCTCTTGCCTAACTGATCAGCACCAAAGGGGAAGATGATCTTGTGCCACCAGCTCCAACAGCCATGAGGCCTAAAAGCAGAATATAAAAGCAGAAGCTGTAATGTCGATGTAGATTCACAACTGTCATGAAATTGGACATAAGAAGGTGGTCTTGCTCCCGTAATTATAGTTGTTAACCACAACAGAACCATGCCCAGTACAATAAAATTAAGTTAATTGCTAGTACTTGTGAGGTTGGCATATCACTCGACAAAGGTAGGTGAGCAGCATGTTGACCAATAGGAATTTTATTTGAACAGTCCACTGCTCTGATCGTTGCATGACAGCGTTAGACAACATCCAAATTATACATAAGACTTTGATATTATATATCCTGTACTCTGTACAAAACTGAGTTTCCCAGCTACCAATAATCACATGAGCAAAATTGTGATGGATCAAAATTTTATTGTGTACAAAAGGTACCTAAAACTCAACTCATATGGCATAACCTGGACAAAATGTGAATAAGGCTCATTTTTACCTCTCTCAAGGCAATTAATAGCTTCTTTCCCTAGAGAAAACAGGATTTGTTCTCTTGGTTAAGAGAATCAGCCAAAGAAATCTGATTATCCATGACAAGTTTGAGCACCAAACGTACTAATCTGGGCTTTTAAGAAAATATAATACTCTCTACAGAAAAAGAAAATTCAAGACAATCGAAGACAAGCAAGTTGTGAATAAAAACCAAGGAAGCGCGTTTGTTTTTGTAGCAGCTTTCACGTTTTGAGCAGAACCACAGATTATATTGTTTGGTTACAAAAGAAAGCTGTGTTTTTATTAGTGGGATCCACCAATAAACTGAGGTCCAACTTCAGTTATTTGCAAGCATCTTTCACTAGCTTTTTTCTTTTTTTATTGCGGTTCACATAACTGTGCTGCATCCTTCTTGTTTTCTACTGTTGATAACCTAAACAGACGAAAATGACCTTCTTCTTCCTTCTCCTCGATTGAGTGACCAGAACAACAAATCAAGCTAGCATCAATAAAACCAGAATACGAATCAAAGGTTTTAATGAATCTTCTGTCCAAGTCATAAGCTGCATATTTTAAGCCATAAGTCCCAAACTTCTTTTATTACAAAAACCAAAAAAAAAATTTCTAGCATTCTTAAGACCCCCAATAAAACCTTCGGCTTCCATAAAATCATACTTAATTGCATAACTTTAAGCCAGAGGACACAAATTCAAAGCCGAAGGTGATACAAGAAACAGAATCAAATTTGCTCCAACGCCAAGAGAATTTGTCAAGAAATGCTACGCATGAAGAACATTCCTAAAAGAATGAATGAAAAAAATGAGATACCTTTGCATTGTCCAACCGTAATGAACAAGAACAATTTTCATAAAGAGCATGAAAGCAAAAAAAACAAAGCCACAAGCAATTTACAAAGAAAACAAGTATAAATTGTTCCAAATACACCTAACATAAGCTTGTACTTACATGCCAGTAATTATGGTCAACTGTGAGCAACTTGGTGATAGAATAAGTACCAACACCAAGAACGATCATTGCATTGATGGTCTTATCAATTAACCTCTCGGATTCCAATTTCCTCTCTATACTCTCTCCATCAATACCAGAACTTGAAGCTAAGGAGAACCCTTCAAAAGAAAACTACCTTCACTCCCTCCAAACCCACTCACCTGAGTAGCCAACTTTGTCCCTTCTCTCTTTGCTTGACTCGCTACTATCCCTTCTTGCTGGTCTACATTGTCACCACTCTGTACTGGAATAACATTGAGCTCTTCTTAGACAACAGAATTCAAGTGCCAGCTCTGTTTGTTTCTGGAGAAAATTTGGCTCTTTGGCAATTTTGGGTTGAGAAACTGAGGGTTTTGCATGTTTTTTGAAATGGTTTTGTTGGTTTTTGAAAGAGGAAAGACGTGAAGAGAAATGTTGTGCAAAGCAGCCATTTTTGGATACTAAGTTGAGTTGACCAAGTTATCAATCTAACTGTTCGTTTCTCCAAGTTAGAGCGTGTGAAGGAAGTTAGGTTATAATGATAGGTTACTGATTTGGCATTTTATGGACTATGATATCATGTTTAGGCTTGCCTGTGTTTTACTTTGGTGTACAGCTGTAAAGATGTTGGTTGTGTAGGGGTAGGGCATGGGGAGGTGATGAAATCCTATTTTGTGATTGACGTTCATGAATCTATCCTCAGCATGTAAGTAATGAGACAATAAAATCAATTTTGTAATTTGCATGACTAATTTTACAATGTATTAATAATCAAATATATATTAATAAAATTGTAAAATAAAAAAATTAATATATGTTCTTTTTGTTATTTTATTACTGATATTAATTTCAACTATAGTTTTAATCAAATATATATTTTAGTATAATTATCCACAACAAAATGATTTTTTAAAACTTATTTTTTTTAATTATAACCATAAAAGTTATCACAATACCAAATACACTCTAAAAAAACCCTGCAACAGGAACATGAGGACCATGAACTGGACGATCAACCCTAAGATATACTCAGCCAAGCCAAAACCAATCATCCAACACACTATAGTCACTTCAAGCAACATAAAAATAAAATTGTTGGGCTCTTGAATAACTTGGTAAAACACACCTTCTCTTTCTGAGCAGTATTATTGTTAATGATACATGAAAAAACTACACAATAATATTAATTTCTTGGTTGATTCCAATCAGCTCTAGGTAGGCTTCACCTAACCCATTTCAGATACTCGTGCCCCATCAGCTCCAGGTTGGCCTAGCTAAGCCCACCAACATCGGACAACCCGTCCTTTGTCTGATTGACCTGATCCTCTTTCTCTATCATTCTCGTCATTTTTATGGTGTTTTATACAATGTATACATTTTCATAAATATCTCTATAAATATATAGGATATTTATAAGATATTTAAATTAAATATCTTATAACTTTTATATATATTTCTTAAATATTTATAGTAATCTTTCTAAACTTCATGTCTTTAGACAGTACAAGACTCAACACAAGTCTAACACAACACAAATCTAATGCAGGACTTAAACAAGGCTTAAGGAACATTTAAGACTAGAGAATACCATTTATTCTCTCTTTACATCCAAATACAACTCATTATCCTCATCACCTATACAAAAACTATATTAACTTAAGCATCAAAGTGTTTTTTCTTACAGATGTTATCTAGCCCATAAAGTCCTTCAGATCCAGTTTTATCAACTTATAGAAAACATCCTCAATCTTTTTCCTGGGGATTTCTTTCAGCCTCATTATTGGTGTTGTCTGTGGGAATTGACAAAAAGTTAGTTCATTCTTGTTTCTCAAAAGCTCTTTTCATAACTAACAAAACCCCAACATAGTAGTGGCTATGTCTATGGCTACCCCTATATATTGCTATATCAGCGACTATATCTACATCTATGCCGATAACATGCCAACATCTAAGCCAGTGGTTAGGCCTACAATTACGCCCACGATTATACCCCACGTGGCTATGCTAGCAGCTACTCCCAAATAACCCCCATAGCTACTCTTATAATGACCCCACTCTTCATGGCTATGCTTGTGGTTATGCCTCGTATCTACGTCTATAAACAACTTTTATAATGGCTTGTATGCATAAAAAGTAACATTACCCATCGTAAGTATTTCCTTCCCTACTCTTGCTAGGTCAAGTCTTCCATACATATTTGTTTGCAAGGCTTTGGGGGCTCTGATGATACATGGAAAAACTATACGTAAGTATTTCCTTCCCTACTCTTGCTAGGTCAAGTCTTCCATACATATTTGTTTGCAAGGCTTTGGGGGCTCTGATTCAGTTAGGGTTTAAGTTCGTGAAACCATCCGACTATTTGTTAAGTGCTTGAACTGGTAATGATTGATATACATACCATCTCACTACCTATTGAGCCCACATATTACCTCCATGAGGGTAATCACTAGGACAACAAGATACCCTTTTGAGACTAGATAGTGCTTACCTCAATGTCTCACGTAAAAAGACAGAACTTGCTTGTATGATGTATGTTCCATAAATAAACTTTATTGCATTAAGACATGCTAAACCCTAAAAAGCATCTTGATTTGCGAGACTTTGGGCTGATAAAATAGCCACCATTAAAGAGATGACCTTTGTTGAATATAGGTTGGATTTTAAATCCTTACAGTTATTAGAAGGTGATTGTTTCAGACTAAATGATAGTAAATTATCACCCATTAAAAATGTGAGTTGCTCTAGAAACAACTTGAAGAAGGTCATCTCACACTTGAAAAGCATCTGTGAGGATGGGTTTTTAAAGAAATATGGGACGATATAGAAAATCACGAAGGAGTACATGCAAAATTCAACAATTAAAGCCTTGATGCATTTTTGGGACCTCAAGTACTAGTGCTTCACTTTTGGGAATATAGACATATTTCATACTTTGAAAGAGTATGGTTTACTGACCGAATTCCATCGAAATTTATACAAAGTCAACCGAATTCCATCGAAATTTATACAAAGTCTACTTCCACCAAAGGCACGACAAAGTGCTAATTGAATTGGTCAAATTGATTAAAGTTTCAAATCTCCATAAGATATTGGAGAAAAGTGCTACTAGCCTAAAATGAAAGTTGATCGATGAGGTATTTGAAAGGAGGAAGAATGAATTTACATTTATTGAAGAAAAGGCAGAATACTTGCTTCAAGAATTTTTGGGGTAGTGTTATTTCCAAACCTCACTGGAATAATCAGTTTAGAAGCAACTGCAGCTTTTGTTGCATATCAAAACACTCAGATAAATCCCACTACAGTGATACTAACAAAAACTATCTTAATGCTCAACCATTGTAGGAGGGATGATAATGGATCAATAAGATGTTGTGAACAGTTGTTGTACATATGGCTTCTTAGCCATATAGAAACCAAAAAGATCGGTATTTAACAACTTTTAGTGGTTTAGTCAAAAACCATTGGAGATAATTAAAAAAGATAAATGGAAGGACCTAAACGAGAAAAACTTAAAAGTAAAATTGCAAGGAATCCTGTAAGGAGAAGTGAAGTGGAAAGCCTTATAGATGAGAGCAACAAATTGCTTAATAAGTTCTAGGTAAAGACGATAAGTGCCTCTGATTGGAGTAGCTGGATATATCAGCTACGCATCCGTTTTGGTTGTACGTCAACTTAGGGGCATATAGCATGTGCCAAGGACAACCGGGATATCCTAATTATTCGGATTATTCAAGGACCAATCTACTTTGAAAGTTGTGGAAAACATCAAGCAAGACTAAAAGGTTATGGTATTGGTCAAAAAGGAATCATATGATTTGAGAGATCCAGTTACTAGTGAAATGTATCCAAGGTGGAGAAATCTATTACTAGTCACTAGCTTTTAAAAACCCATAGAAAGTCACAAAAAGAAACCCAATTAAAAAAAAAAAAGAAACCCAATTAAAAAAACATTCAAAATTATACAATTGAATAGATTTTTGTGCATCAATTACAAGGCTTTGAAAAGCTCATATAAAGTCATAAAAAGACCAATAAAAATTAAATAAGTTTTTTGTTTTTTTAACAACATAAATAAACTGAAACGAGTTGGTTTAAACTAGTTTTGATTTGGTATTGGCTTTGAATTAAAAAACATTGTTCTGGTTATTTTTTTAAGTGAAAATCAAATCAAATCGAAAATGCTCATCTCTCCTTATAATTCTTTGCTTTCCTAACGAGTTATGCAATGCTTTCTTTAGCTCCCAAATAGAATCCCAACTAATGGAACCCAATGGATATAAAAATTCAAGAATTTATAATTAAATCAACATTCTCAAGAAAACTAAATGTAAACTTGCAATTAAGTTTGACACAATGATAATTTGTACCAAGACACTAAGACTATAAATAATCAAACCCCCAACCAATGTCTATAAAGAGATGCGAATGAAAAGTATAGAAGTCGCTATAAAACTATGTCAATTCTTTGATAAGTCAAAGTAATTCAATAAAGAACTAAAAGCATAAGCAAAACCTCACACATAATAATAATTGCTGAAATCAAAGTATAAAAAAAAAACTTAAATACAAGTTAAATAACCTTATTTATAATAAATAAAAATATCATAAATAATATTTGAAAAATATTAAAAGAGTTTTAAATAAAATAAAGAAAAAAAAACTTAAATCAACTAGAAAACTAATACAATTCTCGTACAATAGTTTCTGAACCTTATCATAAAGCCTTTTCAATATTTGATTCCCTTAAAAATTTAATCCAATATAAAATAAGACCTCTAGAAATTTCTAGTAAAATTTTAGTTTAATTTAACAATCAAATTAAAAATTATGCTTATTAGATTTAAAGTGTGCATTATAAAACATAAACCGCTAACAACCAAAATTACTTAGCCAATAAAGTAGTAATATCTAGATTAAATTAATCAAGATCTATTGTCATCACTTGATAAAAATATAGTAAACTCATTAAATACATCTTTAAGCATCTTCCCCTTACCCTTATTGGGTATTAAATCATGCTGGTATCTCTTTCATGTTAGATGAGAGAGGTCGTGATAATATTTGTTTGATCATTTCCAGGTCCAATGGCCTAATATTTCGCTTCATAGCAACAAACCTTTCTAAAAAATAAAATCACTTTCCATGTTTGCGTTTCTTACTAGTAATATTCAAACCTCACATTTCTTCTAAATAATGCCCCCTGATCAATATATGCATCGCTAAGGCCAAAGATGGAATGGCCTGGCAGAACTGCAGACATCTGTTGTGTAAATTAAAAACAAACATAATCATTAAATGCCCCAAATTGCTTGAATTCAGACAATCAACATGAGCTTAGACTGGGGACAGATAAAGGTGCTTCCCCTAAAATAAAATAGAAAACATAGAGGTTCATTTACAGTAGCCCTCTAGATGGATTTGCTGAGTAAGACTTTCTTCTATGGTTGGCCTCGCATTCAAAATCTACACTTTGAATTTTATCCGAGGCAGACGAGAGGTTGGAATTTTGATAACTCAAGATTTTATTCACTTCAACTGTTGTTGTTACAAAAAGACAAACAAAACGGTGATGAAAAAAGGATCTTTTCCTTCTCTTACATATAAAAACTGAACCACCCTCAGGCAACTTTGCTCCCACTGATTATATTTTTGCAACGCTTCATGTGCTTTTGCCAGCAGCTTTGCCCAAGGAAGTAAAGTTCAACCTGCCAGCACAGGGAAAGTAAATATATTCTCAGTTTGCCTTGCAGGTCCCGGCAAAAAGGTGGTCAAATATCAAAACCAACAGTCCAAACTACAGCTGCCTTCCAATTAAAATTTTGTTCTCACAATTAGATTTTGCTTTTTCCATAACATTGAAATGCCAACCTGATAAGTGGTTTCGGTTGTGCCACAGGTGGAGCTGAAGAGATTCCGTTGAACAATGGTGCCATAAGTTCAGCAGGCTTCAAGAATAAAACAGACAAGAAATGCAAGAGCAGTGTCAGATTCAAAACAATTTGGTCAATCCAAATGCAGTATGGCAAAGAAAATAAGCAACAAAAAGTCAGGGAACTTCCATCAAAAGATAGGAGCCATAAAAAGTGTTATGCAGCTCATTATATCAAACAAGTATTCTCGTACCAAAATTTTAATTTCCCTAAAATTTAATTTAAGAAATCGTTCAGCATACTAAAACTATTTTATTTCCAATTTGCATGACAACCATGGTAAATGGTGATGTTTGTTATATTGAGAATAGATGTTGAGCCTTTCATGTATGCTACACAACCAAAAAGCAGGTCTATCTCTGGTACCATTTCCCATAAAGGTAATTGTAGAATCACAAGTATCAGCTTTTTTCTTCACATGAAATGAAGAGGAAGAGAAGAAAAATGCTACAGTTATATAGCACACAAGTGATTGCAATCAACCACAACAAAAATAAAACATTATGTTCTACTCATTTGTAGACAGACATACATATTAGGGGAAAAACAGAACAGACCTCAAGCTCCTCCGAGCCACCGTTAGGGTACAAATAAGCAGATGGACCAGCTCCATTGCTGCATGCAACTGCTGCTATAGATTCATTTGTTTGTTCTACTGCTGTATTTGACAATGACGATTCCATTGGGCTACCTTTTGCAGCCCACTCTGAACCCTTTCCCTGATTTGTATATACAAAGTCATCTTCGAGCTCATCGAGTTCTTGTGGTAAAGCTTGGTGGGCAACATAAGGACCAGACATTATTTTATCAATTGCCAGCTTCTCAGCCTCTTTAGAACTTGAAGTATCATTGTTAGCTGGCAAACCTTTGTCCGGAAGGTTACATCTCAATATTCCATCAAGCTCACCATTTTGAGCAAAAATCCCTGCTAAATTTTGTGAATTATTTAAGCTTTCTGTTTCACTGTTGTCAGCTTTCTCCCCCTTCAATTCCCCTAAACTGTTTGTAATTACAAGGTCACTTTGTGTAGAGCAAGAACTGACATTACCAACAGGAGGACTGCCCTCATGAACTTCCCCACCGGAGGGAGGCATGGCAGCATAGCCCTTGGGATTTCTCAAGTTATTTTCTGTATCGTCATCAATTCGCTTTCTCTTCTTTCCCTCATCTGATCCATCAAGAACTCCTTTGCCTTCAATCTTATCTGCTGAAGAATTATTAGCAACCTTGGCTTCTGAACTCCGCCTACCATCCCAAGTTGCCTTTGATGGACGAGAAGGACGAACCCCACTTGGAAAAACAAAATTCGGTATGTTCCTCTTTTTTACATGAGTTACATGGATCTCCATTCCAGGCTTCCATAATGTGTACATGTTGACAGAGTTTTTGAATTCATCAACAGTTATCCTTATATCAAACTGTTCACCTTCATTTACAGGAACTCCTTGTTTACGTTGCAAGCCCATAAAGTAAGAGCAATGTAAAGGTCTTGATTTGTCTGAAAACTCGCCTGGGTGGGGGTGACATTGGAGCATGTTGTAGGTGTGCCTCTCAATCTACATTAGCAAATTACCATTAGAGATAAATAAAGGGTCAAACCAGAAACAGAGATGAACATAACCAAACAAAAATACTAAGTGGTGCTTCACCTTCAGGGTAAGTTGACGGAGACGGGATTCAACCCATCCCTTCCACTGTCTTAAATCATCTTCATTTTCAGCACTGATGTCTATCTGTAGATAATTCTTATATGCTTCAAAGAAGGAAAATGGCTCAAAAAGGGTGTCCCATTCTGCCTTGCTCACCTCCATAGCCTGCAACCACCAGAAGCCATCAAATTAATGCAGATAGTACAGACAACTCTGAGATATGAGCTAATACAAAGAAACAAGACATATCTGAAATGGTTATATCCTGATCCACATATACTAGTAAGGGGGGAGAGATGACATGAAACATAGAATCATACCTCACAAATTTCATTTCCTCTCTGAAACTCTTCTGTCATTATACGCAGTGTGCTCGAAGATACATTGTAGCTAGAATTCATTGAAGGATAAGCAGGAGTAATTATAGGCATCAAATGATATCTGTCCTTCGGATTTCTTCTAGGATCCCAAACAGGAAGACCAAGGGATCCTTCTTCGATAGCACATAGCATAACTGGGTTTGGCCAACGCCACTGAGTGTACACCCTGAAGAACCGAGACACTAACATATTTGGGAGTGCATTTGGAAATAGCTGGCATATGCGAGCAACAAGCAACGCCCAATTTATACCACCAAGAAACCCTGAAACCTGCAGATGAGAGATAGGTCAAATACTTTGACAAACAAAGAAGAAAGCTGGTGAAAAACATAGCATAAGATTCAATGCACCATCTCATACATTTGAATATACACCACGACGCTTTGCCCAAAACCTCATGCATCGCAATGTTGTGCGGAAATTCTGCACTTAATGGGGAAAAAAACAATTAGAGACAGTAGAAGAGTCAGAAAGCATCAAATCAGAAAATCAAAAGAAGCATAAATTACAAAGAAATGCCACTTGCCTGAATATTTGGCACCAAACGTAAAATCTGGTCAGTAACTCGGCAACCATTGAGACTTCGAACAGTCTGTTCATCTGCATTATGCAGCATCGAGTCTTGTGAAACATCTAAATCCTGTGACAAATCATTAAATTAAAACAATTTTATCCAAATAATCAAAAACTTGCCACATAAAAAAAAATGAGTTCCATATAGGTGGAATTAGTGAGTGGAATGCCATGTCATGTATTTTGCACACTTTTTCCCAAACTAACCCTTCTCCTTCAAATGACTATTATGTTCAACTTTAAAAAAAAATAGAAATCTAGATGCTATTTATGGGATTGAGGATTAAAAACTGAGAGGATTTTAGTGTAAGATGAGAATAATGACTTATAACAACAGAATAAAAAGAACCTGAACCCCCATGATAAAACTACTTCACTCGATTTGCGCATTCAATATAACTTCTACATGCTAAGTAAAGTATATCATCTCATTTGGATTCCACAGATTATACCACCAAGTCTACAAAGAAACATCATATTGGGTCAAGCATGTCATTGATTTTGACCACAGCGACAACAGAGATTCACAGAGAAAAAGAAAATAAAGCATGTTCATAAATAACAATGTTCATATAAAACAAACAAAAAAAAGTCACGTTAAACTGTCACTTACTTCAGGAATAACCCAAAGAGACAGTTTAGCATAAAGAAGATCAATAGAAACACCCTTAAATTTGAATCTCATCACTGGAACATGAGCATCAGGCACAGGGTGCAACTCTGTTACTTCAGGCATCTCTGACAACATTCTATGTAACTCACCAAAAAAATCTTCCTGCAGGCAAAGTTTGTAGTATAGTTATATTAATTGAGCATCACCAATTAAATCATACTAGAATAAAAATTTTTGCCCCATAAACAGGTAAGAGCTGATCTCACTTCTCTTGTTGCATGTCTAGGTCCCACGCAAAGAGTATCTATATCTGCACCGGGGCCATGCACCTAAAAAAATATATAGATAACAGTGTCACAAACTGTTACTCAAACGAGTTACAAGAATATAAAGTGGTGAGAGTCTTCAGATCATTAATCTGCACATTCGCCAAGCATCAATGAAACATTACAGCATTTGTTTCCTTTCCATTTTGATGAACAGAAAATACAAAAGAAAAAAAAATGGAGACCATCACACACTCTTTTATTTATTTATCAACTTATTTTTGTTACAAAGACAAGTCATTCAATACAAAAGGTTCTTTTCTTTCCATTGCTCTTAGATAGATGAGTATTTACAATTTTAAGCAACACAAGCAGTCCATTTATTTAGTTCAGCTTCAGCATTATACAAACTAAGGAAATCACTATGAAAAGAAAACATATAATGCAACTAAGAAGATTAGATCGAAAAGATTAATAACCTACCCCTAGGCGATAAGAACCAAATGTGAAAATCTTAGCATTTGCTTCTTGCACCAGTTGCTCATTCAACCGTTTAGCACGGCTAATTACTTTAACCCAATTCTTCACAATCTGTTCCATTTTGCAGTCAACATGAAACATTAAGAAGCACTCTACTAAATTACTTAAAATAAATGCTGGAGTATTGCAGTTCTTATGCAAGGAGCCAAAACAATCAAAAAACAAGATGCAAACTTTTCTGGCAAAACATGAGAATAAAAGAAAAAACTTCAGACCTGGTCAAGTCTCCCAAGTACTTCCTCTCTACTCACAGCTTCCTCCTGACTTTCATACAATCCCGCATCTTGCAAAAACTAAAGCAACACTCACATACTCAAAACTCAGAACTTACAGAACAAGAATTTATAATTTAGCAAATCACGAAAACAAAACCCAGCAAAGATCAAACCTTTTCGAGTTCACGGGTCTTTGTCACATCGTACTCTGTTGGTCCACCCAATGAAATTGGTTCTGTAATGCCTAGTCTCTGCTGCTGCTGCTGCTGCCCGTTATTTCGATTGATTAAACCTGGGCTCCCCATTGCTTTTTTTTTATTACCTCAATTTTTTTTCTATTCTTTTATGCTTTTTTTCTTTTCTTTTTTGAATATGGGGATTGTTAGGCACGATTTTTTTGTTTTATTGAAGATAATCTAATGAATATACCTCAAAAATAAACAAGAAAAATAAAGAACAATTAAACAGAAAAAAATAACAATGAAGCAGCAATGATCGTTGATTGTACAGTACTTCTTGACTGATTAGAGCTACAATTAATTAAAAGGGGCAAGAATATAACAAGCGACCTTTAAAATTCAAAACTTTAAAACCAAAACCCTAATTTCAATCGAATATAAAATCGACTACAGTACATCACCAAAAACAATTATTAGGGCAAAATCAAACTCCTAACCCTAATTTCGAATTCCACAATCAAATTGATAACATCCACAAACACCTCCGCGATTACGTCCCTTGCTAATCAAAATCTTCAATCGGTTGAACCTCAACCGCTCCAATTTTGGACACTGGCACGATTATCGAGGAGAAAATATAACAAGTAGAAGTTTAGAATAATTGATATATTCTAGAGCGAGAGTATTAGAGAGAGAAAAGGAGAGCTTACACAGGGAAGGACGTAGATAATTATCGTTATCGTGATTATTTAGCAGAAAATTTTTGAGATTTTGTTTTTCTCTGTTTTCTTTTTAGGAGGGAGAGGGAGAGGGAGAGGGGGAGCGGGGCCCTGTGTATTGTGTATTGTGTATGTGTACATCGCTGGCGGTGGATATATATATATTCAATGAAATAGGTAAAGTGTGTTTTACCCACTATTTTTGACAAATATTTCAATTTAGATACTATCATTTTTAAACTATCTTTAAGATTTATTATTAACTATAATTAAAATAATCAGTGTTTCATTGTAACGCCGGTTATTATATATTGTGAGTGAATTTACTATAAATTACATTGTTTTACATTATAGCACAGATATTATGTATTGTGAGTACTTTCATTGTGGACTGCACTGTTTGATAGGAGCATATATGAGATTGCAGCTAGCAGACCCCAAGCATCAGGCTGGAGGCACGCTCGCTAGGGCTGCAAACAACTGGCGCTTGGCTGTCAGGCCTGGGCGCTAGGCAGGCCATGCCTCAAGCTACAACCACCTGGCACTCGGTCTGCCCAGCCTTGAGCAGTTGGGCTACCTCCCTGTGTGCTGGGGCAAACCAAGCGTACACGTGACACTTGGACTGATGTCTATGTGAGAAATATTATTATTTTTATTATAATTAATATAATAAATAAAATAATTAAAAAATTTGAAAGAAAATATTATTATTAATATTGAAAACATATTATTATTTATATTATATTTTTTATAAAAATAAAAAGTGAACCCGCAGCGTAGTATTATTAAAAATATTATAATTTGTGTTGTAAATATTATTATTTTTCTTCTAATACAAAGTATTCATATAAAAAAATATTATTATTTTTATTCTAAATATTATTATTTTTTCTATAATTCAAAGTATTCATATCAAACTATTATTATTTATATTCTAAATATTATTATTTTTCTTATAATTCAAAGTATTCATATCAAATATATTATTATTTGTGTTATAATATTATTATTTTTATAATAATTCAAAGTTTTAATATAAAAAAATATTATTATTTTTGTTCTAAATATTTTTGGGATTAAAAATAGTATTATTTGTGTTATGAATATTATTATTTTTACTATAATCAAAAGTATTAATATTAAAAATATTATCTTTTATGTTATAAATATTATTATTTTTATAATAATTAATATTATTAATAAAATAATTACTAAATTAGAAAAAAAATATTCTTAATATTGAAAAACAAAAATAGATTCGATTTGAAAGGTAAAATCAAAAATTACTATTATTATTATTCTTATTATCATCATTAATAAATTTTAAAAAAACTATTATTATTATTGAAAAAAGTCACGTGGGGACACATGGCACTTGGGTTGCAGCCTATGTGCGGGGCAGATCCTAACGCACACGTGACGCTTGGGCTACAGTCTGTGTTCTGGCGACCATGCGCACACATGGCGCTTGGGCTGCTGCCTGTGTGCTGGGCATACCTTAGTGCACATGTGGTGCTTGGGCTGCGTTGGGCGTGAGCCATGCCCGCGTCCACTTGGAGACACTTGGCGCTTAGGTCATGGCGCTGGACCCAAGAAGAATGGGTCCGGCGTCAGGACCCAAAATCAATGGGTCTTGCGTAACGATCCAATTCTATTAGGACTTTCATCAAGACCCAAGGTTCTTAGGTCTTAGGATTCTAAATATTATTATGTGTTTTAGAAATATTATTATTTTTATTATAACTAATATTATTAATAGAATAATTAATAAATTTGAAAGAAAATATTATTATTAATATTAAAAACATATTATTATTTATCTTATAAATTTTTATGATATTTTTCATAAAAATAAAAAGTGAGCCTGCTGCGTATTATTATTAAAAATATTCAGCTATTCTAAGTATTAATATAAAACATATTTTAATTTGCATTGTAAATATTATTATTTTTCTTATAATACAAAGTATTCATATCAAAATATTATTATTGGTGTTCTAAATATTATTATTTTTCTTATAATTCAACATATTCATATCAAAGATATTATTATTTGTGTTATAATATTATTATTTTTATAATAATTCAAAGTTTTAATATAAAAAAAATATTATTATTGGTGTTCTAAATATTCTTGGAATTAAAAATAGTATTATTTGTGTTATGAATATTATTATTTTTACTATAATAAAAAGTATTAATATTAAAAATATTATCCTTTACGTTATAAATATTATTATTTTTCTAATAATTAATATTATTAGAAAAATAATTACTAAATTAGAAAAAAATTATTCTTAATATTGAAAAACAACCATAGATTTTATTTGAAAGGTAAAATTAAAAATTACCATTATTATTATTATTATTATTAAATTTAAAGAAATTGTTATTACTATTGAAGAAAAACCACGTGACGCTTAGGTTGCTATCCATGTGCTGGGTAGACCCCGGCGCACTCGTGGCGCTTGGGTTGTTACCTGGGTGCTGGCAGACCAAACGCACATGTGACACTTGGTCTCCTGCCTCAATGATGGATACACCCTTGCGCACACATGACGTTTGGGTTGCCTGTCTAGGGGCGGGGCATGCCCAGCGCACACGTGGCGTTTGGACTGCACCAAGACCCAACCATCCTTGGATCCCGCATGCTGCAGAACCCAAAATAGCCTTAGGTCATTGGTTGTGCAGGATCCAAAATACACTCCAAATAGCCTTGGGTCCTGCCAGCGTCAAGACCCAACTTTTTTATTAAAAAAAAAGGTGAGCCCGTAGTACCTAATTAGTGTTTTAACTAAACTTTAAAATTACCTAAATAACTTCAAAGGTTTTCCATTGGTGTTATGTTGAATTTTTATATTTTCTTCATTTTTCATTCTCTTTTGAAAAAGAGAAGGATGGGAATTACTTGGTTAGTTTATTTTTACCAAAAACTCACGTTATGTGAAAAAGCCTCTCATTTATTTAATTAAGTCATCGATAATAATTTATCATATTCAACTAGCAAACCCATTTAAATAAAAATAAATATGTTTTCAATAGATTTGTATATTTTATTTATAACATTATTTATATTTATATTTATATCTAAATCAATTGTTCATGGTCATCCGCATAATAACAAAAATAAAGAAAAATTACATCTAACATCTTAAAGTTTAGTAAAAATTGCACTTACCTATTGAATTTTAAAAAATTACAGTTTGCAACCTAGGTTAAAGTTACCATAATACACCTATATATTATAATAATTAGAGACATCAAATTACTCATCATTTCTCTTTCTCTTTTTTTGACTAACAAACAGTGTAGAACTTGTGATTTCTTCCCAATCAAACAACAAAATTACTATTAAAATTGATTTCTCGCATGAATTTATGTTTTAACGTAGTTGTTTGTACTGGGTTTGTGTTAAAAGGATTCATGTTCATGTTTATGTTAGATCTAGTTCTCTAGGTATAAATTTTTATTTACAACAATAAACAGATCTAAAATCAAGATAAGAATATTGAAAGTTAGACAGTTTTAACTGAAATTTATTAATATTCAAATCTTTGAAAGAAAAAAGAAAACTAAATCGAATAAATCTATTTGTTTTTGTATTCAAGATTCTTAAAATCTGTTTGGTTTCTATAGATTCTTGTTTCTTGATTGTGGAATAAATGTTTATATCATGTTGAGTTGAAAAATATTGAAAAGAAGAAAACCCTGGATAGGTAGCAATGGGTAAAAATAAGATTGTTATCTCCACCACCAACAACAACAATGATAAAATAGAAGATGTGCAAAAGGGAAAAATATCAAATATAACATCACTGGAAGAAATTAGTGAAGAGGATTTTAATAAGTAAGAAGTTATTGTAGTTAAAGGTACTCCTTTGAATGAAGATGCTTTTGAACTCACCAATTTTAAACATGGTTTAAGTCTATCAACTTATCTAACTATTGTTTTTATGTCTGAACCAATGATCTCTTAAATATTAAATGTTAGCTTTAATTTGTCTTATTATTAAGTGTCTTGTATTTGGTTATCATTAGATTGTTTTGGTATTTTTCTTTTTAAATGTCTTTATATATTTTTCCCGATATATATTCCATTTCACCACTTGATTGTGAGAACTTGTGTAAAGAATATTTATACTCTGGTGGTCTCATTATAACAACCTTTTTGTGGGGAAATAAAGAGCCAATGTTTTGCTTATAACCTTTATTTTCCATGAAAGATTTTAAAACCTAACACCAATTGTTAGCATGGCATGGACATTAGTTGCTTCAAATTTAGCACCACCCGGTAAATGGTGCAAAAACTTTCATGGCTTGTTAACTTAGTTATGCGTCCAACGTTCTCTTTTTCATTCAAAATAGGGTTAAACAACAACAACGAACAAAGACATTGGATGGTAAGAGATATGTACAAGAATCAAGTTGGAGGTGGATACATTTTGGATTATATAATCTTTCTTAAGAATAAGTTGTTCAAAATAAGCCATTAAATAAGTTGTTTGTTGAGGTACAAGTAGATGATAGTTCCAAAAAATCTTTGGTGTCTTCTATGAATAGTAAGAAAGAAGATAAGAGATGAATGTGGTTAAAGTTATTCATATTGAAAAAGAGGAACGAGATTTAGGGAAAGGGGAGATTGACTTGGATTTAGAGGTGAAAAGTGAGGGAGGAATGACAAGAGTGTTGATGTTGAGAAGAGGGTGAAGTCTATTTAGAGAGTGTTAGTGTGATTAAAGATAACAAGTGTGTGATCTTACTACTAAAAGTTTGTATAGAAATGAAGATGATGATATTTTCTCTTTTTTAAAAATTTTAATATTGTGAAGTGTTAATATGAGAATCTAGATGGATGATGTAGATTTAGATTTTGGGTGGAGGTGAAATATGGGCATTTGTGGTATTTTCATTAATTTAACACAACAAGGGCTCTTTAGTCATCAAAGAAAAAATAATGATGAACATGTAAATAATCAAATAATTTTTATTGACTTTTTTGGAATGCCAAGTACAAAATATAAATTGTTACATGCAAACCAAAGTTTAGAATGCAAACCGTAATTTTTCAAAACTTAGTAGGCAAGTGCAATTTCAACTGAACTATAGGATGTCAAGGGTCAATTTCCTCAAAGTTAATTATAAGAAAATAATAAGATAATTCAATAATTGCATACATTGTTGATGTGAAAAGATAACATAGTTGTAATATCTATAAAAAGTAAGGAACATTTGTTTTATGAGGTGTTTGGGATAATTGTGACGGTTATTTTTTAAAGTGTTTTTTGTTTGAAAATGCATTAAAATAAAAAATTTTTTATTTTTTAAAATTAATTTTTAGATATTAGTACATTGAAACGATCCAAAAACATCAAAAAATTAATTTGAAGCAAAAATAATTTTCAAAATTTTTGAAAACTCCTGTTGAAACACCCCTTTAGATAGAAAGGATGTATGAACATGAATATTAAGGATTTGCTTTTGCATCAAAGGGAAAGAAAATAGTGAAAAATGGATGAAGTTTATGTTTTCATAATAAGGATTAAATATTTTATACTTTGAAAAAAAGTATACATTTATATAGAAAATAAAGATCGAACCTTAGAATAAAAGGTACTAATTGCTAATGAAGCTATTTAAAATTCATTCACAAAAAACAAACAATTAGGGAATTCTAATTTTTAAGGGTCAAAATAAAATATTTAATAAACGATAAAGGTTATGGTTTATTTTTCTCTCATGATAGTTATCGCATTAATAATGGATAGCCTTTGTTATTTGGTTAACCGAACTTGCATCAACATTAACGCTATTTATCTCTTAAAATGATAAATAATAACCAAATAAAATATTCAATTTTTATTTGTTATTATTTTCTATTTCATATTAGGAGAGTAGTACTTAAACCAATACATCAATCACTCAAAGTTGTCAATTTTGGTTTGGTTGGTGTTTCGTTTTTCTTATTTTATCTTTCTTGTTGAAACGATATATTTCAGTTCCAAATCATTTTAGTATGTTGTTTCGGAGTCATATATTGTACACACACACTTAATTGAACATACATAATTCCAATTCAAATCTAAAAATAAATTAATTTTAAATTATGCAATATAAACACAATATCAAGCATCAAAACATAATTTTAAAATTTAAAACATTTGTAGTAACTCAACAAAAACAAAATGTTAAAATATTGAGAAATTAAAATGTTGATCTTGATCCTGTGGTGGTTTTGTAAGGAAAGTCATCAACCAAATATTTAAATAAATAATCATTTTCACTAAGCTTATTCTCACCATCAAAATAAATCTCTTCATCTTCTAAAATCAAAATAAACAAAGATACTTCAATAGTTTCTCAATTTATATCATCTCCATTTAAAAGGGTAGGTTTTCACAAATCCACTCATTTAATAGTTCAATGATATCAAGGCTAATGAGATCAGAAGCATCTCTTATTTTGCTCAAATTCCCATAAAGTAAAAATATGAAATAAAACAACATGAATATAAACCATATATATTAGTGATAAATTCATTTTAAAAAAAAATAATATAAATGTTAGTGAAAATAGTAATAATCATTTTCAATATTATTATCAATAGTATGATAATTGTCGTACCTTAAACGCAGGGGCATGATGACACTTTCAGATGGTGTTCTAGATGGTTTTTAGTTTCATAAAGAAGTCGTCACTTAGTATTATGATTACTAAAAATCCTAACTACTCTTTTAAATATTCTAGGCAAGCAATTGATTGTGTAAAGGGAAGTTATTAACACCCTTAGCATGCCCTACTTGAGGTAAGTTGCATTGTTTTTTTTTCTCTTTGTTCATTATAGTCTAATGGTGTTTCTATTCCTATTAGCCTACTATGACGTGTTTTCTATGATGAACAAACCTTGGTTTCATAAGTCAAGAACTTGGTTTAAAATAGTGAAATGTCCTCAATTATCATTAAGGTTTCTTTTGGGGTAAAACTAGAATTTTTGCTACTATATCATTCCAAATAATATTTCAAATAAATTTTCTTGCGGTTTTATCTTTATATTAGAAGTGAATGAGTTGTATTATTCTCAATAATATTTTGGATATTAACCTTATATCGAATTTTTTATCCTTATATTAAAGGTGAGTAATAAAAATTTATTATCCTTAATAATAATTTGGATATTAATCCTTTTTAGGGTTTTTTTATCCTTATATTAAAAGTAAATAATATTTTCTTGACAAAAATAAGCTTTTAATGTTTTTTTGAAAGACTTGGTCATATGTTATTTAAAATAAAATTGTATTTCTTAAAGAAAGGTTTTTCTGTTGTTTTTTTTTATGAAGGGAAAATGATTTTATTAATACTGAAAAAGTGTTTCGCGTATAGGTCATAATTTCAAATATTACATACGTGGGGGTAAAAGAAACAAAAAGTGGGGAATTCAAAATTAATTGTAAAATTATCTTTTGAACATTAAACATATATTAAAACTAGACAAAGATCGTGTTCGACAAGATGCAAATAAAATGTTTTTATCAAGGATAATTTTACCACGATATCAATTCAAAAATAATTATTGTTCATCAACTCAAAACCGAACAATGCCAAACATCCACACAAGTTTTATTAATTTCACTTACTTTGTTCAAATTTCATGTTAATCCAGATAAATCAAAATAAATCCAAACATAACTCATGCACCAACATAATGTCCAAAAAAGCAATCTTAATCCAAAAAAATAATCTCACAATTCAATACAAATAACCACAAATTAAAAAACACACACACACACATCAAACCAAATTATAGTGTCCAAACAATCCAAATATTATACAAAATAATATGCATTTGGTTTTAAAATTTCACAATTGTATAGCAATTTGTCTAAAAATGATTTGTGTTTATAAATCGATTTTGCGAGACATTTGAAATGTCCAAGATATACAGAAATTGATAAAGAAAGATTGCAGGAACAGTGGCGACGTGTGTATCACGTGCCATCACCATTATCGATGCGTGGATTCACATACCGCTGCTTCTGGAGAGGAGTGAGCTGGTGGATCTGATGGTGATTTATCTCATCTTCACCTGTAGACTGGCGGTGACACCCACTGCTCTCAAGGACAAAGATTTGGACTTCCAAAGCTTTGGTTTTCTCTCTCTCTCTCTCTCTCTCTCTCTCTCTCTACTATAACTTTTCTTTTTTACTCGACTCCTTTTTTAGCTTGAATTTTAAATTAAATCATGTGGGTGTTGCCCCTATATGACCCAGTAAACTTGATGGGCCTAAAAGCAACTAGAACGACAAGTAAAAACATCGTTTGATTGTAAAAGGAATTTCAAGGTGACATTTTTTTTCAATATTGAGACGACGACAAATCAGATCGACCTGAGTTTCGCAACTTAACCCGTCAAATCCATGACCTGAGCCATAAACCTCACTAAGTTTAATAACTTTGTGTCTTTAAAAGTATTTTTATTCAATTATATAATAACAAAAATTGTCGTTAGCAAAATTGAGTATCAACTTACTATCGAGATATTTGTTTGAAACTACAGTACTTTCTTTTTAAAAAAAACCAAACTAAATTATGAAGTCCAATTCCAAATCAACCTAAGTTGATTCGTCAAACTTCTGATCCGGATCATAAACTCCACTAGGTTTAATAACTCTGTTTTTTCTGAAAATATTTTTTATTTAATTATACAATAATAAAAAATAGATGCACGTAAAATTAGACACCAACTAAATATCAGGTTGTTTGTTTGAGGCCATGATAAACTTACAAAAAGTAAACTAAAACAAATTATAAAGCTTAATTCAACATAAACAAAATATTAAAGGATCAAATTGGAAAAAAGTAAATACTCAAAGAGAGAAAAAAAAAAAAAAAGGTCATGCACACAGGTGTGGGGCAGGCCTGCAAATTAGGACTGTTTTTATTTATTTTTTTTATTTTTTAAGGAGCGTGTGGCATGCTGTTAGAACTTTTAGACCAAAATTAAACTTAGAAAAACTAAAGGGACAATAGAGAAAGAAAAAGAAAAGTAAATGGATTAAATAGAACTTTTTCACTTAAATTTGAGATTAGTTATATGGTTTCTCCTTGATTTACCCTTTGATCATTTTTTGTTGAATTTTATCTTTCTCAAACAAACCTTATCAAATTAATCATTAATATGATCGTTAGAAAAAAAAAAACAAAGGGTGAAGGAGAAATTACCATAGCCCAAGAATAAGATTACTATTCATTGGAATAATGATTTGGCAATATTGCCCCTGGCTCAAAAATCCTTTCAACTTAGCATTGAAGACAAGGTGGTCTTTTTACCATAATAAAATTGTATTTTACAAATTGTATGAGGTTAGGTTGGTCACTTCGCTTTTTTTTTTTGCATAGTAAAAATACAAATTTAACTCTAGAATAATATATATATATATATATATATATATATATATATATATATATATATAAAATGTCTATTACCGAAGAATGTTTTGGTCTTTTTAATTTTATCAAAATAGTGTAATTATTATGATGTCCTTAAAGAAGAAATCAATTTTACTCTCTCACTAGGGGATTTTTTGTCATTTTATATTGGTTTTATTGTAAATTTGAAGGTTTCTTAGAGAATTTTTTATAATTGAAATATGTTAAATATAATTAAAAAAAATGGTGGCTTATGCATGGCACACGCCAACATTTAGATGTATAGAGGGCGGTCCGACAATCAAATGCAGCCTTCTAGAGTGGCGTTTTGAAAGGTCTCAACATCCCTAACCCAATAAGACAGAACATGTTCTAAGATTCACGGTGGTTTGATGTCGGCGATCATGTTTTTTTTCTCCATTTTCTCTCCCCCCCCCCCACCTAGATTTCTGCATTATCCCCTTAAAAATTCAAGAACAATCCTTTAATTTGTTGATTTTTCAAATTTGATCCTTTTTTTTATTATGATTATTTTTATTTTGAATCATTTATAAAATTGACATGTCTTCTCAATTTCATCCCTCTAATTTTTTTTTTGTCTTTCAAATTTGATCCCTTTTTTATCAATTTTTTGTTTGAAATCATTTTTCAAGTTGATTTAGTTTAACGATATCACCCTCCTTTGGACTTTTTTCCTATCAAGTTTAATTCTTATTCTTTTTATTGTCATTTTTTTCTTTGATATGTTTTAAAAATTGATATTTTTAAATTGGTTCATAATAAACTTTTTAATTGGACTCGAATTTAGAGTTTCACGGGTTACAAGTTTTTATGATTTCTTTTATAATTCCATCCCGCATGGGTTTTTTTCTATCAAATTTGATCCTTATTTTTGTTATTGCTATTTTTATTTTTTTTTTGCTTTTATGAGTTTTGAAAATTGATAATTTTTTCACGATTTCATATTCAAAATTAAATTGGTTGAGAGTTAAGTTTCTTAATTCAACTAGGGTTTAAAATTTCATAGGTTGCAAGTTTTGGATATTCAACCATAGGAGGTTTAATCAGGTTTGCTTAGGGTTTTTTTTAAGCTGATTTTTTTTACTCAATTTTTTAAAGTTTTACTTTGTTATTTTTTTCAGTTTGACTTATAAAGGGTTAATCTTAGATTCATAACTAAAGTCACTAATTTTTAAGGTTAAATTAAGTTAACTTTAGTTTTTCTGTTATTTTTTAATTTTATTTATTTAAATTTCATCATAATTTAAATATTAAAAATTGACCTTTCATGCTTTTTATTTCCTTTCCTTTCAAGTGGTTCTTTGTTTCTTGTTTATTTTTTATTATAACATTATTACAATCTTATATCTATTGTTATAAAGTTTATAAATTAATCCAATTTAACTGAGTTTTTTTCTTGTTTTTTTTTTAATTATTTTCACCTTTTAACATTAGAATTTTTATAATTGCTCATGTTAATTTTATTTTTTTTGTTATCTTTTCTTTATTTTTTTTCTTATCATTTTTTTAATTGTCGTTGATTTAGATTACCAATTAGTTTAGTTATTTTTTGACCTTTTTCTTTATTATTTTTTCTTATTGTTGTTATCTTTTTATTTATATTATTTAAATCACTAGTTGGTTTGGTGACTAGGTATTATTTTTTCCCCTTAACATTTTTTTACATCAAAAAAAAAAAAGATTTAACCAGTCAGTCGACAACCCGGGCCACCACAAATCTAAGTAGAAAGCTATAATTAAAATAATAAAAAAAAAATGAGGTCAAAATTTAAAATTAAAAAAAAATTATTACCATGGATCACGTTTTGGTATATTTTATAACTTCTTGAAAGGAAGAGTAAATATTATTAAATTAAAATCTTAAAATAACTATTACTGTCTAAAACAATAAGGGTAGAAAACATCTCTTTGAAAGTACCAAATTTACTCCAAAAATTGTCTCATACATAGATTTAATTTCTATCTTCATCTTTGCCTCTTTTTCTAAACATGTTTGTTGTTTTTTTTAATCATGTGGCACTAACCAAACTAAAGAGATAGCTTTCCTGCTACTAACAAATTTTTTTTTTTTTTTTTTGGATTCACGATGCTAACAGAATTAAAATTGCCAATCCAAACATGACTGAAAATAAAGCTAGCCGTTCAGTTCAAACACCATGCTGATGCAAACCAACGGACCAGATGATGCAAACCAACCTGCAGCTATGTTCACAAAGTGTCACTAAACATTTTGTAAATGATCAAGTTAAAGAATTATTGACAGAGCTAACTGTGGTTCCAAATAGCAAAGCTATCCCTAAATATGGTGCTAAGAACTTTTAATTATGATCACTGATCAGACTGATCCTAAATCTTTTTACAAAATGTGCAGGCATACTGCTATCAGCTACAAGCAGATTCATCTCATGCACTTGACATAATTTGTACATACAAGTTACAACCAAGCTGGAGCACAAAACTGAACTTCTAAAGGTTACCAACTGCGGCGCTTTGCATCCAGAGCTGCACAAGTCTACAATTAACAGAAAAAAACTACAACTGAAACAACTTACACTACGGATTCACCATCCTTCCTTAGCAACTCCTGCAAAAGATCAATTTGTTCAAGTATTAATTCAATGCTTTAGTCAAGCATCTCTCTCTCTCTCACTCTCTCTCACACACACACACAAGCACGCGCACGTGCACGCATGCATGTGTGCATGTTGCAACTTGAAAAACAAAACCTTTTTCAGTTTTGAGTCTTTTCTAGATGCTATGGTGATTTTCATCACCAGTATACCATTATTTGTATAGGTAAATGCCTATTCTTTGGAGGCTCAGGGGTTTAGAAATGTCAGACAAAGTAACGCTATTCCCTCTGATGTAACGTCCAAGGAGGTGATCTGGATATGATAATAAACATCAGGCATGTTTATTTATTTGTAGTGTATGGATTGCTTCTTTTTATAACCCTGCCCTATTTATCAGAATTGTTTGTTGCATATATTGCTCATGCAAGCATCACCAAAACCCAGAAATTGCAGAAATGAATTAGTTTTAAGACTAAAATTACCGATTTAGTAGCAGCAATGGATGCCCGTTGCCTTTCTTTCTTCTCTCGTGAGCACTCTCCACACCAATTCGAGAAATCTTTTTGATATTTCTTCATCTCTCTGAAGACTGAACTGTATAGAGACAACACAGCGTATTTTGAAGAAATAAATACCTTATAATTACTAGGAAAAGTAAAGTTCGATGTGAGAAGCAAATTACTACTTCAATCTCATATTTAAGCTTGCCCAACTCCTTTCTGAAATGCCTCAATTTATCTGTCTACTTTCCAAATGAAAATATATGGTAATCCATGACTTTACAAATGACTCTTGGATATCTAATAACATCAACGATTTCAATTAAACATAAACATTAGGTGTCTCTTTAAATAGTTAAAAGACCAGAAGGAAGAACTATTAATGGGATCGAGGAAGTACATTTAGCATAAGGAAATAAGCATCGTAAAAAAAACTATGAACCCAGTAAGTTGTCATACAAATAGATCAAACAGAGGCTAATAAAGATAGAGGTCAAGCAAAAATTTGCCTGAAAAGTGTAGACAATATAAGCACAAAACCTTCAGTGCACCAAAAAACTTTGTACATGCACATAAATTTACTAACAGGTCTCAATTGAATCTTCCAGTAAACCTTTTCCAGGAAAAAAAAAACAATGGATGAAATATAAATGATGCAGTGGGAAATCTAAATGTTACTAGACTCATTGATTAAGAACCTTTCCATATAATCCCAGCACACTTAGCAAGGTTTAATGAAAGTCAGTAATGCTAGGGATACTAAAACTGATTTACTAAATCCTTTTACTAACTGCAGTGTCCTCTTTATTAGGATGGCTATTAAAATCATGGTGGGATGGATCATAACAATTAGTGCAGTACTTGCCATCATTAAATTACATGCACCAACTGCAAAGTGTCATATCACTTGGAAAGAAAGTCAGTAAGAACTCTTGGCATCTCTTGAAATATTTTGAAATAAAAGGAGCAGCAAACAAGAAAAGAACGGATACATACAACACCAAATGAGCAGCAATCAAATTGCTGGTGAAAATGCTAGAGGAAAAATGGTTTGATGAAAACTAATGATAATTCACTATGCAAACATGCTTAATGAATGACCAAATTATTTCTTTTCCTGAAGTCAGGCCATGTAAGATGAACAGGCAGTGAAAGGAAATACCTTCTGCACCACAGGAGTAAATTGATCCTATGACCAGATGTTGTGGCCCTAGCACCATGCCTATGACGACCAAGATGAAGCACAGCTTGTCCAGGAATATGAGAGTAATCAAATATTTCCTGCTTTCAAGGAAAACACTCCATAACAAATATAGAAAAATATAAAACTTGAAAAAAAAAAAAAACTAAAGCTATTAACAACACAGTTTTGCACGAATTCTACAATATAGAAACCATATAGCCTTGTCATACACAATTGATTTAGAAATACTGGTTTTATGAGATTGTAAGAATATAAATACCAGATGACACATTATAGTTTCAAAATTCAAATGAATGTTAGCAATTTAATTAGCTTAGCCATCTACATGGCAAGTGGTTCTCAATGGTCAAGTAAAATAGAAGTGACCACAAACCTAAGTTTTCATACCAAAAATCTAAGTTTTCAGTTTCCATAGAAAGGGATTTAGATGTTTTTGGAAAATGGAAGGTAACACCTTTTGCCATCTACCTGACAAATTGAAATAAATAGTTTCTGGGTCCTTAAAGAATCTAGTGTTCTTATCCTGATTACAAATCAAAGATCTCAACACACAGAATTCAAAATGATAGCAACAATAGGCCTAGATGACAAGAACTATAATCTGGAAAAGATGTAAAACATTCAGCAACTTGCTAATCAAAGAATAGTTTTATGATTGACAACTTGTACATGTGAACCAACAAAATTATTTATAAGGTGATTCATCCATACAGCATACAAACATGGAGAACTAAAAATAGAATCCACTGGCTCTCTGCACAAAAGCATAGATCAAAGGAAAGTTTTCCTTCTAAATATAGATAAGCTCAAGTCTTAGATCTGTCTTGTGCTAATCTGCTTGAAAAATATTCCACATTAAAGACTAACATACCTCTGGCTGACTTCCTGTATTTACATGTTTATCACACCTTGTGCCCCGGAAAAACAATTCTCCGCCAGAAAATTGCTTACCCAAGCAAACATTCAAAGTTACTTCAGAGTCATCCACATGAAAGCCTATAAATATAAATTATATATATTTAAAATCCGGAATTGACAGATTGTGCAATCAAATAAAAGGTGTGTCCATGCTGTCTTTTCTATTTTCCTTCCTTTGTGTGTGCACGCATGTGTAGCTATAATGACTCATCAATGAAGTTAATATAGAGATTTTGACATGGATATATTTATCTGAGTAGAATATGAATAAAAAATACAGAAAAGGTGAATTATATTTCCTATTATCCACCAAGTACCCATCCCCTCCATATAATTCACAATTTCTAGGAAGCATCAGCAAAAATTCATGCACCTAATTTACAAGGTTGGTAAGAGACGTAAACAAATTCATGGATGGTAGAAGGAAAAAAATCACTAACTAAAATATTCAACATAATAAGGAGAGGGGCATGACAATCTTAGTGTCAACCAATGTCTAACATACTAGTGCAAATGTATCAGCTAAGACCTAATATAAGCATCATTACAATATAGACTAAATAACCCTGAAAATGGTACAAGTGAAGACAGCATGCTACACAGATGGACTAGATGTAGACACTACCAGCACGTTATCATAAAAAAAAAAAAGTACAAGCATACACAGTGCACCAATTGATGTTACACACAGATGCAAGCGTGGATTTTGACTAGACAATAAATAAAGTAGAATACAGATTGCAGCTAACATAGCCACAGTACAGCCCATAGTCATGTCATGCTTAAAGTCACAATATCATAAATTTTTTCAGACCTACAAGCCATAAACCGCTTGGTGGTGCATAGTTAAAAAAAAAAAGAGGGAATAGAAATAGAAACTCTTAACAAATATTAATTGCAAAAGGAATGCATTAAAGCACGCACCTAAGTCAACATCCCAATCTTTGCCATATTCAACAACAAAACCATGATGAGAATCCAGAGTTGCCCCACCAACATCAGGAAAAAAAACTGCATGAGAGGGTGATACAGGAGGCAAGAAAAATGATCATACAATTTGTGTTATTTTGGACTAAAATAGGAAAAAGAAAAATCTTCTAGTGAACATATGATACAGATCTTCTAGTGAACATATGATACAGCTTATCAAATATCAGCACAAATGTATCACCTTTAGATATAGGACGGATAAAACCATCCATAAGCTTGTCAAGCATTGTTTCAAGGCCAAAATCATCCAGAACAGCTCCGTATTTATTCATTGTATTTGGTCGCATGATTCGAAATTTTGTATCATTAACCCATGCCTCAAAATTTTCAACCTGGAAAATGACATTAAATAAGAGAATGCAAAAGAAAAAATAAACATCTGGATGTAAAAGACTTTTTTTTTGTGGGTTCAAGAGTACACAATTACATGTGGCAATAAAACATAAGATTCACCTCTGCTACTAGCAATTCACAAAAGCGTGGCTGAAGCATCTCAAATGTGAGCACACCAGGAGAGGGTTCTGATATTATGCTTCTAAGACTGTCCTCTGTATTATCATTGATTGCTTTCATGAAGGAGGGGACAAAGAAAGTAACGGGGTGCATTGTGTATAACTCTCTTTTCAAAGGCTGCACAAATATGACAGAGCAAATGAGCAAGGCAAACAGATTGTTACTTGATTGCAGCATTCATAAACTATTAGCATAAAAAGAACTCCCAAGTCCCAAACTGCATTTCTTCACAAGACTGAGAATTTGCACCTTAACAGAAAACCAAATGAGATTACATATACAATAAAAAAAAATATCTCTATCTCTACACTTCACATCTCCACTACCATCTTGAGACAGACCTAACCTCTCAACATTTTCATTGCTATTCCTGATAACCTGTAGCATTCTATATGGCAGATAGAACTAATTCGACCATGCAGAAGTCTCAATTTTCATAAAAAGGCTCCTTTATTTTTTCTAGAATGGGGGACAGGCAAAGCATGCAAGTTTATAAAAGGAGACTACCACCAAATAACCATTTAAAAACTTCTTGCAGCTTTGCTTCCAGCCAATCAGAACAACACTTCAGTGTGGAAAACAGGAGAAAAAAAAAGTAAACATAGAACCCCACTGTCCTCCACCTCCACACTAGTAAAGTAGAAAAAGTAACCAAATGTTACAATGTCTCATACCTTATAATGCGATATTATCTTCTGCCTGTATTCTCTATGTTTCTGAGCCTGATAAAAACATCAGAATGAAAGTTATGCAGTATTGGTAAGCAGTTGTCTACCTCATCTTTATATATGACAAGTACAGTGAACCATAACAAAATACATCATGCCATTACAATGCATAATCCCCTGTTCCCAAATCAACACCCCGGAAGAGAGGAACCCTTCCCAACCTTGCATAATAGATATTCTCACTCATCCCAATCTCCAAGGAATCCTGGAATTACAAAATACTAATCCCAAGTATCAGCATCATTTTATCAAATCAGTAGAGTCCTGTTATTAGGTTACCTTCAGTTACTACCCAGCCAATGCAGTACCTTGTTATTTTCTTTAATTTCAATAACTAGGAGTGCTTGAAATTTTCAAAAAAACTGATAGAAAATATACGCAGAAGCTGTCCACATTTCTTAGGTCGGCTTTATATATTTTTCCATGGTTTATTTTGTAACAGAGGAGCACCCCAGAGGCTACAGGCTTTAAGCTAAGTGAAGAAGAAAAAGATGGGAAAACTTCCATAGCAACTTTAGTAATGCCAAGAATAGTAAGGTGCTCTTAATTTATGTCCATGCAACTGTAAAGTTCCTAGCAAGTTTTAAGGCAATATTACGAAATTGTAATTAAACCTGGGCATTAAAAAGTAGCATGCTCATTGATAACTTTACGATAGACAAAAGCGTGAGACATAAGATGAGTATATCCACCTTCTTTTGCAATTAATACACACAAAAGTTTTTTTTTCCCTTTTCTGTCATTTTTTTTGTGAAAACTAATTTCAGAAATTGCAAAAGCTCTTCCTAACAATACCATATATGATGATGCCATGCCACCAGAAATAATTTCCATTCTCTCTTGCTAACTTCATTCCAAATTTTACCGGATAGCAAGCAAGGGTCTAAGGGCATTTCCGTCATTTCCATAATGATATGTCCGTTAGAGAATTGAAAAGGAAGAGCAGGCAAAACCCTAACAATGCAATTGACTTACCAGGAAACGAAACATAATTTTCAACGAAAAAAAATAAAATAAAATCAGAAGGCGTGATAATTTGAACGTACTCTGGTTCGCTCTCCATGTGGCAAATACTTTAATAGAATATCTCTCATGAACTTCACTTTCTCTTCTCTACTATCATGAAGCATATTCGGCGGCAAGTATTTCTCCAGCGAACTAAAAATCGAAGGACAAAAATCCAGTTGCAGATCTTCATAGCTCTCCGGCATGTGATCCTTGTTAGCGTGTAGTCTCAGCCTCTGACTCGGCACAATCACTGGAGCTGGTTTTTTCTCCGGTTCAACCACACCGTTTCCTCCTCCGATCACCGGAGGTGATTCCCGGCGATCCCCCGACATGATGAAGATCAGTCTGTGGAGGTATGGAGAGTGTTAGGGTTTTGCTTCACTGCATTGATTGAGGATGAAACGGTAATATTTTTTAGGAGAATTAGGGTTTTGTTTTATGCTTTTTCGGGAATTCTGGTAGTGCTGGTTGCGAGCGTGAAATGAGAGTTTTTGTTGTTGCAGTTAGGGTTTGGTCAGAACGTTATCGTATTTTTTATCATTTTCAGAGCACAAGTGTTAGTACGCGCTACTCTTGGAGCGTAACAAGAACGCGGATCTGGAGTGGGTGGAAATTAGACCTGCGAACTTTTATTATTTTTTCCAATCCAGCGCGTGGCTGTGGTTGGATGATTTCGGTGTTAAAATGGACGGACGGGATAAGTATACTTATCCTCCAACTATCATACAATTCTCAATTAGGTAAAAAAAGAAGAAGAAGAAATTAACCCATTTATTCTCGCCTTTAAAGTTTTTGCCTTTGAAATTATAATAAGAAACAAGGACCTCGTTCTCTGTTTGGTCATAAATTTTTAATAATGGATTAAAGCAATGTTTGATGGACCGAAGATGTAATCAACGTTGGTTTTTTTTTTTTAAGTATCTAGTTAAGAATCATGTACTAATTTAATTGGGGGACACTATATCCTTTTGCTGCTATTTGAATTAAATTAAGTTAGTGATTAGGAGTATGGTAGTTATTGTTTTTTTAAATATTTTTTATTTAAAAATATATGAAAATAATATTTTTTTTATTTTAAAAAATTATTTTTGACATCGGACATTAAAACAATTAAAAAATATTTAAAAAATTAATTTCAAGCAAAAACAATTCATAAAATTATAAAATATGTTTCAATTACAAAAACAAATAACCTCTAAAACCTCGTTTGTTTGTTGGAAATTATTTTTTTAAAATGATTTATATGAAAAGTGTATTCCTAAGAAGTTGGAATATGTTTTAGAGTATTCGGTGATACCATGAAAAATAAGCTGAAAAACAACTTATTAATATTTTAATTTTGTTTCAAGTTTATTAAAAAAATAAAGATCAAATCTAATAGATAAAGAGGTTAAAAGAGAATGAAATAAAAAAAAACTTCAATTTCACAAATCATCTCAAATCAAATAAATAGTAATTAAAAGAATGAAAACCAATTTTGATAGATAAAAAAGTTAAAAAATGATAAAATTCAGAAATAAAATTACAGTTTCATAAATTATTTCAAATAAAATAAATAGCGATCAACAGAATGAGGATCATAAATGATAGATTAAAAAAAATTCAATTAAAAAAAGGATAAAAAATAATAATCAAAAGAATAAGGATCAAAGTTGATATAAAAATCAAATTCAAAAAAATTAAATTCAAAAAAAAATAAATTCAAAAAATAATTCAAAATAAATTGTATAGTAATTAAAATATCAAGAAACAAATTGATATAATCAATAAATAACAAGATATTTTTGAAATTTTTTACAATTTCTGAAAATTGTATTTCTTCTAAAATAAAAGTAATTTTTTTTTTGAAAACTAAGCCAAAAATTTTCTTTAACTAAAAAGTGATTTTCGTTGATTAATTTTTCTAATAATAAACAAACATGAAAAAGTTTGAAAAATAATTTATAGAAAACCACATTTCATCAAACAAACAGGGCATATCTTTAAATTAAAAGGGAGTTTGTTTTATGAAAAATAATTTTCTATAAACTATTTCCCAAACTTTCTCGTATTTGTTTAACAATAGAAAATTAGAGGGCATTTAGCAATGTGTTTGAAAAGCGCTTTCGAAAAAATTTGAATTTTTTTTTTGCTTTAAATTAATATGTTTTTGATGTTTTCAAATCATTTTGATGTGTTGATCTCAAAAATAATTTTTAAAAAATAAAAAAATATTTTTGACATACTTTTCTAAGTGAAAAAAACTTGAAAAAGTAACCATAACCACACTCCCAAACATAGTCAATGGAAAACACTTTCTATTCGAAGAAAAATTTATCTTGATTTTTATAAAAGATTTTTCTTTTATTTTCATTGAAATACAATTTCTAGAAGTTGTTATTTTTTTATTATTATTTGTTTTTCTCTTATCCTTTTTTTAATTAATTTTTTTCTTATCTATCAGACTTGGTCTCGTTCTTTTATTGCTATTTATTTGATTTAAAATAATTTATGAAATGAGATTTTGTTTTTCAATTTCATCATCTTTCAAATTTTTTTTCTATTACATTTGATTTTTATTCTTTTGATTGTTATTATTTGAAATAATTTATAAAATTAGAGTTTTTTTAATTCCATCATCCTTCAACTTTTTTATTTGTTATATTTGGTCCCTATTTTTTTAATAAAATTGAAAAAAAATTAAAACATTAATAAATTATTTTTCCAACTTATTTTTCATGGCATGGTCAAGTACTGAAAAATATTTTTTAACTTATTTTTTATGATACTAAATGTCGCACGTCAACGCGCGTCATCGGCTGGCGATTTTCTAGTTCATTTGTTTGGTTCGTTAGGAGTCGCCACCTAGTATTATGGTAACTAGGAACCTATGGTCTGCGAGAGTCTGGGTAAGGGACTGGTTGTGCAAGGGGAAGACGCATCACCCCCAGTGCACCCTACCTAAGGTAGACTGCATTGTTATTTGATTGTTTTCTAAGTCGAGTTTCTATTTGTTGGTCTTTTCTAGGGTTCAAGGTAGATCTCTCTTCATGAGAAAGTCTCTACCTTATTAGATTAAATCATAACCGTTCTAAAGTCTAAATTTTAGCATCGTATTTTATTTATACCTTGTATCTTTAATACCCGAGGGTGTACTTTATCGTGTAATTTTACACCCGTCAAATATTAAAGTCTACATCTGGATCCTAAAAAAATTGAAAAAGGTTTTTGATATTTTGGCCAAACCCTTATAGATGACCATAAACTAGTTATGATATCCATTTTTTGGATTTTTAAAACATGGGAAAGATGCAAGTTTTTTTTTTTTTTAATAAAAATATGCTTGGAAAAGTTTTTAGGTTTTGGCCGTATGCATGAAATTCTTTTTTTTTTCTTTTTTTTGGGAGAAAACCGGGTATTTTAATACCGGACTTGTATTTTACAATGTAAATATACAACCCGATATTATGCAAAATTAGTAGAAAAATATTTGAGAAAATCACAAATTTTTCAAAAGGATTATTGAAATTTTTTTGGAATTTTTTTCGTTTTTTTTATATTTTAATATTATAATATAATATTATAAATAATAAAAATAAAATAAAATAAAAAATCTACATGGGCTGGGCCGGCCCAGCTAACTGGGCCAGGCTCAGCCATAGAAAAGGTTGGGCCGATTTCGGCCCGAAATGGTGGGGCCGATCTCGGCCCGAAATGGTTGGGCCGAACTCGGCCCAACACTTTTTATTTATTTCTTTAGGGCTGGCCCAGATACAGCCCGGCCCAACGTCCACTGCATGATCAGTGGGCATGAATTATAATTCACGCCCACTGTTCATGTGAACAGTAGGACGTGAATTATAATTCACGCCTACTGTTCACACAATGAACAGCATGAGGAAGAAGAAGAGGGAGGGGAAGAGGAAGAGGAGAGTTACCTGGCGTAAGGGTGGTCTGACCGAAGAGGACGACGTGGTGCAAGCGGTGGCAACGGTGGAGAGTTGAGCTGCCGGGGTTGCTGCTGCTGAGTTGCAGGGGTCGCTGCTGTCACGGACGGTGCTGCGGTCGCTGGCGGTTGGAGCGGATGAGGAGAGAGTCGCCGCCTCTACTGCTGCTGGTATGGGTAGAAGCCGCTGGAAAGGGTGGTCGCTACTACTGTTGGAGTCAGGGTGGCGAAGGAGGAAAAATTTTTCACATAGAAGAGAGAGAGAGAGGGAGAGGTGGTGCAAACACCACGTAAGGTTGTTGGAGTGTCTGGCTGTGATGAAGGTTGTGGTGGGAGGGACGGTGGCGAGATTAGTGGCGGCCGAAGGTGTGGCTGAGAAGGAGAAGGCAGAAAATGATAAAAAACAAGGGAGAAAGGCTGATTTTTTGTCAACTTTGCACTCGATTTTCTTCTTGCTCCGAACATGAAATCTGCTCCTATTTATAGGCAGTGGAAGAGGGCAATCTTGTCTTCATGAGGGAAAAATTATCAGCTCTTGATTTGAATGGAAGAATCCAGACCATCCATTCAAAGTGTGCACCTCGAACTGCCAAATTTGACAGTCCAAGGCTGCCCGAGGTGGCCACTTTAGGCCGGTCGTCGGAGCAGTTTTGATGTTTGTAGGCCTGAACGGATAATGCTCGGTGATAAAGGGGTTTCAGGTGACCATTTTGGTGTATGAGTTGTCAATTTTGGGGCACAAACGAGGCATTAAATGCACCTATAAAACTGTTACCCTGACAGCTTCATCGGGAAAGATGATGAACAGTGATTAGGCGACGCATCGCATGGTCTCTCTTTTTAAAAAAAAAACGCAAAACGGCGCCGTTTTGGGTTTAAAAAAAGGGATTTTCATCGATTTTCAATTTAGTCCTCCAGCTTTCAATTTCTTCCAATAGAATCCCTAATTAACCCTCAACTTCTAATTTAATGCAATTTGGTCCTGGCGTAACTTCAACTTCAGCCCCGGATTTACGCGCCTTTTGCAATATGGTCCTTGGTCTTGGATTTATGTAATTTCGTCCCTAATTGACCATTAAACTTTCAATTTCTTCAATTTGACCCCCGTAATTTTGTCAATTAAACCCCTATAGTTTGGCGCCTTTTGCAGATTGGTCCTTGGCTTTGAATTTTGTCAATTTAACCCCTAATTGACCCCAAAACTTCAATTTTCTTGCAATTTGGCCCCTAATTTCAATCAATTAACTTGGTAAAAATTAAATTTGGTCTCTTAAAATTCCAATCTTTTCAATTAAGCCCAAATTAGGCTCCCAAACTTAATTTTTCACCAATTAAGCCCCAAATAAAATTAATTTGACCCATTTAAAGTATAATTAAGTCCTTACACTTAATTAAATCCTTCAATTGGACCCAAATTAATTCTTAAACATAATTAAAATTTAATTTGGCCTATGATTAAATCAAATTGGCCTATTAAAAATTTAATTATGTCATTGAACTTAACTTTTATGCAAATTCGTCTAATAATCATTTAATTTCACCTTGAATTTGCATTTTTTTTCCATTTTTGAGCATAATGGGGTATAATTAGGCTTTGAATTTCCTCTAAAAATTGCAACTTGATTTCTCTGCCTGCTTTCTCCACGTTGCTAGCCTTTATTATTATTTTTTGTTTTTATTTTGAAAAAAAAATTTATTTTGGGGAATAACCCAGAATTGAGTTATGACACTAAAAATCATTAAAAAATAAACCACATTTTAGGAATTCACTTTTTATAAAAATAACTTTTCAAAAAAATATTTTTCTATTAAACAAATGAGCCTAGGTAGTTTTTATTTTACTTTTATATATATCTTTATTTTATTTTTTTAGAAGCTATCATCTATATTTTTATGGCTTTCCATTGTCAAGGCGAATTGATGTGCACACAGAATGTGCTTGGTATGAGGTTAATAGAGTTTAGTTTTATAAAATGTAGTTATCCAATTACCCAAAGTAATGTGGTAAAAAAAAACTAATAAATAGATAGGTAAAGAATTTGGTTTTATGAACTTGTGGATATAACAACACTAACAAAATTCATAGTGTGAAATATTAAAAATTAGTATTAAAAAATATATATATTAAGAAATTATCATTTGACTCCAATGAAAAAAAGAAACCACCATTAAATTTAAGGAGGGATATGATGTAAGAAAACGATTGTGTGTTCATGACTTAATAAGTGAAATATGCATCACTAGTTTTCATATCTTGTGTGCTATTCCAAGCAACCTTATAAAATATTTTTTGATATTTTAATTAATTATAAGAATTTAAGTACATAAAATTAAAATCAATGAATATTATATGTGTAAATTTTTTAATTAAATATTTTGTAGCATTTAATATCATGCATGTATTTTATATTTGAGTTTAAACAAATCAAGAAAAGAAATAGACAAGGAAAATTGTGTAATAATTAATCATGACAATAAGGAAAATTGTAATTAACTTATACAATTTATAAATTTCTTATTTTAAAATAAAATCTGGCTACTTTTATCAAATATTTCTTACGTTGCAAACCATTTATGATCATAAAATATTGTCTGAATTATATAAATTAAATTTTAAAAAAATATTTCTAATCTTTTTGTCAAAATATTTTCCAACAACTATATATTCTAGATTACAAACCCATTCATTAAAGTTTTTTTTAATCCATGCAACATGTAACCTTATATCATTTATTTTAATACTTACAATATTTGATGAATATAAATTTTTTTAAATCATTTATATTCGTACTGGAGATATCTTGGTGAACTATTAGATAGAAAGGGTAAAAACAGAAAAAAAAATGCCATGTAGTTTTATATTAATTAGAAAATCCTAACTAATCTTTCAGAAATTAATTATATAATAAGTAAGGGGTTGATTATGTAATATAAAATATCATAATTACTTTATATATTATATCTAAGATGAGTTGCTTCGTGTTTGTTTTTTATGGTAAAGTTACCTATTATGCTTAAATGTTAAGAGTTTTGTCTAAACTGGTATATGTTTGTTTGTTATTAAAAGTAAAAAGATTATTATAATATAAGACATTAATTTGAGACCTAGGTTTAGAAACATGATTCAATCCTGACCTTTAAAACACGTGAAATGGATTTGTAGGGATGATGGGCAATTAATAGGCATAACTCGTTTAATATTATATTGATTGAAATAGACCAAAAGGCCACTGACATTTATTCGATCTATGTAAGATCATATTGATCTAGCCCAAATTCACTAGTAGCATGAAGAAAAGATGTCTCAAAAACAAAAATATAAGAATAAATTCACACACTCATCAACATGAAAATAGAAAAATCAAATTCAAATAACTAATGCATATTTACAAATAATTAAAAAATTAACATTTATGTTTTACAATAATTTACATTAATATTTTTAAAAACAATGTTTTAATTATAGGTGACTATGTTTTTTGAAGGTAATTGATTGGATAACCAAAATAGTAGTTCAAAATGGTATTGTTAGGAGCACCATCTAACCCACAGGTCTAGATTCACAAAAAAAAACCTTTATTATTGTTTTTTTTTAATTTTGCAAAATAAAGAGTCATGATTAATCGTTTCTATTATCCATTAAGCAACATCTTAAGACAATGTCCAATGATGGTTCATATATCTTAGGTTGATTAACAAATAATAAAAACAATTAATATGTAATAAGATTTGTAAGGAAAACATGATATCTTGAAAACATCTTGAATATAATAAATGTGTGTATTAGACAATTTTATTACCCATCCATTAGTATTATAGGGCAATATCTAGTATAGGTGGATCTATAAATAATAAAACTATTGATACATGACAAAATCGCAAGGAAGAGTATTTTAAATATATAATGATGTAGTGTATTGAGCAATCTCATTACCAACCAATCAACATGATATGACAACGCTCAATGATGATTCATTTATCCTAGGTTTATATGTGAATAACAAAACTATTAATACACAACAATAACGTAAGAAAAAAAATTATTTATGAAGACATTTTAAATATAATAATGTAATGTATTAAGCTATCCCATACCCACCAATCAACACTCTATGATAGAATAACAAAATCATCAATACATAACAACATTATCAGAAAAAATATTCGGAAGATATATAATATTATAAAAGCCTAATAAGAAATTATATCATTAATATTACAAATATCATAAATTTTAACATTATGATCTATTTATCCTAGGTGTATATATGGATAACAAAACTATTAATACACAACAATAATGTGAGAAAGAAATATTTCTGAAGTCATTTTAAATACAATAATATAATGTATTAAGTAATATCATTACCCATCAATCAACACTCTAGAACAAAATAACAAAACCATTAATACACAATAACATTGTAACAAAAAAACATTTGAAGATGTATAATATTATAAAAGCCTAATAAGAAATTATATCATTAATATTACAAATATCATAAATTTTAACATTATGATCTATTTATCCTAGGTGTATATATGGATAACAAAACTATTAATACACAACAATAATGTGAGAAAGAAATATTTCTGAAGTCATTTTAAATACAATAATATAATGTATTAAGTAATATCATTACCCATCAATCAACACTCTAGAACAAAATAACAAAACCATTAATACACAATAACATTGTAACAAAAAAACATTTGAAGATGTATAATATTATAAAAGCCTAATAAGAAATTATATCATTAATATTACAAATATCATAAATTTTAACATTATGATTTATTTATCATATGTGAATAACAAAACGATTAATATACAACAATAATGTGAGAAAAAAATATTTTTGAAAACATTTTAAATACAATAATGTAATGTATTAAACAATCTAATTACCCACTAATTAACACTCTAGGACATAATAACAAAACCATTAATGTACAACAACATTGTCAGAAAAAATATTTTGAAGATGTATAATATTATAAAAGCCTAATAAGAAATTATATCATTAATATTACAAATATCATAAATTTTAACATTATTTACATACCAAAATTACATTGCAAAGGTGTTAACAATTCAAAATTACATTTTTATTATTTAAACAAAAAAGATCCTTAATATCTAGTGCAAACTTTGCACGAGGCTATAATATATCTAAAATTGATTTAAGACGTTGTATAAATATACCACATAATAAAAACATACAAAATAATAAGTCAACCTCAATAATATATCATGGTCTTAATTCATCTTTTCAATCAATTATATGGATATATTCTTATCATTAAATAAATTGATGGCACTAGCCCATTATCGGACACTAGCTCTATTACTGGGTAACTAGTTTCATCTTATTATTAGGTAACTAGTTTTATCGCTCATTACTGGGCATCAAATCTATTATCAGGTAACTAGTTTCATCACCTATTACTAGCAAGGTTGTCAAAAACATTTTTTTGACACGACACGACATATACAATATAAACTCGAATCGTAAACTCGAATCGTAAAATTGTAAGTAAAATATTTTAACTAATTATATATTAATAATTTCAATCAAGTAGTAATTAAAAATATAACACAATTAAAATAAAAATAAAATAAACAATAGAAAAGTCCAAACACCTTTATTTTATTCACATTGATTCCTCTACTTCTTAGACAAATCAACTCACTTACTTTGTTATTTACAAGAAATGAGTCCCTTCAAATTTTGATAGATCATTTAACATTAATTACTCCAAAAGTCAAGTATGCCAATTTACAACTTTTATTCTATATATTTGTTAGCTAAAATAGAGTAATATATCAATTGATATGTTAATAGTTTACATAAAAATTGTGAAGAATGAATATGTATTCTAATTTTACGGAAATGAAATCCACAAATAACTTGTACCGTTAAAAAATTATAGTAATTATAGTCAAAATCAAGCCCTTGATTATCAAATTGCACAAGTTTTGCAAGATATAAATTTAAAATAATAAAAATGTTAAGGTGCAGATTACCAGAATGCACAATTTTATATTTCAAACTCATAAAATCAGTCCGATTTTACCGAGTTTGATTGAGTTTACTAGTTTTCGAGTTTTAATCCAATTTGACACGTTAGATACATGTTGACTAGTAAAATCATAAAATTTTAAGAGTTAACTCGTTTTTTTAACAACATTGATTACTGGGCACCCACCCCACTATTGAGTAATTAGTTCCACGGCTCATTACCAAGCATCAACCCCTTTATTGAGTAACTAGTTCCGCCCCATTAACGAGTAATTAGTTCTGCTATCCATTACCGTGCACTAGCCCTATTACCCAATAATTAGTTCCACATATTTTACAATTGAAAGAGTAACACACCACAATTAAAGAATTTGCATTTACTTGACTTAATAAATTCGTTAAATACAAGAGTCAAGGTGCGAAGTATCTACATGATGTCTGACCTTTAAAGGGACTACCCTATGATTGTATCACTCCGGCAACATCTCTTGTGTCAACATGAATTTTAAATATTATACTCTATCAAATCATTATTGGAGCCTCTTTTCAAATTCAAGTTTCATGCGTATTCATTTCTATCCATAATTTCACTACATAAAAAAAAGAGATCATAAACGTTATGCTTAAACACAATCTCATAAGTATTTAACTTATCCATTTTAAATTTTGTTTTCTTCTATCTTGACTGAAACATGCAAATAAGGAGGAAACATGAGTTTTCTTCAATCTCCCAAAATCAATTCTTTAATACGCAACTTTCATATAAAAAAAACAAATGTTTTTTTTTTGAAACAACACGTTTCCGAATATATATTTCCATTGAATTACATATTTAGCTAAAGTTTCACACCAATTAAATTAGCCAACCCATCCTTTTTTTTTTTCTCATTAAGACCAAATTCCATCATCAAACAGTAGGTGTGTGTGTATATATATATTATTAAAAAAACAAATAAGCGTTACCCATGTAACCCATCCATTAAAACTTCTTTTGAACACAATCTAACATATTTTTATGCCAAATAAACTAGTCCATTTAAGTCCTTTATTTTTCTAGTATGGCCAAATGTGGCATCAAGAATGCTCATCCCAATCCTAAGTTTTTCAATTGGCACTTTGCCCATACTTTAACCCTTCTAACATAATTAAATATAATCTAACTCTCAATTCAATAAAAAATCCCATTTTCATAATTGCTAGACTAGATTTTCCATTAGAAAATGGTTAACTTTTATTTTTAATTGTTTCAATTCACACAATATCCATTCTATTTTCATGTTAAAGAACATCATAAAATCATAAAATAAAACATTCAATCTCATGAACCCATTTTCATAACTCAATGCAATAGGATTAAGCTTAAAATCATAAACCATCATGAATGATTTCTTTAGTGTAGTTTATTACCTTTTATTTTCAAGAATTTGGAAGAATAAAAGTAATACAAATAAGTTTCCTTCACTTTTTCTTTTTCCCCACTAAACATGCTACCATCAAGTCCCCCAACCCCAAGAGGTTTATTAACTCTTTCATAATCATAGCTTATGTTTAAGGATGATCTTATTTATTTACTCAATTTAATATTCTTAACTTTGGCATTAACTTAATTATGGATTTCATTGACCTATTTCTTAATCATGGCCCATGCTTTAAGAATTTATGAATTCATCAATCCATTTCAACAATCATTACAGCTTATATTTTCTCTCAATTGTATTCATTATTACATTTCAGTACACGTACTTTACATCTATTGTATATTTCTCGATCTAAATACAATGTTTGAGGCTCGTGCTTACATCAAACTTACACTTATTTATCAATTTTGTCAAGTTATAGTCCATGTTATACATCACCATGTTCATTGACTTGTTTCAATAGTCTTGGTTTGGTGCTTCAAGACATTATCTAGTCCCTATCGTTTCGATTGGCTTAATTTCTATAATAACCCATATCATTACACCTGACTTATATTTTTAAAATGCACCCTACTCATGCAGCCAACTCTAATTCATATAATTAATCTTATCCAGTATAGTTGACTTTAATTTAAGCAAAACATCTTTATCACTATAATCGACTTTAACTTTGTTTAATTTGTCCTCGTTCATATGACCAACTTTGATTTAAATAGTTAGTCTCCGTCTAAATGGCTGATTTTAATGTATATAATGAGTTTTTATCCAAACGACCGACTTTAATATATATAATTAGTCTCCATCTAAATAGCAAACTTTGTTTTATATAGTTAATATTCGTACAAACAGCCAACTTTAATGTATATAATTAGTCTTTGTCCAAACAATTGATTATATATATATATATATATATATATATATATATATATATATATATATATATATATATATATTCAATTTCCCTTAACGCATGTCATTTACTCATTTTTACATTGCACACATGTTCTCATGACAAACTTTCTTTACACCTTTTTACATGCAATTAAATAAAAACATTTTCTTTATTAAAAAGAGGGAGAATAAAATACATATACCAAGAGCTTCTATGAATTATGCTTCTTTGCGAGCCCTATGTCCAATGTCCCTCCTAAAATTCCAAATAACTTATCTAGAAATCAATCCCCAAACTTTTTGGTCCATTTAACACACTTATTCACATCATCATTTATTGTTATATTTACTTAAAATATCTAAACACTTCATCATTTATTTTCTTAATCCATTTAATGTCTAAGTTTTTGTCAACTATTTCCATATTCAAATTCAATATCCAAACATTTAGTGAACTAATTTCAATGTCCAAACTTTCCATCGAATAATTTCAATGTCTAACTTTTTATCAAACACATGGTGAGCATTCAATTTAATCATCAATTTCATAGAATTTTAGTATACCCAATATTTCATAATACACCAACAATGGATCAACACGCTACAAACCAAATTTCAATGAACACAATCAAACATGTACATCTCTAACATCATTAAAGCTTACATAATTCCATCAATTTTCATACTTTCAATTTGTCACAATTAACAAACATAACCAATACCAAATAATTTGTTCTACATGAATCACCATCAAATTAAATACACTACCATCATTATACCAATCAAGTTTAAGCAAGACAACATCATTCAAAACACCAAAAATCCACCCAATTTAGCCAAATTTTCATATTTATATAATCCCATCATTTAACAAAAATAACTAAATTCTTAGCAATCCATCTTAAAATGTTAGAAACTAATCTCAAGCATTTTCCAACATCATTAAAGCATCACAACCAATCCAATTTAATCAAATTTCCAAATCCCCAAAACCCCTACCCATGGCCAGCCACCTTAGATTTCATAATTGGTTTTCAATTTCTTCAATTAAATTCTTAATCATGTCATTTAAGCCAATTAACCAATAATTATATAATTTCACATTTTTCATGCACAAATACACATAAATCTTAAATTCTAAATTTTGAGGATTTTCAATCCCCTCTCAATAAAAACAAGAAGAAAAAAGAATTTAATGGGAAGAGAACATCTTACCATCATCATGTAACCCAAATTAACGAGTCTTTTACAGAAATTCCAAGAATTCCCTTCATTTGTTCCAATTAGTAACTTCATCCCTCCATTTCCCAAGCTCCCAATCCCCCACCTTAAATTTTCAAGCTTGGGTTGTCTTTATGTATGGAAAATCACATGAAAGCACCACCATGTCATCTCAATTGATTTGAAAAAGAGAAAAAAATAAAGAATTTTGTTTTTGCAAAAACTCTCCCTTCATCTGACTCTTGATATCGTCGACTTTAATGGAGGGGATTCTTTTTTTTATTTGCAAAAATGCCACTCATTTTATGTCCCATTTGTTGTTTCTATCAAATCTCCAATCATTGATATTTTTCACGCATAACTTTATATTGTTTCATTTTAAGTTTCTTGCTAATTTTTTCTTGGGATTTTCTACCTCCCATATTAATTTTTTTTCCTCTAAATGTATTATTATTATTATTATTTTTGGTTGGGAATTACAACATTTAACACGAGGTTTACACATCCCTTTAATTTCATCTTTGACAAGTTTTTTTTTCAAATTATAAAATTACCTTTTAATTCTCTACCATACATGTCTAATTTTCGTGGAGTCTTTCAACCAAAAATATTTTTCATATACAAACTTATTATTATTTTCAATTAGGTTTTACATTGTTTTTTTAGGGAGTTTATACCCTGATTCCTAAATTATATATTTACTGTTGCATACTAATGTTGCATAACATAGGCGGAAGAAATATTTATATGAGTTATGCTGATGATAAGAGACAATCACAACCTTACATGGATATATTGTAATTTCCTATTAGTGATTTCTTATAATTCTGAGTTTAGGTGGAAGTTTTTTGTTTGATGTCTTTTTATTTGACACATTGATGGTTCATTTCTAAACTTCGACTCTCAATTCAACATGGAGGCGATGAATACACTCATCTTCGACTTTGATTATAGTGATAAATGATTAATTGATATAACCACAAATGGTTGACTCTGTATTACATTTTTTATAGTGGAAAGAACTAGAGAGGATTAAACCTGTCTGGGGTTATACAATTAACATGAATCCACTGTAATTTTCTTCGTCTGATGCTTTAGGTAACATGGTCTGTTGCTTCAAAAATCTTCTTGTACTGACTTTTGTTAATTACTTTGATTGTAATTACTTTTTATGGTTTGTAGTTGCTGATGTTTTGTGCCCCAAGAGCCATATATTTTTGGATAATTTTAATGTGATGATATCAAAAAAAAATTTAAAAACAAAAAAAATTATTTTATTGCATTTTTTTTTTATCAAAGAGCACCTTAAAAAACAACCTACAAAATTAGTACAAAGCCCAAACATGAAAACAATACTACAAAGATCAATCAACAATCACAAGAGAAAATTGCTACAAAGCCCTTCAATGCATAGGTAATATCGTAATTCTACTGTTCGACGAAACATGAAAATACAAAATTGTCCTTATGCAGAAAGCATTAAATTATTTTATTTCAAGGTTAAATTTGTTATTTTACTATGCATTTACAAACATAATTACTAAAATAACCCCACTCAATTCCCAAAAGACATTCATGTCATGTGGAAAAGACCATCCTACCCCCGAAGCAAAAGTAAAAGAGAAAATGATCAAGGGGCAAGACAATAATTACACAATTGAAATGAATAGTATATTATGTCTTGGAGCACAATAATATCACCAACAACTTTAGCTTTTTGTTAATATTTTATGCCTTGAGAGCCATGAATGATTTTCATCATTGATTGTTTTATTTAACCGAGTGTTATGTGATATCAAACAAAAGCCAGTTCCTTGCTTTAGGGTGGTTTAGCCTTTAGTTGGACGTGTTTGATATTGTGTTTTTTTTTAATATTTTTTTTTAAAATATATATTTTTATATTTTTAGATAATTTTAATGCGATGATATCAAAAATAAATTTTAAAAAACAAAATAATTATTTTATTGCATTTTGTTTTACCGAAATGCACCTTAAAAAACAACTTACAAAATTAGTACAAAGCCGAAACATGCAAAAATTACTACAAAGGCCAATCAACAACCACAAGAGAAAATTACTACAAAGCCCCTAAATGCATAAGTAATGTCGTAATTCCACTGTTCAACCAAACATGAAAATACAAAATTGTCATTGTGCAGAAAACATGAAATTATTTTATTCCAGGGTTAAATTTGTTATTTTACTATGCATTTACAAACATAATTACCAAAATAACCCCACTCAATTCCCAAAAAACATTCACATCTTATGGAAAAGACCATCCTATCTTGAAACAAAGGTAAAAGAAAAAATGACCAAGGAGTAAGACAATAATTACACTATTGAAATGAATAATAAACTATGTTTTGGAGCACAATAATATCACCACCAACTTTAGCTTTTTGTTAATATTTTGTGCCTCGAAAGCCATATATGGTTTTCATCATGAATTGTTTTATTTATGAGTGTTATATGATATCAAACAAAATATAGTTGATAATAATTACACTATTGAAATGAATAGAAAACTATCTTAGAGCATAATAATATCAACTTTAGCCTTTTGTTAATATTTTGTGCCTTGAAAGCCTTGTATGATTTTCATCATAGATTGTTTTATTTACGAGTGTTATGTGACATTAAAAGAAAGATAGTTCCTTGCTTTGGGTGGTTTAGCCTCTAGTTGGAAGTGTTTAAAATTGTATTTTTTAAAAAATTAAATTTGTTTTTTAAAATTAATTTGTTTTTATATATTTGGATAATTTTGATGTGATGATGTTAAAAATAAGTTTTTATAAACCAAAAAAAAATATTTTAATGCATTTCTGATTGAATAACATATTATAAAACAACTTTACCATGTTCTCAAACACTCATTTAGTAAAGAGCAAAGATAAAGGAGATTGAAAACTGGAATTGAAAATATTTTTATATCAAATAAAAAATCAAAAAAATAATAATATGGACAATTATAATTGATTGTTTTACATAAAATAAAAAAGCTCATAAAAAAACCAAGTCACAGTAATATATGTTTTACTGGTTTGACACAAAAAACCGAACCGAACCGAACCAAACATTTTTTATTTGGTAATACAACACTGGTTAGTAGTCTAAAAACATTTCAAGTTAATTTATTTTTAATATAAAACCAAACATCACCCTACATGTAGGCAGCCTTAGGAGTGTGTTTGAAAGTATGGTAACAGTTAGGGGTGAGCAAAAAAATTGAAAAACCAATTAAACCGAGAAAACCGGAAAAAAATAATTGAAAAACCAAACCGTGAAAAAAAACCGATTAAACCGATTAGAATTTAAAAAACCGACCAGTTCAGTTCGGTTTCAGTTTTATAAGCCTGAAACCAAACTGAACCCAAACCGAAAAAAACTGAGCCAAACAGAGCCAAATCAGTTTGAACCGGTTTTTCCCAAAATAACCTAACCGAAACTGGTCGGTTTGAACTGGTTTTGATTTTTTTAAGAAAAACCAGTTTTGGTTACTTTTTTTTATAAAATCAAACTGAACAAAAAATGATCACTCCTAGTAGCGGTTGCTTTTCAAAATGCTTTTCGAAATGAATCAAAATAACATTTTTTTTAGTTTTAAAAAATTAGTTTTAACATTAATACATCAAAATAATATGAAAACACCAAAATTTATTAATTTAAAAATAAAAAAAATAAAAAAAATTTAAATTTTTTCAAAACACTTAAAATAAAAAAAACCTTTATTCTTTGTTATAATAACTAATAGTGCATACAATTTCTATTCATTATTCTCTCACCCAGGCGCATCCTTATCCCGGCTACAGTGTACTCTGTTCTCGTTTACAAACACTCCTTCTCTTTATATATAAAAAAGTAAAAAACTCTAATGACAAGGAAATCCTTTTTTTGTTATTCTCTGCAACCAAACAGACTCCAAAAAATGAGCGAAAGAAGCACAAATCCAGTCACTGAAACAGAGACCTCAAATCTGAAGCGCGAGAACCCAATCATCATCGAGGAATCAAATTCAGAGTCAAAGAAACAAAAGACTGAAGCTGAAGTATTGACGAGTGAAGAAAGCAAGCGAAACGACAGTGGAACGGAAGAGAAGAAGCAGAAACAGCAACAGATTGCGGCGGAGAAGGAGTTTAAGATCGAAGCCAATGCGGCGGAGGATAAAGGATCGAGACACTCCATGGAGGATGCTTGGGTTGTGTTACTAGACGCTAGCTTGGACTCTCCTCCTGGAAAATTGAGGTTTTTTAGGGTTTTCCTTTTCATTTTTTGTTTCTGATTTTGTGTTACATAAATAAATAAATAAATTAGAAAAGCAAAAAACCAAAAAAAAATAAAAAAGCTAATTAATTAATTATGTGCAGATGCGCACATTTTGCAATATATGATGGGCATGGAGGGAGGTTAGCAGCTGAGTATGCTCAGAAGAATTTACATAAAAACGTTGTCTCTTCTGGCTTACCACGTGAGTTGGTGTGTTTTTAGTTTATATTTTGTTTATTGCTTCTTTTTTTTTTATTTCTCCTGGGTTATCATAATCAGTTTGGAAATTCATGAGAACTTTTTTTAATGGGAAATTATAATGATTTCAGATTCTTGTATTGCATTGTTTAATCATGACTAGAGAGTAGCTTTTGAATCAAATATTCATTTGTTTTTGCTGTTTGATATTTTCATTTCCTTTCAATTCTAATATCTTCTTCATTGTTTGTGCCTGCTTATGAACCATCGTTTCTTTTTCTATTTTTTTTCTTTCTTTTTAATTTATTTACCTGTTGCCTTTGTAATCTGATGATTTTTCTTGTTGCCTGATTTTTTGTGGTTAAAATATTTTCCTTTTGCATTTAAAAATGATGGTGTATGTTTTCCGGTGCTGCAGTTGGATGTGAAAGCTGCCAAAAAGGCCATTCTTGATGGTATGAATTCACTTTTCATGTCTTCTACTGCATATTTTCTCTGCAATATTGTTATGCAAAATCTATTGGACGTGAAGTTTGTCTATGTTTTTTCTGTATTTTTTGCTTTTGTTTTGAGGTATATTTTGTTATTTTTTCTTTTTTGTGATTTAGGTTTTCGGAAAACTGATGAGTCTCTCCTTCAAGAAAGTACTTCAGGTAAATTCCATGATCAAGTCTCTGATGTATTCATCCTAATCCTTTTTCTATTTTAGAAGCAATGTTTTCTTTTTCACAGTCCATTGTTTGGGAAATTGGAAAATTGAATGAAAGGAATTATCAATACACTGCAAGTATTACAACCACTGCTGAATATGTTGAGTCACGGATGGCGTCAGTGTATAAATAATTAATTATGACCTGTGTACATTCTGTTTTATAGTTATTATTTTCATTGCCAAGATAAAGTTGGTTCTGAAATTATGTACCTTGAACAATTTCCACAGTTTTTTAGCAAAATATTCTGCTTTTGACCCCGAAGAAGCATGGTCCATGCTGCTTGAACTTTTGACCTGATAACATCACTCCATTTCTTTCAAAAGATCTATCCCTTTCTTAAACATGTTAGTCTTGTACTTTCATTTTCGTGGATTGCTTTAACACACAAAAAAAATGATGTCATGGGCTTCTTTCTTTACTCATGATTTTTCTTAGATAAATGTCTTGACTGTTTGCTAATTTCTAACTTTCTAAATTTGCTCATTTCCATTTTTCTAATTATGGATTATATAGAGCAGTAAACATGCTAAGTAAATGTTTCAAGTTTCACCAAAGAATTCACCAGTTCATTTATAACATTCTTTTAGGAGGATGGCAGGATGGTGCTACGGCTGTATGTGTATGGGTATTGGGACAAAAAGTAAGTTTGCAGCCCTTATCAAATTTAAGTTTGCCATTGTTATTTAAAGCTGAACCTATAGTTAAAAAGGTGCCTAGCAGGTTCTCATTATTTTTCTAAGGAATGGTTCTCATGATGCAACATTATCAGTCACATGACAGTTAATTAATATAGGTCTAGTGTATGCTAGATGGAGATGCTAAAAAATAAGTGCTGCAATCCTACAGTGAGATAATATTATTTGCATAGAAATTCACCTGGAATATAGGTCTGATTTTGTGAATTAAATTCTAGTTCTTTGGTTTAACTTTTGTATACTTTCCTTCCACAAGGATATTCCTTCCTTTCCTTTGCCTTTGATTGTTTTGTTGCTGAACATTCGTATAATTAGCATGGGACCTTTGGGTACAAACAAAATTCTTTGATTAATTCCAAATATTTTCAGTTAGCATTATTTATTGTTATTGACAGCATGAGCAACAAAGAGAATTATTTAAGAGAATTGTTGCAGGATTTATGACTAAACTTTGTCTTATGGGAGATTTGTCTTGGGGAGTTCGGATTTTTCAAGAAGGTCCTCTCCTTTGTGGTCCTTAGGAATATTGAAATCATTTATCTTGTGTCGTTATTAAACATGTCATGTCATTCCTTTATTGGCCAATGAAACTACTGAGACTATATTGTTCATCAACCACAAAGATGAGTGATTAAAGGTGACTATATGTACTACATAAATACTCTATCATTTTCCTTCCGAGGGTGTGTAGCTTTCTTCCATTTTTTCTAGAAACACTTCTCTCTTAAATTCCCTCTCCAACTCTCACAGAATTCTGCTGGAACATTCCTATCTTTATGACATACCCAGCTACGATAATCTCTATGCATTTCTCATGTCATTTTGAATTCTTTCCTGCCTCAATATATGAGCTCTTCTAATGCTAGCTTCTTCTTCCCTACCTGCTCTATCTCTATCAATACTTGCATGCGCCATCTAATATACCAAATCTTTTATTTGCAAATATGAGACAGAGGACACGTCACCTACATTTATTGCATTTCTCCTTGTCTTTGTTTCTTCTTTATCATATTCTTCTTTCCCTCCTTGATACATATCAGCTGTTGATATCTGAATGAAAATTCATATTAAGTTACACACATTAATCATACCTGTGTTTGCTTATGGAATCTAGTATTGCTAACTTAATGATTAACTTTTGCATTACTTTTGGTTATTATACTCCTGCATCTCTGATGAACTTTTATTTGACTTGCCACTACCAAACGTGTCTTAGGTTTTCATTGCTAACATAGGGGATGCAAAAGCAATTTTAGCCCGATCATCGATTATTGATGGATCACAGAATCACCCAGATGGAGTAAGTCCATTGAAGGCTATTGTTTTGACAAGGGAACACAAAGCCATATATCCACAGGAACGTGCTCGAATACAAAAGGTAGAGACTATAATGTTCAAATTATACTTACTCTAAGCTGATATTGTGCTTCGATTCTTTATTTTCTGTCTTTTTTTTTTAAATGAATTTTTTGATAATGAGGCCGAGTAATTATATTTTCTGGATATCGGTATTGGAGGCATCAGTCTTTTGATGCAGTGATTCAAATTATTTATTTGCAAGATAAGTCCTGGAGGCACCGTTGCCCGACAGAATGATATAAGCTTAGAATGATATAAGTTCTTTAGTCCCACTTTTCAACTTCAACCATTATTTTCTGATTTTGGATGATATCTTGATTCTATTGTTGAAAGAAAAAGAAATAGAAAAAGGAAAAACATGAAAAAAATAAAAATAAAAAATTGAGGCCAATCCAAGCTGAAAAGAAAAGAAGGAATCCTATATGGACGATGAAATTATCACTGCTTCTACTTATTTGATATTTGAATGAATTTACTAACTTTTAACTCTTATGATCTGATATTTGTGCTCCTGCAATTTCCAGGCTGGTGGAAGCGTGAGTTCAAATGGACGATTACAAGGTCGCCTTGAGGTTTCTAGGGCTTTTGGAGACCGTCAATTCAAGAAGGTTCTTAGTGCTTCCATCTTGCACAGTTGACACTGTAGTTTCATGTTTTCTATTTATGTATGATGACAGCATTTGTATATTTGTCCTTGTTATGTAGCTGGAAATGAGACTTGGTTCAAAGAGAAATATAATGCTATAGCTTGTATGCAGGCTTATAGATCTAGAGATAAATTGAAACGTGGCAATCTGAATAAATTTCTACAAGCAAAAGTGTGGTATATCCTTACCAAAAATCAGAGTTGGAGCTCAGATTGGTATAATTTTCAATTTTCTCGATGCTAATGTAATACCATTAGGATTCAATAATGCTTCCTGTAAACAATTGAGAGGTCAGAGATGGTTCTTTGTAATTAAATGGAAGATGTGAACCATGGAGAAATAAGCAAATGATTTGGTTGCAGCTTTGATAAATCTATGAAAGTGCCAGGTGCATTATGAGTTCATCAATTATTTCATGTCCTTTCTTTATTATCAAAGCCATATATGCTCATCATCCTGCAGCATGGAAGTTGCTGCAGTCATTTATGGTATTCCCTGAACTTGTGAAGAGTTTTGCGCTGTCATATCATATATAGTTTGAAATACCTTACCTTGTTTATTTTTCTTCTTAATCTGTCTGTATTTATTCTGTGTTATTGTGCTCTTCAAATACAAGTATTGATCTATTCTGGGTGAAATTACTTTTTGAATCAACCTGCAAGGTACAATGTGTTTGCTATCTGAAATAAGTGTGGGAATTGCAGGTAGGTGTTGTGGCAACCCCAGATATTCATTCCTTTGACCTCACAGACAGAGAGCACTTTATTATTCTTGGTTGTGATGGCCTATGGGGGGTATGGCTTCAATTTCTGTCCGCCATCTTTGTTATTATAGTTAGTCCATGTTTTTTTTAATCGTCTTTGAGCTCTACTTCTATACGTTTGAAAAATAATGCTACACATTGAAGTTCTGTATTTGTTTCAGGTATTTGGACCAAGTGATGCTGTTGAATTTGTTCAGAAATTATTGAAGGTAAAAGTACACCTGTTTAGTAGTGAAGCACTATTTGACTCTTTGTAGAACTTGAATAATTAGTTAAATTTTGTCCATTGTGCTATCCTTCTTGATTTAGCTGTTGAAATTACCTTGTAGCAGAACTTAAGGATGGGTTGCAGTTTAATGGAAAATTACTGCATCTTTGCAAGCTTTTAGGAAGCGAAATCCTAATTGCATTGTATTATTCAAATAGCATTTGATGGATTACGAGTGCTAGTTTTATTTCTTTGCCTATAAGTACATACAAAGCAAGTAAATAACCTGTATAGAATTCCATTTAGAAATGAGCTATAACCTACTTGCGAATGTCACTTTTTGAGGCCTATATATAGGATGGTGTGCAACCTAGTTTCATTGAAATTGTTATATGTACCTTTCCCATGCCTAAGAGCTCTTTCATCCTCAATTATTGTTTTTTATTTCTAAGGTAGAGGAGGCTATAATGTTGCATGGGAATTGGTATCTGATACAAGGTGCTTATATCTAGGCTTACTAAGTTCCTATATAATATTTAATGCTGGTGCATGGATGGCAAAGTGGTCCGGCTCATTAAAATTAGAACTTGCAACAAGTATGACTCATGAAGTACTTAAAAGCTAGTCATAAAACTAGCTGAATTGCATCTACAAAACTGTAGCTAAGGCATTACTGTCGAATTTGAACATGACTTTCTATCTAGTTATTGAAAATTAATTTCTGTGTTTATAGAAACCTCTAGGATTACCATGCTCCATGTTTTGAATTGCAAATTACTTTCACCCCAATAATGTATTTAAGCATTGATTCTGATTCTGATTCTGATTCTTTTTTCTTTTTAATTAGACCCCTACATCAATTGATGACTTACAAATTAGACATCTTTGGCAGGAAGGTTTAACTGTTGCAGCTGTGAGCCGCCGTCTTGTAAGGGAAGCTGTTCTTGAGCGGCGCTGCAAAGATAATTGCACTGCAATCATCATTGTTTTCAAGCACAGTTAACATGGAGGGCCACCGATGTTCAATGCGCTGGAAAAACATTGCAGCAGCTGGCCATCAGTACATGGAGGTCTTGACACTTCTTTTTCTGTAAGAACTGCCAAAATATTGTTTCTTGGTTCATCTCTTGTTGGCAGTACATTAGCTTGACTGATATACTCAGACGTCTAGAAACGAAGCTATGCACTCCTGCGTAATCAGTGAAATATGTACTATGTAGTGATGTGGTAATGCTTGCGGTTGCTGGTCCTGTAACGATTGCTAGATGTTTGAAGATACCGTTCCAATAGTACATTCACTGCTGTAGCCTGGCAATCTTTACCTTGTTTTCTCTGCACTCGTCTTTCCTAATAGGTAATATTGATTCGAAAGTCTTATTAGTATCCTCCTATATAACCATCGGCAGTTTTGATCTCATTGAAAAATAGAAAATTGAGCACTAGCAGAGTATATTATACCTAAAAGAAACCCAACTTTTTATTTTGTCCAATAATAACAATAACAACAACCATTCGAAACCTGAGGGGTGTAGTTTAACTGGTTAGACTCTAGGTTTGCTTCTTAGAGATCACCGGTAAGATTGCTGGAGGCTTGCATGGTTGTTAATTTCAGGGCTTCTGAGATTAGTTGAGGTGTGTGGAAGTTGGTCTGGATACTCATGTTAATAAATAATAAAAAATAACAAAAAATAACGGCTGTGGACATTCTAATGGAGTATGTGAATGTAGGTGTGTTTCTGAAGATCAAGAAAGAATGGTTTAAGATTTTGTTTTAAGATTTTGGGAGACCTTAAACCCTAGAGGATAAAATTTTTAGTTTTTGAAATGTTTTGCTGCTCGAAGTTAGGACTGGTCTACTGTTCTTGCAAAAAAGTGGCTTAACATTTGCGAGCAAACAATTCCTTCTGTTTCTCCAAACTCCACAGTACTCTTTGTTTGTTGCTTTATTAATTATCCTTTTTTTTTTTTTTTGTGAAACAGGTAAATTGGAGAAACATAGATAGGAGGGATATGCATGCGTGCTTTTTGCTATTTTTTCTAAAAGATTATTTTCCATGAACATGTGCTTTAAATTAAACCTTTTCAAGCCACATCAAGTTCAGCATTCAAGGTACAAAGTACAAACAACTCCAAGTTGCTCCTGTGATTGGGCGTTCTGATTAACAAGAATCTCAATTTCTTTTACATACTTTCAAGGTATGATGGACAGAATTGGATACAGACAGAGTGGAGAGCCAGTGTTTCCACCACTTTCCTGTAACTTGTTTCGTTCACCATGCTGACAGGTGGTTCGTGAATGTAGACAGAAAAATTAAAAAAAAAAGAAAAAAAAGGTCTACGCCCTTGTCGCGGCTCAAGAGTGCTAATTTCCCATGTGGCCATGAATTTATCCTAACCAAATCTTCCCAAGTCTCAAATTAGATACATTTGTCTGGTAGAGAAAAATCGCATGTTCAGTTCTGTCCTAAAGTTATAGCCATTATGTTGATGCTGGGTGTCTGGGAGTAGTAATAATTGTTTTTCAAAGTAATTTATTTGGGAATGTATTAAAATAATTTTTTTTATTTTTTAAAAATTATTTTTAACATCAAAATAATTTAAAAATATTAAAAATTTATTAATTTTAAAAAAAAATTTAATTTTTTGAAAAATATTTTTAAAATACAAAAACAAATAAATCTTAAAAAGCCAAAACCAACCACGATCCCATTTCAACTTGCTAAGAAACAAGAAATCGCACCACATTATCCGTTTAAAGATATTGATTCGTCAGTGATGGGTAGCTGGTCTCATGATCTTTGCTCTGAGCCAATCAAAGAATCATTGGAGAGAGAGAGAGCTGTTTGCTGACAGAACAGAACGAGAGCGGCAAAGCAGCACAAAGCATTCAAGAACGTATCAAACCATTGCCGCATGGTTTTTTCTCCGTCTTGTTAAGCCACATCCTCTGTTTGGAAAGCCTAGTGCAAAACACCATCCCTGGCTTCCCACATTGCATTTGTGAATTTTCAGGGGGGAAATGAAAAACAAAACTGGCTTTACTACTGGCTAGGAGAAGGTTTTCTGCTGTGACAAGCTTCAATCCTAGGAGTAGTAACACATGACGTGATCCATGGTAAAAATTGCATGTGTTTTGTCTCTCTCAACTTGTTGTTTTACACATAAATAAATGGGAAATACCCAAATCATTTGGAGGACCACATGCATGCTGCAACCAGCGATTCTTTGCCCCACCTTCTGCACCTATAAAAATTCACAATAACCACCACCACCCATAGCATAATTTTCAGCAAAATTATTATTCGTTGAAATAATTAGTATATCTAGATGACAAACTTGCCTTTTGGTATCAAGTTTAGTTATATTGCTAGCATTATTGTGTCTGCTATCAATTCACAAAACAATAATGCTATTGACCATGCTTAACTAAAAACATTTGGTGGGTTCATGATTCATGATCCACTGATTTAAAGCCGGAATTCTCACTCTCTAATCACCTGGCCAACATGCTTCACCTAGACGTTGTCTCCCCAACAGAATTCAAATCGCAAGTCAACTAGGAAATAATATTTGAGGAAAATGCATATCATCATCACCAGTTGCTTATGCATGTAAGGTGAAGGTGGCTTGATACTTCCTCCATGCAACATCAACTAGTATAAATATGATAACGGGCACCAGCCAAAAGGAAAAAACACATCTACCTTTATGCACGCATAACCATATAAGCAACTTCAGATTTTGTGATTGTATAACATCCCAAAGGCCTAGCAGAAAATAAGGAACGGGGAAATATGGCAGATAGGAGTGTTCTCCCTCAGAAAATGAAACTTCTTCTGGCCTTAGTTGCTCTACAGTTTTGTTATTCAGGGTTTCATATTGTTTCAAGGGTAGCACTAAACATTGGTGTTAGCAAAGTTGTTTACCCAGTTTATAGGAACATCATTGCATTGCTTTTATTGGGACCTTTCGCTTATTTCTTTGAGAAGTGAGTCTTCAGTTCGGTGCTTGCTTTTCTGTTTCTGTTTTGGTAGTCTATACATATATACTGGTTTGGATTGGCATTTACCCTTGTACTCTATCTTGGATTGACATTTTTCAGGAAGGAAAGACCACCTCTTACTTTCTCTGTGCTGGTTCAACTCTTCTTTCTAGCATTATTGGGGTGAGAAGATACATTTGATATCTAAAATGTATAACGTGATGGTTTCACTACTTTCTGTTGTTTTAACTTGTCTTTTCTGTGTTTCCAGAATCACTGCAAACCAAGGGTTTTATCTCTTGGGATTGTATTATGCATCTCCAGCTTTTGCTTCAGCAATGCAAAATTCAGTTCCTGCAATCACTTTTGTCATGGCTTCTGCTCTAGGGTAACACAGACTCTCTACGTTGAACTTTCTTCTCTTTCTCTTCAACAAAAGACACATTTCTTGAACTTTTACCTTTCTCCTCAGACTTGAGAAAGTCAACATTTCTAGGAGAGATGGACTAGCAAAAGTTTTAGGAACCATTGCAAGTATAGGGGGTGCGTCTGTCATTACACTCTACAAAGGCCCTCCTCTTCTGCATCAGATAACACAACAAGAACAAGGAATAACATCTGAAGAAGATATGTCTTCAAAGAAAATGCAAAACTGGACATGGGGATGCATATTCCTGTTTGGGCACTGCTTATCATGGGCTGGCTGGATGGTCTTTCAGGTAAAGCATATTTTGTCACCACCATATAAGTTGCATAAGACCACAGCTATGAAAATCATGTGCTAATCTGATCTAGATTGCTAAAAATTGTAGATGGCATATAATTTACTACTGACCTTATGAGCTAAAATATGAATTAATATTTTGCAGGCTCCTGTGTTGAAGAAGTATCCGGCAAAGCTCTCTGTCACTTCTTTTACATGCCTTTTCGGATTGATCCAGTTCTTGGTCATTGCAGCATTTGTAGAAACTGACGTCAACCATTGGAAAATCCAATCAGGAGAAGAACTATTCACAATCCTATATGCTGTAATTAACTTAAATTCCAGGCTTCCTTTTATCTTTCTGTCATTATGTATTGAATTTAAAATGGATTGTTCAATTTCATTCTTGTTTAGGGGATTGTGTCCTCTGCTATAGTCATTTCCCTTCAAACATGGTGCATTCACAAAGGTGGTCCTGTCTTTGTTGCTGTCTTTCAACCAATGCAGACAATTTTGGTTGCTATTATGGCTTCTCTAATACTTGGTGATCAGTTGTACTCTGGAGGGTATGTGAACATTCCAAAGAAAAAAAAATAACATTCAAAATTCATGGATTTCTTCAATTAACATATAAGCAGAACAGAGTTATGTTTTGACACTTTCCTACTTTACATTTCAGGATTATTGGTGCAATTCTTATCATGCTTGGTCTCTATTCTGTTTTATGGGGCAAAATTGAAGAGAAAAGAGTGGAAATTCAAAACAGGGAAGAGACCCTGACAAGGAACCTTCTTGAAGACAAAAATAAAGACAAGGAAGAGGGGCCTTGTATTGTCTGACATCCCATGAATATCCTGCCCTTTATTTATTTATTTATCTCCAAGACTGAAGATGTTCTGAAAACGATGGCTACTCTTAGAAGAACAATCAGTTCTAATGGTTTTTAGATTAGCCCAGCATCTCAACATGTATGTATATTTATGGGGTTTGGTTTCTCACAGATTTCCTCTTTTATTTTGAATCTTGAGCTAAGCTGGCTATAGACTTGAACTCCATTCAGAGGAAGTGAGGCTCTTCAAACTGTACCACTAGTAGTCTGCAACTAACTCTGTACTTAAAAATGATTCTGTCTGAAGATATAAAGCCATGAGAATTTCAATGCTATTCTGAAATCTTGCTTTTCACACACTGCCTTGCTAATGATGCTAGATTATACAACAATTACTTTATAGGGACAAATTGAAAAACATGTATATGACCCAGCTTAGAAAAGCTGTCCCATCAAATTGGTCGTCAGGAGCACCATTAATCTCACTCTTTGAAATATATACAGAAACATGTTTAGTATTCCAGCCATCAAGAATTTGTAACGAGGACATTTTCTTAAGTTGTTCTTGATCAACATCAAAATATATAAGAATCACCCCTTTCCCTACTCCAGTGAAGAGCACCATTATGAAAGACCTTTTCTGATAAAGAGCCAGTTTTTGGGGAGTAAATCTCCTATCTAACAGTCTGAACTGGTAAAATCATCTTACACTAACAACTTCGTTGTCAGGTTATTTCGAAGGATCGAAAGCTAACTATGTTATAGGGAATCGATGCATATGGCTTGGTAGGAGGATTGTAAATAATGTTCTTACAAGCCCGTGAAACTTTCACTCAATATTGTTCCAGATAAGAGAGAACCAGTGGTTGGATACACACTTAATTTCGTGGGCAGTCAGAGAAGGATTTTGGTAAAGAGGTAGTAGTTGTTGGCCATGATATCCACAGATATAAAGCATGATATAGGAAACCTGTATTGTTGGCCATGTATTGTTACTTTTATTGGGAGAACATTGAAGGTGGAAATTGCTTTACTAAATTCATGTGCAGTGCTTTCCGAGACTGACAAGAGCAAGAGCCAGGATTGAATTAAAAATGGGCTCTACTGCAATCCCATTTGAAAAGGAGAACCAATTGATTTGAAATCCCAGCTTAGATCAGGTCAATGTATTCCAAGTTTCTAAGAACTGTTTTTCATTGGAAGAGAAGTCCAATGCTAATCGACTTTTTTTGCAACCCTGGCTTGTCAGGAATGATAGCATATTTCTTGGTAGTTGGATTATAAATAAAATAGTTTTGTATAATTCGATTCAACGAGGCACACAATAATAATCCATTACAAGATTGAATGATTTTGGCCGCAGACTTACCCCGCCATTGTTTTAACAAAATACAAGGTCCTAAAGAGAGCATAGTGGAGTCATGGCTGGAATCAAAACAAACAAGGTTGTAATGATCAGGGCATTGCACTAAGAGACCACAAGGGTACTTAACGTCTTGGTTTAGGCAGCGAGTGAATTTAGGGCTTGAAACAAGAGAGTTCCAGTGTCTAGATATACACTTGAATCTGGGGGTGGATTAGATCGGACAGGGATTCCTGTCTAGAGGTCATCACTGTCAGCAATAGTATCAACCCAGGTTATCTAAAATATATTTTTGACAAGATATAAAATATAAAATATAAATTTGAATTGTAAAATCATAAAACAATTTTTATATATATATACATATTTCAAGCACTTTAAAATTCATGGTTAAAATAAAAATTCATATATAGTTTAAGTAATTTTAAAATACAATACAATTATTCATGCTCATAAATTTTATTAACTAACAATTAACAAACTTAAAACAAACAATTTGCTGGAATATCATATAAACTAAAATTAGCTCTTCCTCTTCCTTGTTATTCTCATACATTCATCAATATCATTTTTATCCAAAGAATTATTAGTGTCACTATTAGTATCAACATTAATATTATGAATATTAATACTTCAACTAGTACCAACACCAATATTGTCAATGTTATTTAACTCAAAACTACTTGAATTCTCTAGATTGTCATCAATTTGAATCTCCAACCATGATTCTCCATTTCAGCATTGTTGTCACCCACTTTTGACCCTAAAAAAATCAATAAAAGAATAAAAAAATATAGAATAAAAATCCAAAACACAAAAAGATATACATGAAGGTTGCTCAAGTTGGTGGTGAAAGACCAAAATATTATGTGGAAAAGTTGAAGGACTAACACGTATAAGATTAACAAAATTAACAATCCAATTATGATTGACAAATGACCCATTTGGTGAAAGTATTTTTATTTGGGGTAAAGAAATATAAATTTAGATAGGTAAGAACTGAAAGAGAATTTTAAAAGATTTAATTAATTTTATTGAGAACTTAATTGTAAGAAAAATTGATATATGAAGTCAATTTATATTTTAATTGGAAGAAATTAAATTCTAGAAGTTGATTTATAATTTTCAAGAGTTAATTTGGTTGAATTTAGCTCAAATTCATTTCGTAAGATGACTTTCATTGTTTAATTTGTGTTCTTGGTAGAAATTGATGGAAAAGATAAAAAAAACCTCAAAGTTGTGACTTTAGGGTTTATATGAATGTTTGGGAATGAAGGTTTATGTGGACAAATATTTTAACTTAACAATAAAAGGATAAAAACTAAAGAAAACATGAAATAAAACTGGAAAAAAAAATCATGAGGAAACCTATAACTTTAGGGTTGACCAATTTTGAACAAAGAGGATGGATGCAAATTTGGTTTGAATTTATAATGCTAAGTGTTTAACAAGTTATATGAAGGGTAAGTTGTAATTAAAATGAGGTTTTTGTTAAGTTGAAAAATTGTATTCGTATACAAGTAGAAGGGTGATTATGGTGTAAGGTTAGGAAGGAACTTTATTGTATGAACATGCTTAAAGAATGGAAGTTAACTTGTAGGTTTGTTTATGTATGAATGAGGTAGAAAAGAAATGAAGTAATTGGAATGAAAAGACATGTTAGGGCCGGTGGTTCAAGGAAAATTGATTGATCGATAAAAAATTCTTGTGAAATGTAATTAATTGTATCTAAATATGATAATGATGATGATCATGTAAGAATAATTGTTGTCATTGTTCATTAATTAGAATTATCGTTACATTCCTAGCATGGATTGTAAAAAGGAAAATAGCAGTGTGAATATATGATGATGAATTATATAATGTAGTATGGAATTGCATGTGAGTATGAAAGATAAAAAAATCAAATAACTCAATAAAATTTAAAGGAAATAAATTGGCCCATTCATCCAAGTCAATAAAAAAAAGGAAGGGGAGAATTTAGGAATGTTATGGTTGGGTTTATAATGGTGAAAAGATATTTGCAGTAAAATTTTTAGCAAAAATGATTATATGTTGAAAAGGAATAGGAATTTATACGCATATACAAGTGGTGATACATGTATAAGTGTGAACAAGATAATAATAATAAAAATACCTTGCTCCAAAATTATATTAGAAAACTTGGGATATTATGGATGAAAAAGATAGTACAAAAGAACTTGTAAATGCATGACAAAAAATGTAGAAAGATTTATAAGTTAAGAAATATAATAACTAAATACATATTGATGACATGTGAAGTAAAATGAAAGAAAATATATGTTGTTGATGGGAGAATAAATGTATAAGTATGTGTTTAATGAAAAGGATTAAGCACGAATATGAGAAATTAAATGTCTGAGGAATTTTAATGAGTGGGTTAGTCGGAGAAAAATAATAAAAAATCTAAATTAAAATATGACGGTGAACTTATTCGAATGGAATTGAAATTATATGAAAATTCATGTTTGTTGTGAAATTGATGAAACATTATTAATAGCACGTCTTATTTAAAAACAAAAGAGGTGCCTGGAGTGGGATCGTCCGTGATTAGAGAAGCCCATTTAGTTGGAGAAGCAAATAGATGCATCGCATCTTGTCTTTTCAATTTGCATAATTTTATTGATAAATATCAAATTTGCTAATTCATAGTTTACAATGAATTTAGATTGAATATGTATAAGTTGTGTATATTGATGTTGGATGGACATAACAAGTGTGTTTGATATATCACAAAATTTGATTGTGAAAGCTGAAGAATGTTACATTGAGATTGTGAAAGGAAGGATGATATTTAATAACCGTAATGTCAGCGAATAATGACATGTTATTACGATACTTAATAATTGTAGTGTGGTTATAATTAAGGTTGCGTTACATAATGATATTTAGTGACCATGATAATAATGGCTTGGGTTATAATATTGGACTAGTACTTATTCACTATAATATTGGTGACTAAGATATGATATAATTTGGATATTTTTTTTTTAGTTTAATGTGAATATCCGGACCAGCTTGCATGTACCTTGACTAATTCCACGGACCCTGAAGTAAACGACCATGTAAGCCTTCAATAACCATTATATGAGTAACCACATGGCTCGAATCTGAAATTACAAAGGAAGTAAACCTCTGTTGTAACTACGGGCATAGATTGGTGACTAAGCAATGAGTGTAACTTGATATTGACAATTAAAGAAATTATATTGAGTAACTAATGAACTGTCAATAACCGAGGAACTAAAGTATCACTTTTTCATAGGATAAGAATATAGTGAAGTATCACTAAAATTTAAAACAAAAAAAATAAAAAAAATTAAATTTTTATAAAAATATTTTTAAAATATGAAAACAAATAGGATGGGCCGTGGAAGGAATCATTAAAACAAAAAAAAACAATTAAATAATTATTGTTTTGTGCCAGATGATTGTAAAGTTCTGGGTTGTTACACTCTTCTTTTAAAAGGAACGGTATCTTTATGCTACATCTTATTTCTTTAATTTCTCATTACATAAATTATAAGAAAAAATTGTTTTTTTAACACCAATAAAGGATTTCAGGTTTCAAAAAATATATATTAATAATAATAATTCATCCTTTACTCATAATTTATTTTAATCATGTTAATATAAATGTAGTAAATAAATTTTTGTTAAAGAATAAATTCAAATAAAATTTTAACTCTAAAAATAAAAAATAAATGAATTCAATTTCAATTTGACATGAAATATATCTATTAACCATGTTTTAAAATTAATTTCAAACATTTTTTTTAATAAACCAACTAAATCATAGGCATTTATTTATTTTGAAAAACTCTGTACAAAGGTTCTACAAAATAGGAAAGGATTATAATCCCAAGATAAAATCATCTTAATTCTTGATATAACTTGTGAATATTTCCCCGCAAAACTTTATGGCAATTCTGATTTATCTGAAAGTGTGGTTGTGATTGTTTTTTAAAATATTTTTTATTTTTTAAAAATTATTTTTAAAATCAACGCTATAAAAATGATATAAAATAAAAAAAAATAATTAATTTTTTTTTAAAAAATATATTTGAATTTAGTACTGGCAAGAGCATAGTTGTACTGGTTCTCATTCGACTGTACCAACAGCGCACACCTCTTATATGTGTCGTACAAGCAAGAGGCTTGGCGATGAAAATTATCCATTTGCGTCTTTGAAACGAGAACTTTCCACGCAACCTTTTGTCATTGTCCATCTGAGTTCACGTTTTTGTTGATTTTTCTGTTTTACCCGTTTATTTTGGTGTCTGAAAGTTACTATTTTTAAAATTAATTTATTTTAATATTTTAAATATGATAATATTAAAAATAACTTTTTAAAAATAAAAAAATAATTTTAATATATTTCTGATTGAAAAACACTTTAAAAAACAACTGCTAGTATATTTTCAAACACTTCTAAATAAAATATTAAAAAAAATACAATTATTTTCTTAGATCATAAAACATGAAGCCTGGACCCACCCACCAACACAATTGAACAAACAAATTGAAACAAAGGTCATGTCCTTTTCTGATCAAAAGAAGTCTTTTTTTTTTTTTTTCTTTAAAGACGTTTCCTCTAAGAAAATATGCAACCATCTTAATGCTCAATTTAGTATTAAACTAAGGATTGTGCATGGCATCTTCTTTTGCTCTCTTCAATAAATTATTAGTGTAAACCTCAATTTAGTATTAAACTTGTACACTCATTCTTATTTAAGTCCCAAACCTATAAGTCATTTCGATTAGGTCCTAAATATTTTTTTTATATAAAAATCCTGAATCAGCTCTTTTTTTTATTTATTTATTAATGCTCATTAATATTTGTATCAAATTTCTTCAAACTGATGTTATTTAGTTCATAAATGTGCACATTAGATTGAAGATATTACTTACTTTTTCATCAAACTTTCTTCAAATTGACATTGTTTTAGTGTATAAAATATGCAAATTAAATTTAAGTTGTTAAAAGAAATTGTCAAAAAGATATGGTTGAGAAATGTAGTAAATATTTAGGATTTAATTCATAAATTTTATGGGTCACATTGGCGGGTCCAAAGAAAACCCGAATGACCTGTAAAAATATAGTTTGAGTCAAAATAAATATTTAAGATGAGATTTTTTTAATAAATATTAAAACGATAATATATTAGATTGATTCAAGTTAACTCAAGTGAACATACCAATTCACATGCAAAGTTATGAGATCATGATAACCTCATAGAAATTAAATCAAAATAAATTAAGAAACTCAATTTTCAATATCTAATATTAAATGATGAAATTGAAAAAATAATAATTAAAAAAGGATAAAAAAACCTAAATTAACCTGCCAAACTCGGGTCTCAAATCATAAAACCAGGACAACTCAATAGAAAACAAATTGAATCAAATTATAAAGCTTAATTCTCAATCAACTCAATGTTGAAAGATGAAATTATAAAAAACATCAATCAAAAAAAGGATACAAAATATAACTCAAGTTCATCATGGTTAACTCGCCAAACCCATGATTCAAGTCATGAGATAAGAATAACCTCGTAAAGAAAGCATACCAAAGCAAATCACGAAACATAATTTACAATCAACTTGATGTTGAATAATAAAAAAAATAATTAGAAAAAAAAAGAACTTCGAGTCAATAGAGTTAACTTCTTAAACTCATAGTTTGGGTCACAAGTCTGGAATAATCTTATAAAAAATAAAATAAGAAAAATTATAAAATATAATTCTCAATAAATCTAATATTAAAAGATAAAATAGAAATTAAAAAAATATAAATTAGATAAAAAAACAAAGGAAAGGAAACAAATATAATTATGGTGAATAGTGTCATGGGAGAAAGTAGAAACCCCTTCTCTTTTATTTTTTTGTTAATAAATTTAATGTTAAAAAACTTAAAAAAAACTTGAGGTAAATGATTTAACATATTAAATTTGTAATTTATGTCGTGATATAATTTAATAAAAAATAAATTTAATATTAAATAAAAAAAATTTTAAAAAAATTCTAATAAATAAAGTTTTGTAAAAAGATATTCAATAAAAAGCCCTTCTCATTTAGTTTTTTTCTTTTTTAATGTTAATAGTTAGTTAATTACGTAAGTTGCTATGGGTTAGTAAATTACTATATGATCTGACAAGGATAATTGCGTCATTCCAAGTACTAAAAAGAGTAAAAAAGAAGTGAAAATGTCAAAATGGCAGTTCCTGTTCAAAGTACTATAAGTACCTGTCTCCTTCTCCTTCATCATGTCCATGTCCAGACCACCAACCGGGAAGTAAAGCAAAGCAAGTAAGCGAGAATTTCCTCTATCCCCAGTCCTTCCCGCCGGAAAATTTTCCCGTAAACAATCTCCGGTGACCCCCTCCCCCCCCCCCCAAAAAAAAAAAGAAGAAGAAAACTCACGAGTTCATTCATCCTTTGGTCATCAATCCGATTCATTTCTTTTACGTTGACCTTTTAGTTTCAGTTGATCGATCATACTCAAATTTTATACATAAAGCTTTTGAAAGCATATTTTTGTGTTTTCTTTTGAATCAGTCTCTGAAAGTTTTCTGGGCCTTCTTTTATTTATTTATTTATTTTTATTAGATGATGGGCTTTGTTAATCACTACTGAACAAGTATTATTTTAATAATCAGGTAAAGAGAATTGAGAGAGGGAGATGGAGATGGAGAGGGAGAAAGAACAAGAGTTTGAGTGGCTTAAAGCTCAAAAGATTGAGATAACTGTGGATCTTTTGGCTGCAGCGAAACAGCAACTTCAGTTTCTTGCTGCTGTTGATAAGAATCGTTGGCTTTATGATGGTCCTACCCTTGACAGGGCTATTTTCCGGCAAGAATAAATCTAACCCTATCCAATTCTTTGAATTGATTTTCTTTTGCTTCAATTGGCTCACCTTACCTTTACTTGTCTTCGGACTTCAAATCTGCTGGTTATTCTTTATATATATATATTGGTTTCTTTCTTTGTTGTTGTTGTTGTTGTTGTTGTTACTATTTTTTTTTTGTTAATACATTCACTTGGGAATACAGATATCTGTGTGTTTAAGTCTGCTTTGTCATTTTATGGATTATAATTATGTGAAAAGAGCACTAAAATCAAAGTGAAGAAGGTATCTACCCTTTTATTTTTCTTTTTTCTACATGCATTCTAGGAGGATTTGAATCTGAGTATTTTCTGGGGTTTAGTCATAGTTTGTCTCTTCAGTGTACCTTTCATATGGAAGTTCAATCCCTGCACTCATCTATCAATTTTATGAATGTTAATCTCAATTTTCAGGTACAATGCTTGCTGGCTTCCTTTGCTTGCAAAACATTTGGAGTCGCCAATTTCTGAAGGACCATTGGTGGTGCCTCTTGATTGTGAATGGATTTGGCATTGTCACCGGCTCAATCCAGTAGGTTACTAACTACGATATTGTTGCCTTGACTTTTTACATTTAGTTGGTAATCATTGTTTGTTGGCTTTGCTATCCAGCTACGGTACAAATCTGACTGTGAAGAACTTTATGGAAAGATCCTCGATTACTCTGATGTTGTATCTTCTGTCAATGGAGTTTGTAAAAGGCAAACTGAAGAAATTTGGAATAGATTCTATCCACATGAGCGTTATGACTTCGATTTGGCTTTCTCAGAAGCTGTCAATGAAAAAATTTCAACCCTTGAGAAATGTACGAACTATGATTTGGTGTCGGCAGTTAAAAGGCAGAGCCCTTTCTTTTATCAGGTAATGAAAGGATAATCTTGATAGCTTATGTCACAATCTTTGAATTTATTGGCAATCATATATTTTTATCATTTGAAGTGAAGATGACATATGGCTAGAATAGTTTGGCTGAGATGCTACTTTTGTCGCTGTCTCATAAATAAATGTAGTTAGTAGCCTGGTAACTGCTAGGGTTGGCACTTGGATATGGAGAATAGCGATAAGATCAGTTTCTTACAATTTAAAGTCACTAATTGATTACATAAAGAAACAATCGTGGAAAGTTTTCTTGAATTTTTAATGTTTTTACAAGTCTTTTTTCCCCGAGTATGATTTGGAACAATGCTTCCTACTATTCAGAAATGGTGGAAAAAGAAGCATCTTTCATGAAAACATTCGTATTCTTAGTTTCACAAGGGTTGTATGGCATCTCAAAAACTTCACATCATAATAAATCTGTAAGTGGTGGAGAGCCCTTTCATGATCTTTCTGAGGTAGAACCCCATATTCTATAAAAAACTAAACGAACTTAATATTCTTAATTCCGTCAATAAGTGAGTGCCAGCAGCACAGTTTAAAGTTAAAGAACCATCCGTTTAAAGTTATCTGGTTTGCTTTTGTGATTATGAACATGTGCAAACCCTTTTTACATGGTTAACGCTTTCGGCACGCACATGGAGTTATGTGCAGCTCAAGGTTTCTGTTGCCCTGGTGCCCTGGTCTTCTATTTTTGTTTTTATTTTTTACATTCCTGGGTTTATTTCTCTTTCTCCTATTTGTGACAGGTTTCCAGACCTCATATGAACAATGATATTTTCCTTCAAGGAGCTATAGCCAGATATAAAGGGTTTTTGCATATTATCAAGAGGAACTGGGAAAAGTCCATAAATTGCTTTTGTGTTCCAACTTACGACATTGATCTTATCTGGCACACACACCAGTTGCATCCTGTTTCTTACTGTAAAGATGTGAGTCAAGCACTTGGCAGGATATTGGCGCATGATGACATGGACTCTGACAGGTCTAAAGGGAAGAAGCTGGATGTTGGATTTTCTGGAACCACCAGGCATTGGGAAGAGACATTTGGCAGAAGGTATTGGAAGGCAGGTGCAATGTATAGAGGCAGTGATCCATCTCCTCTCACAACCATTCCGTTCCAATCAAATAGCTTGAGCAAAGAGTTAGAAAAATCAAATCAAAACAAGAAGATGATTGAACTTTCAGAGCAGAAGATTGTTGAGGTAATTTCTGATCACTGTTCTTTTGTCCTTCCCCGAGATTTATTATTTTGTTTATCATTTGTCAATTTGAAGTTCTCAGAAACCTCTCTTTCTTCCTGCTCCTATCCACTATTTTTTTTAGTGTAAGTGACACATCAATATATGGGCAATGAATCTAAAGTTAGGACTGTTATAGCCAATGAGCTGTAGTTCAACTGACATTAGTGTCACCCCTCCTCCCAAGAGATCTCAAGTTCTAATCTCTAGCTTGTAACAAGAAAAAATAGGAATGTTCTATTTCTTATGCAGCCTAGAAGCTTATGAACCTATACATTGAACCTCCTTTCTGATTTATCAGTATCACTTAGTGCAACCACTAGAGTGCCTTCAGTTCCCTTTCAGTTTGGCGCTCTACATATGCCAATTGATTATATATGCTGCCTATTTTACTGTGACCAGAAACATCTTACATTCTTATTTTTTCTTCTTCTTACTATTTAGGTCCTTTTGGAGATTGTGGGAGTCAAAAACTTACCAGAGAGGCACAAGGGAAACCTCTTTGTGATGTTTAATAAAAAGCAACCTGATGTTTTCTTTAATGTTAAGCGGAAACTTACTATCCTGTCAGAATCAGGAGACAAACATGTTGCTTCTTTCCAATGTGAACCTAAGGGAGAGCTTTTCTTTGAACTTGTATCATATTCACCTTCCAACTTACCACTAACCAAGGTGTGTAAAACAATGGGCACTACCTCATTCTCCCTGGAAGACTTTCTGAATCCAGTGTCTGAACTTTCTGTGGAAAGATGGGTGGAATTGCAGCCTACTTCTGGAAATATGATCTCAAAGCCAATCTGCCTCCGAATCGCTGTCTCATTTAGTGTTCCCATCCAAGCACCATATGAACTGCACATGATTCGTTCCCGAGCACAGTCAAAAAGTTCTTGCTTCTTCCCACTTCCTGGAAGGGCACAACATCCTAATATCTGGACTTCTGTAGTTGAGAAAACTGATGCTGAGATTATCAGCCTACAAATGAGGTATGCTTGTATCCACATATCATGTCAAGTTTAAAACTGTAATTCCAGCCTTTACATATGCAGTAAAATTATGGCCTGTATCAGAATGTTATTACTTCACACTCAATGCCTTGCATCTGAAGAACCTTAAATTCATTAATCAAAGAAATACGTGTTCATATGTTATATTGTAAGCGAGTGTAATGAATCTTAAAAATGAACAGCACCTGTAGTTGCACCAAGGATTATGCTAATAGATAATTTCACACTTGGTCTCCAATAATATATGTTTTGGTTATAGTAACTCTACATGGTAATTTAGTTTTCTCAAATTTGGAGATTTTATTTGTTGGAATATCCTGCATTAACAGAACCTGTCCTTTTCTTTCAGTGTGAGTAGAATTTGTTCGAGTTGTTAGAAACTTGAGATCTTTTGGCAGTTTATGCTTGTCAAGCATCTTTCTGTTGGCATGTGACATGATAGCAGGACCTTATTATATATTCCAAAGCATTATATCATTTTCTGGCTTTAATTGTACTTTAGGAACTCAACAAAGGCAAAGGAGAAAGAAAGAAGCATTCTTAAGCAGCAAGTAACTGGTGTTATGAAGACTGGTGAAACATGTATTCTTGCAGAGTTTGTGGGGACTCGGTGGTGTTTGATGGATTCTCAGTGGTACCTTGAGCCAAAAAAGAAATCCAATGAAGATGGTCATCTCTTTGAGCTCATAGGCTGTCGGATGGTAGTCATCTTTTACCTTTCACTTTTTTCTCTAAAATTTGTTATTTTGATATCCTTCAAATTCTTTTAAAATCCATTATTTTTTACAAATTTCCATTATGAACAATCATTCCAAATAGCCAGAACATCACTAATAATATTGATCATCTGTGAAAGAACTGCATTTTTTTTTGTTACTTCGCCATCGAATCTTTAACAAGAATTTTGCAAACCAACATAGAAACCAGTACAATGTGCCATATTCAATAGTTTCGTAGTACTAATTTAAGGTTGAAGTTTAGCTGAGTTGAACTAATCGGGGTCTTCAACCTGAATAGGACTGCATTCTCACCCAAATGGATCATGCTTTCACTCTATGTATCGTCCTCCATGGTTTTAGAGTCTTAATTTTTTAGCTAACCACAGAACTTGCCATCGTTTCAGAGTATCTTACAAAACTTGTGTTGAATTTTTCTCTGGCCAGGTAAAACTTTTCCAGGGAAAAAAGCTCGATTTTGAGCCTAAACATTGCGAGAAGAAGAGAAGTAAACAAGATTTTATGACTGCAGTTGAATTTTCTGCTGAGTATCCATATGGAAAAGCTGTGGCATTGCTTGATTTAAAGTCTGGATTTGTCAAGGTACATTACTGCTCATCACATTGACTAGAATGCTATTTACATATCCCAAATTGCATCTGATTTAAAACATATTAACAGGTAAAGGAATCATGGTTGGTGTTACCTGCAATCATATCAGCCTTCATACTTTCTGATATTTTGAAGAAGGAAGGATATAATGGCTTCACTTCTAACAGAGAAAATCTGGAGGTAGATAGTTTAGTGGAAAAGGCCAAAGGCTTTCATGAGGAACCTGAGCAAATGAGCCTGACTGCTGCTTCAGAAGGTAACATGGAGCTGAATGTGGACGTGGCTAAAGGAAGCATAGTGAGGAGTGGAAACTGTGGTGGCGGTTGTGGCAGTGGATGCGGGGACATGGTGAGGAGTGGAAACTGTGGTGGCGGTTGTGGTGGTTGTGGCAGTGGATGCGGGGACATGGTGAGGAGTGGAAACTGTGGTGGTGGTTGTGGTGGTTGTGGCAGTGGATGCGGGGACATGGTGAGTGGAAACTCTGGTGACAGTGGGTGTGGTGACACAATGAAGAGTGGAAATAGTGGTGGTTGTGGGGGTTGTGGGGGTTGTGGTGGTTGTGGCGGTGGATGTGGCAACATGGTGAGGAGTGGAAACTCTGGTGACAGTGGGTGTGGTGACACAATGAAGAGTGGAAATAGTGGTGGTTGTGGGGGTTGTGGTGGTTGTGGCGGTGGATGTGGCAACATGGTGAGGAGTGGAAACTGAGATGGCCCATGCTTGTGGTGGCTGTGTAGTTTGTGCCGCTAAAAAAAAACGTAGTAGGCAGTGTGGTAAGATCCTGCAGTGATGGTTGTCCTAGGAATCACTCATCCAGGCAAATGAGAAAGGGAATCGCTTGCCACACCTATCCATTTTAATAATGAAGGCCAGGACTCTACCAGTCTTAATAAGGTTTCATTACCAGAGGAAAATAATAAGATCAAGAGATTGTTAGTAGGCAAGGTTTTCATTATCATATCAAGTGTGGTGGAACCTCTAATTATGTACAGTGTCTATTACATTCTTTCCCCATCTCTGCATACTGAACAGAGTATGGCGATTGCTTCTATTTCTGTTTCGTCAATTCTCAGCTCCATTGCTCATGCAAGTTTGACATGTTTCTGCTTCGTGTCTCGGTCATGCCACTGTAGTTGTTGATGCCCCACTTCAGTTTGGGCATGTCATTGAGGTTGACATGGGTTCATTGAAATTATCAGACAATTCATTATGTATATTAATTTCATGGTGCTGGCTATGTTCGAGGAACCCTAAAGTCCTTTTGATTGATTTGAAATTCCCCTGAAATCCTGCTGTTTTTTGTTTTTTTCAAGAGAAAATTAATTTTACCCACCTGTCCTCAATCACTTTTATTTCTGAATTCTTTAACGAATTACAGTTTAAGTTTATAATTTGATAACACTGGAAATCCATGGAAATCCACCGAGGAAGGAATACGAGCCTCCCTTCCCCAACTGCCTCCTTTTCCAGTCCACCACCAATACTGGAATTTTGTCATCAACAATACTAGTCCAGTGCTTTTCTTCTCTCTCACCCACTCATAAATCAATTTTAATTCAAAACTTCACTCTCTTTTTCACTGTCACTTTCTCTCTTCTTTACACTTCTACTCTCTCCTTGGATCTTTGGTACAGCTTCTAGATGTGGCGTCATATAAAAAACAATTGCGGATGTGGGCTGTGGTGGTCAGTTTGGGTTGTGGAGATGATTCGGGCAGTGACTCACGGTTGAGAGGCTGGGAATGATTTTGATTTTTGTTTGGACTCTGTGAAGAAGGATTGTGATGATGGCTGATTTGTGAGTAGATGAGAGGATGGGTTTGATTGAAAGAGAGGGAAAATTGGGATCGGTTTTGAGAAGGTGGGCTGGAAGATCACCACTGTGTTGATGGTGGTTGTGGGAAAATGATTGGTGATGGAGGAGTTGCAGCAGGCAGTGGATGGTTGTTGTGTTCGATTGTGGCAGCTGGATTTGTTGATCGGCGGTCACTGTGGGTGTATTGATGGCGGGTTTGTTGCGTGGAGAGAGGCTTTGTTTGATTATTTTTTTGAAGTTATCCCATCCCTCCTTGTCTCTCATCTGTTTTTCGACAGTGGTTGATTAGGAAGATCAGATTTCTTTTCATTGTAAAATCTTGGTTTTTTATTTGAGAAGAAAAGCTGAAGTTATGGGTTGTGTTTCTTTAATTTGATGGATCAATTAATTCTAGGTACTCTTTTCTTAAAAATCACATAACTTGGGTATTTAATTTTATTGCAATAGAATTTTTATTAGCAAACAAACGATAAAACTAAAATAGTTCAAATATAATTATGAGGGTAATTTATTAGATTTTAAATTTGTTCTTTAATGGTCATGAATTCGAGTCTTCTCAGTGCCACTGGAAGCTTATATAGTCGTTAATTTCAAGACCCGTAGAATTACCAAGGTGTGCACAAGTTGATCTAGACACTCACGTTAATTTTAAAAAAAAAATTCAAACACGATCTTTTAAGTATTATAAGTGATTTGCTAAAAACTCATTGTAGATAAAAATGTTATCAATAAATACCAATATAAACCTCCTCAGATATGCCCTGAATATTTTATTCATTAAACTTTAAAATGTGACAGGAATATTGGTTAAGCTAAAAAGCATAAGTAAGAACTTATAGTGGCCATTATGAGTCTTGAAAGCAATCTTAAACATATCCTTGAGAGTCATTTTAATTAGATGATACCTTGACTTCAAATCCACAAATCTACCTTAGAAAACACAGTAGCACCCAACTCTTCTAATAACACATCAATTAATGGAATAAGATGATTTTCCTTGATAATCAATATGTTAGGAGACTTGTAACCCACACAAAGCTTCCATGAATTATCTTTCTTTTTTAACCAACATCACTGGCAAAAAAAGGACTATTACTGTGTTGGATTGTGTCTGACTAGATCATCTCAAAAATCATTTATTTCTTAGTGTCCTTCTGTAAGTCAAAGTATCTATATAGCCTCTTGAGCTCTTTCTTTTATACGAATATTATGATTATAAGAATTTAAAAATAGTAAGTTTTTAGGTTCCTTGAAGATTCCTTAGAAGGATTTCAGTAGGGCACTAAAGATAGATCATTTTTCTTTATTGGCACATAAGACAATAGTCATGGAACATAAACACTTGTCATTTTTTTTTCACCATTCTCAAATTGCACAGGCTAACTTTTGCTAGTCTAAATACATTGTTCATCAAGCTATTAAATTTCTCAAATCCAATAGCTTGAAATTATACAGGTTCTTTCTTTTCAAGTAATACTTCATGTTCATGCCATTGAAATGACATCCATAATTTTTTTATGATTTGATACAATGTCACCTAACATGGTCAACCATTGAACCTAACATGGTCAACCATTGAATTCCTAACACCATGTCACATGAATTTAATTCAACATTGAATACATCAATCATAAAATTCACTCCATGTATCTTCTATTTGAAACCCCTACATATGGTTGAGCAAATCATAATCCTTTTATTGACAACTTTCACTGTTAAAGGTGTAATAACTATAAATATTACATTGTAACATATTAGCTACTTTAGAATTAATAAAATTAAAGGTGTTGTCAAAGTCCACTATAATGAAAAGTGAATATGTATCAACCTTTCTAGTTAGTTGAAAGGTATGAACCCATTAACACCCTCCAATGTATTGATGGATATACGAGGGGTAATAGTTTTAGAATTGAAATCATTGTCTCTTCCTATTGTTTCTTATGTGCTGTCGTCATCTTCTACAATATACAGAGAATAGATTTTTTTTCCACATATGGCATGGCACAAACTTCTCGTCACACCAAAAACACAACCCTTTAGCTCTTCTCTCATCTAACTCCCTATTTTATAATGACTTGGTAGGTTTGGTAATTGATTTGTCGGTGAAATTCTAAGTAGGTGTAGCTAACAAACTAGGCTTATGTGAATTTAGGGTATTAATAGTAATGGAACATGTGTTTTTATTGGGGGTAGAATGTTGATTGAATCTAGATTGACTAATTTAGGCCATAGTATACGTAGGATGTTTAAGGTTGTTGTGGTGATTTTTGCGATAGGACAAGGTATTCTCTTATAGATAAGCCAAATTATAGGCTTGTTTCAATGCTTTGGGTTCTCACATTTTAACCATGTTTTTAATCTACATATTCAAACCACCCATAAAGAACAATAGGACTTGTTTCTTACTAATCTTGGCTTTATTCCATAGAATATCATAATCCTGAATATAAGCCTCTAGATTTCCATTTTGCTTAAGATATTTCGACTCTTCTAAAGGATCCTTTTGTCCCCCAAACCTATAGCATAAAGCTTATTGTTCAATTATTAAGGCAACTTAAGATTTAAAAAGGGGGTGAATTAGGTGTATCACTAAATTTCACATTTAAGATAAATTAATTCAAGTAAATACAATAATCAACAATATAATTAAAGTACTTAAGCAAAGAGTTAAGAAAGAGAATTTGTAAAGTAGTTTTAACATGGTTCGGCAAGCCTACATTTATAATCAAGTATCAAATCATACTTGAGTATTCTATTCCTTCACTAGTCCAAGCTCACGAGTATAATTTCACTTAATGAATCCAAAACTAGATTTTTACACAACTTGAAGAAAACTCATCTTCAAGACTTTGTCCACTTGAAGATATACCCTCGTCAAGATTTTTTTTCTTTGGTGAAATTCTCTCAACAATACTAAGAGTTTTTACCTACTAGCTCTTAAAGGTTTGCTATGATAATTTTGTTTTCACATCAAACTCTCTCAATAGAATGAATATTACAATTTGAAGTTCTAATATATGTATACCTCACTAGATAACACTTATAAGATATGAAGGTATTTAAATGTAGTGACAATGTGAATACTTTTTATGCTAGAATATAAAGGTTTAATAGTATAAAATAGAATATGATCGTGGATTGATGATTTTGATGTTGTTTTACTTTTAGAAGTTTGTATATCATATATGTTTGGATTCTTTTTCTAATTTTCCAATTAGATTAGCTATATATAGTTTCTAAGAAAAATTAGTCGTTTACAACCGTTACAGTCCCACTAACAACTAAAATGGTCAACTAGTTCATGTAAAATTTCCAGGTTTTCATCACTAATGAATAAATAGTCAACCGGTTGATTTGGTAACCTCAAACAATCAACCAGTTCATGCAGAATTTTATATTTAACAGTTTAATCTAGGTGAATTTTTAGAACAATCTAACTTAGATTTATATAATTACTATCAATCCTTTAATATATCCAAAGTGAAGTGTGTTAGTTCATTTTAATTGTGTTATCAAGTAAGATATAAAGATTTACATTGAAGCACTAAAATGAACATTTATTTTAAGTCTTCACTTTACACCTTTCTTGGACTTTTGGATTGAGTTCTTCATGTAATCCATATATTCTTTATATAAAATTTGTCCTCAAACAAGCATATTATTAGTTCATTTTCCATCTTATTGTTATCATAAAAATATATATAAAAAAACATGAATATGTAACTCTAGGGTAAAAAATATCTCTCTTTTTTTATGATGGCAATAAATAGATAGCTTAGATATTAAAATAAATCTCTCTCTATTTTTTGCAATGCAATATATATGAAACTTTAACATTTTTGGCATAATCTAAGCAATGTAAATATTTAACATATTACATATGCATTTAGAAATTCAAGTTTTTCCCTTTTAATGTATGTATATTCCTTTAATGTATGCATATATTATTAAGTTGTCCTTTACCATATAATACATCTACAATATCTATCTTCTCCTTTATCATCAATAAAAAAAAAGTAACAGAGAGGTGGGGATATAAAGTAGAATGTCATTGGAAATTAAAAATCACATTTAAAACATTCATAAGTATATAATTTCTTAAAACAAAACATACAATATCCATTACATTGAGGAAATAAATAAAACAAAAACCATAAAAAAATTTAAACACAATACATATGATCTAAGGTGGTGGATAATAAAAGAAAAAAGAAGCCATCATAGTCTTATTATTCCTTAAATCTTCGACTATTTCTATTTGAGTATCTCTTATATATGATTAAGTTTCTCTAATTTGACGCATATCAATCTCAAGGTGTATGAGGTGGATTTTCATCCTAGATAACCATGTGCTAGTAAAAGCCTTTTCCAGCAAGAAAGCAGTTGGTGATGTCTCAAACATAGCCGCAAGCACATCATTGTTACCAACATGTTCCTCTTTCTCAACATCATGTTCTTCTTTAATATGTATTCTTATCTGGTCCTTAAAAACCCAAACACCATCCTCATTTAAAATATATTTTTTCTTGGTGAGGGTCACGTTATATCTCCCTATTAGTTTTGAATATGGTTTCTTATCCATAATAAAATCTAAAAATGTTGAAAGATAGAAGTTAAAACTTGACCATAGGAAAAATATTTTTATTTTTGACCATGTGTCATGATCATATTCCTTATCATGATATATGGAAGATTTATTGGTATACCACTAATCATATAATCTATTAAGTACATATCCATAAAAGTTACTTCATCAAAATGCCCTTTCTCTAGCAAAACAAATTTTTATTATTTAAATATATCCAACTTATTTTTATTGATATGTATATACAAAATCAATAATTCAAATATCTTTAATGTGAATAAAGCTTAAATTCCTTCTTATTTTGAAAAGATTTTTTTATTTCAAGGCTTTGCAAAAATATAAGTTAATTGTGTTTTGTGCCCGCAAACTCAAATATTATCTCTTCTTACAATATGATCCCTTAGAAAGTGATGTCTCACTTCTATATGTTTTGTATGAGAGTGTTGGATAAAGTTTTTAGAAAGACTAATTGCATTAGTGTTATCACACTTTATGAGTATATGATAAAAAAAGTTCATAGTTCTTTAAGGTTTGTTTCATCCATAAAATTTAAGCACAACAACAACTACCCTTTTCTATATATTCTGCTTTGGTGCTTGAAATGTTCCACTTGTACTTTTTCTATCAACTTTACATCTAGAAAAATTCACATCTGAATAGCTTATTAAGCTCAATTCACTTCCTTTAAAATACCATAACCCTAAATCTATAATATCGTGCAAATAACAAAAATAAAGGTGTTTTACAATACTAACATGTGATTCATTAGGTAAAGCTTGAAAACATGCACATAGACATACACAAAATATAATATTGAGTCTACTAGCAGTTAAGTATAAAAGTGATCCGACTATACCTTGATATTTGGTGATGTCAATCTTCTTATTGTTTTCGTCCATATCAAGCTTTGTTGATGTTTATGTGGGTGTGTTGATTGCTTTGATATGTTTCATCCTAAATCTTTTTAGAAGATCCTTAATGTACTTGTTTTAGTTGATGAAGATGTTATCCTTTATTTGTTTGATTTGCAATCTAATGAAGAAGTTTAATTCTCTCATCATGCTCATTTCAAATTCATCTTGCATGTATTTTTCAAAATTCTTACAAAGAGATTTATTAGTAGCATCAAATATAATATCGTGAATGTAAATTTATACAATTACGATATCTTTGCCCTTTTTTTTGTTAAAAAAGTGGTGTTAATTTAACCAATGTTAAAATCATTATCAAATATCAATAAGAAAAGACTTTTGTCTATCATACCATGCCCTAGATGCTTGTTTAAAATCATACAAGGCCTTTTTAAGTTTGAAAACATGATCGGGAAAATGAAAATTTTCAAAACTTTATGGTTGCTCAACATACACTTTTTTATGATAAATCCATCTAAAAATATACTTTTAACATCCATTTAGAAAGGTATGAAATTAGCATGACAAACATGTGCTAATAACATTCTTATTGATTTTAGTCTAGTTACCAGTGCAAAGGTTTCCTCATAATTTATATATTTTTCTTAATTATAACATTTAGCAGCTAGTTTAACTTTATTTCTAACTATGATTCCATGCTCATCAACCTTGTTTCTAAACACCCATTTTGTTTCAATTATTGATTGATTATTAGGCTTAGGGACTAGTTCCTAAACATCATTTCTTTGAAATTGATTTAGCTTATCTTGCATAGATAAAATCCATTTTTCATATTGTTTAGCTTCTAGAAATTAAAGGCACAAAAGATTTATTTATAATCTCTAATTAATTGTTTGAGCTTGGTTAGTCTTTGTCCATGCCTTCATTGTTCACCTCTGTAAGGGTTGTATTATTAAGACTCAAATGTTGAACATTTTTATTCATGTCATCTAAAATCTTTATAATTTTATTATTTTGAGTTTCCTTAAAGGCAGCATGCATGGATTCCTCAAGACAAAGTGGATTCCTAAAGACAAAGTGTTTTATTGTTATAAACTCTATATGTTTTGCTAGAAAAGAAATAGTAAAGAAAAACTCCAACATCGGATTTTGAATCAAATTTATCTGAATTATCTTTAATATTAAGAATAAATTATTTTGAACAAAAAATTTTAAAATATAAAATGTTAAGTTTTCTTCTTCTCCAAAACTCATAAGGAGTGTTTTTCAACTCTAGTCTCAAAGTAACATAGTTTAAAACATAGCAAAAGGTGTTTACAGCTTCCGCCCAAAAACATTTAGGTGTGTAAAATTCTTTTAACATAGTTCTTGTCATTTCTTGAAGCGATCGATTTTTTCTTTTCACAACCCTATTTTATTGGGGAGTTCTAGAAGTTGAAAAGTTATAGTGGTTTCCTTTTTCTTCACAAAACATTTCAAATAAATCACTATAAATTTATCACCATGATCACTCCTTATGTTTATTAAAAAAAACCCTTTTTTATTTTCAAATATCTTCAAAAACTTTACAAATTCATAATTTATTTCTTCTTTAGATTTCAAAAACAAAGCCCAAATATATCTTATAAAGTCATCAATAATTGAAACACATATCTATTACCACTAATACTTCTAGTCCTAGTGAGTCCAAAAGATCCATATGTAGTAATTCTAAAGGTTTTTTTGATTAAAATGTGATTTTTACTCTAGAAATAAATTTTCAATTGTTTACTCATTTGACAAGCTTTACACAACTTTTTATTTTTAAATGCTATATGTGTTACACCTTTAACTAGATTACAAAGGATGTCCATGTTAATATGACCTAGTCTTCTAAGCAAAAGAAAATTATCATTAATACTAGCAACAAGACAATTTTTTATTCTTATGTATACAGTAATTTTAATCTTGTAGATATTTACATTTCTATTTCCTATATATATTACTTTATTATTCTCAATAATTAACCAACTTGCATGATCAAAAATAATTTTATAGCCTTTATCATATAATTTACTAATGTTAAGCAAGTTGTGTTTTAGGCTATTAACATGAAATACTTTTTCAATGGAAAGAGAAGATTTACCTCTATTATTGCCAACTCTGATTATTTTGCCTTTTGAGTTGTCTTCAAATATGACTTTTCCTTCATTTATTTTGGTAATTCTTGAGAATAATGAGTCATCTCCGGTCATATATATTGAACAAGCACTATTTCAAAACCATTTCTTATACTCCCTTGATTCCTGCTCATAAAAATCAAGATGAAATTTTTAGTAACAATACCTTCTTGGGTCTTTTATTGTTCGAGATGGTTCCTTTTTTAACCCAAGTCATGTTATAAATTTTATCCATTTTAATAGGACATGCATAAATCAAATAACCTATAGCTCTAAAATAGTTACATTTATGGTTAAGGTTATAAGATTGTTTAGCTTTAACAAAATAGTTCTTTAAATACTTTTGGCTTGATAACTTAAACCTTTTTTTGTTAAACACACATCTTTAGTTTGAAAGAATCATTTCTAGAAATTTAGAGCCTTGTGTGAATTTTGCTAAGGTTGTATTCAACTTGTTTACCTTTTCTTTTAACAATTTGTTTTCATCTTCAAGTTGATTTACCTTATAGATCTTCAATCATCATGCAAGCTTTCTTTTCTAAAGTTTTTTTTATCTACAATTAAGTATGCATAATTATTTTTCAAGGTACTATATTTTAAACCTAATTTTTTAAATGCATCATATAGTAATTCAAGTGCATCATCCAATTCATCATATGTAGGGTCAGATTCATTATCCAAAGATTATATCTCATTTGTACTTTTGATTTCCATAAAGCACATGTTTGCCACATGTTCTTCTTTATCACTTAAGTTTGAGTCTGAATCATCATTGATATCTTTCATTACCTTCTTATAATGATAACTTTTCTTTTTATTTTAAAGAAATAGATAATATCCTTTGATGCGACCTATTTTGTTGCATTTATAGCATTTTAGGAGTTCTTTGTTTGAATTTTCATTGTTCTTATATTTCTTGTAGTTTGAGAATCTTTTTTTGCCTTACTTTTTTCTTAGGAAACTATGAAAGTGCTTTGTGATTAAAGTATTGTCTTCTTCATTGTCTTCATGATCATCTTCATTGTCTTCAATGTGATGGACAGTTTTGAATGCCAAGTTCTTCTTTGGCTTTTCTTCTTACTCTTTCTTATCTATAGTGATGTCATGAGTCATCTTACCAATAAGCTCCTACAATCAAAGTTTGGTGAGATTCTTAGCTTCTTGAATTGTCGTCACCTTTGCTTCCTAAGTTTTCAATAGATACCTATGAATTTTGTTCATAATTTTGGCATTAGTGCATGTTCTACCAAGTGCATTCAAACGATTTGTAATGGTAATCATTCTATTAAACATGCTACTAATGGATTCACTAGAAAGTATTTTAAACCATTCATATTGATGAACTAACATGTCAATTTTAAACTCTTTGACTTGGTTAGTTCTTTCATAAGTTACTTCTAAAGCATTCCAAATATCTCTAGCATTTTTACATGATGTAATTATGTTGAATTCACTTCTACTTGAAGCATAATATAAGGTGTTCATGGCTTTGGCATCCAAGGAAAGCAATTTTTTTATGATTATTTGTATATTTATTTTTAGTTTTAGGAATCTCAATAGCATTTTCAATTTTAATAAGTCTATGGGGTCTATTTTATATAAATAACCACAAATCACAATCAATAATTAAAGATAAATTATAATTATAGCTTTCTAGTATGTATAATCATTATTATAAAAAAAGATGGCCTATATGTGGATGATCCTTTATATTGGAGATTATAACTAATTGTCATTCTACTCAAAGTTTAAGCAAACTTTATATATAAAAACTAAGCTCTGATTCCTATTATTCTTAAAAAAAAAAAATTAAGGTAAATTAACACGTAAAAGGGGGTGAATTAGGTGTATCACTAAATTTTACACTAAAGACAAATTATTTCAAGTAAATGCAATAATCAATAATATAATTAAAGTATTTAAAGTAAAGAGTTAACGAAGAGAATTTTCAAACTTGTTTTAACATAGTTCGGTAAGTCTACATCCATACCTCAAGTATCAAATTGTACTTAATATTATATTCCATCACTAGTCCAAGCTCAAGAGTACAATTTCACTGTATGAATCCACACCAAGCTTTTTACTCTACTTAAAGAAAACCATTTCTTCAATATTTTTTCACTTGAAGACATACCCTCTTCTAGATTATTTTTTTTTTCTTTTGGTGAGATTCCTTCATCAATACCAAGAGTTTTTATCTAACTCTTAAAGGTTTACAATGATAATATTGTTTTCACATTAAACTCTCTCAATAAGTCGATATGACAAATTCAAGTTCTAGTATTTTTATACCTCACTAGATAACACTTATAAGATATGAAGGTGTTTAAGTGTAGTGACAATGAGATTGAATACTCTTTATGCTAGAATATTAAGGTTTAATAGCATAAATTGGATTATGATCAATAATTGATAATTTTGATGTTATTTTACTCTTAGAATAACTTGCATATCATATATATTTAGATTCTCTTTCTAATTTTGCAATTAAACAATATATATATATATATATATATATATATATATATATATATATATATATATTAAAAAAACTAATTGTTTATAGCCAGTTCCACTAACAGCTAAAACGGTTGATTGGTTAAGATTGGTTAAACCAATCAATCGATTGGTTCCTATATAATTTCTAGGTGTTCATCATTGATGAATAAACAGTCGACCAATTAATGCAAAATTCAAGATTTAACAGTTCAACTTAGATGAATTCTTAGAACCATCTAACTTAGATTTTATATTATTACTATCAATCATTTAATGCAAGCAAAGTGAAGTATATGAGTTCATTTTAATTGTGTTATCAAATATGATATAAATATTTACATTTAATCATTAAAATGAATATTTATTCCAAGTCTTCACTTTGCTCCCTTCTTGTACTTCCGAATTGAGTTCTTCACTTTGCTCCCTGCTTGTTGATATATTCTTCATATAAAACTTGTTTAAAGTTGATTCTCAACAAAACATATTATTAGTCCATTTTTCATTTTATTGTTATCATTAAAATATATAAAAATATGAATGTGTGACTCTAAAGGTCAACAAAGCCTTTTCATACTCATCCCAAGAGACCTCTTGACCTTCTAAACTCTTTATGAAGTTTTGATGTTAATAGAGGGTCATACCATCCAAGTAATAAGAGGCTATTTTAGATTGAATTAGACCCCTCTCTTCCATTTCTCTTGTAACAAATAACTAGCTATTATTAACAAAAGCTAAAAGAGGTGGTGAACAATAAAATACTATTTATTGCAATAGTTATTTTTTTTGTTACCTTTGGTTTTTTTTCCTTTAATATTTTAATTATTGAATATTAAACTTCATGATTTATTATAGTTTGCTTTCAGTGTTGTTATTCTAGTCTCATGACCTAAGTCATGGGTTTTATGAGTCAACTTAAGTTGACTCGATTTCTTTTTTATCATTTTTTTAATTGATTTTTTTTTCGATTGTATATTTCAACATTAAATTGATTGGAAATTAAACTTCATAATTTATTTGGATTCAATTTCTACGGGGTTATCTTGATCTCATGATCCAGTTCGCAGGTTTGGTAGGTTAACCCGGGTTGATTATTTTTTATAAATTTATTGTTTAAATATTCATCCTTCGATGATTAGAAATTGAGTTTCATAATTATTTTGATTTCTTTTGTATGAGGTTATCAAGATCTCATAACTCAAATTGAAGATTTTACAAGTTAACTCAGGTCGACCTAAATCAATCCAATATATGTTGTCTACATAGTGTATTTTTTTAAATAATATCGTCTTGAATTTTTTTAGTTGCTGGTTATCAAAATTATATTTGACCCTACCGAGTCAATCGGATCAGTCCTCTCATGGTTTAAATTATTTTTAATAAAATGTTAACAACACTTAGATGTTTTTTTTTTACATTAAAAAAAAATCTACTACGGGTCAACAATACAGTAATGATCTATATGTGATCAACTCCTTTCCATACCCATTTTATGTACCAAAACTATATCGTCCACATGAAACAAGAAGAAAAAAACAAGTAGTTGAAACAGAGCCTTAACAAGCCAACTTGATTTACTGAAAACATGAACCCATCCTATATAGCAATTAAACTTTTCCTGAGACCGACATAATACTTCCAAGTACAATCCATTTCACACATCAGTGTAATAGAAGCATGATTGATCCGGGCAAGATACAAGAATCTCCTAAATACCGAAATCCCCTCCCCACCTGAACCTTTCATCAGGCTCTCTGGCATTTGCATTTTAAAAAAAAAGTTGCACTTGATCAACATCAAAATAAAAAACGAACACCAACAACTTTGTAGTCGGATTATTTTTAACGACCAAAAGCTAAAAGCAAAAGAATTGGATTTATTTACTAGGCAGTCGTACAAGGATTTTTGGTAAGTGGTCTTGGTCGTCGGTAATTCTGTCCCCTGACAAGGAGAGAGTTGTTTGGCATGTGGAGAAGGTTGTGTTGAGCCTAGTGATGATGGAGACTCGTAAACTACATCAACAAAGAACTTGAAAGGCTAATAATATTCACAAGCAATCCTTTACTGAAAAAGACGAGCCGTGCCTGTTTGTAACAAATAGCATTACTTCAGGGTAACAAAGAGTACGTTAGATATGTAGAAGAGGGGTTAAAATGACAAATGCTAGGAAGCATTACAAAAAACATAATACCATAACTATGCGGCCGATGTTTAGCAAGACGACAATGGTGGGTATTAAGAAAAAAAAGTTGAAGCTAGAAATTGGAGCAGCAGGTAACATTAGGTACTAAATTTAGTTGCATGCAATTTACACAATCGTACACTACTGCAAAGATTGTCATCATCATGGAAAAACCGGTGAGAAAATGCTAGAGTGCATCCGTGAAAGTTGACAGGTTCTCATTGGAGCATAATACATGTACATGTTGATAAAAACCAATAAACATTGATTCGGCAGTTTTACTTACTGAAAAGATGCTTCACTAGAATAATCCCAGTCTATCCAGCAACACACCAGATGTAATATGCAAATTGAATACCATGATCTATATAGATCAAAAGACAGCAAAGCTAAATGCTGAGAAAGAGTAAAAGAAATCTCCGAACAAAATAGCACAAAATATCCAAAAATAAATCAAACATCAAGTAACAAGGCATATACCACCAAAATTCTTTAACCATAAACCATTCAGAAGGTAGTTCTAGAGGAAAAGGAAAAACAAAAGGAAAAACAGCCCCATTCATAAGAGGTTCAAACCACACATTCAATACATCATAGATACTACCAGACAGATAGCCTAACACATTTTATCTTCAATTTCAATCTACCTGACAGTAACAATGTCATCAATCTTCAAAATCATCCGCACACACTCTGCTGCCAGTGTGATGGCACTTGTGCTCACAAGCAGAGGCTGAACCACATTCTCCTCCAAAATATTTGTTATCTGCCCCTTCCTCACATTGATTCCTGCATTGATCTCTCCTTGAGCATGCCTATTCCTCAGTTCAGTCACAATGGTAATAGGATTCAACCCTGCATTCTCTGCCAAAGTATATGGTATAACCTCAAGTGCCTCAGCAAATGACTTCACACAGTATCCTTCCATCCCATGCAGCACCTTGGCCCATGCTCCAAGCTGTCTTGACAATTCAATCTCTGGTGCCCCACCTCCTGCAATCAAAAACTGTTTATTCACCAAACACCTAATGACACATAAGGCATCATGCAAGCTCCGCTCTGCCTCATCAAGAACTAACTGATTGGACCCACGTACAAGCACACAGGTAGTCCTTCCCATATCCTTAATCCCAGTAATCTTGACAATCTTCCCATCTCCAAGTGAAACCTCCTCAACAAGATCCGCATACCCCAACTTCTCCTCTTTGAAATGCTCAATATTTGCAATAGGCAAACAATTCAAAGTCTTAGTAATGAACTCAATCTCATCCCTCTCCACATCCTTAATCACCAAAATCTTCGCTTTCGCCAGATAATGCAAGGACAAATCTGTCACCGCATCCCTCAAAATACTCTTCTGAATCAGCAACACATTACACCCAGTTGCCCTAATCTTCTTAATCATACCCAAAATATAATTCCTCTCTTCCTTCAGAATCCTATCCATTTGTGCATAATCAGATACCACTATACTCTGCTCAATATCAGTCTTCGGCGGGGAAATCTGAAACTGAATAACCGCAATCTTGGCATTCTCAACACGCGTCAGCCCACCTGCAGCATGACTCACTTTCTTATCAAAAACCAAACCCCTAACCATCTCAGTATCATCCACGGTTCCACCCAGCTTTTTCACTATCTTAATATCCCTAAGATCAACTAAATCTGGCTTCTCAGGATCCACAACAATCAAAACAGCATCAACAGCTAATGGAGCTAGCAACGACGAATACTGACTAACAACTTTACTATTTAATGAAGTACTAGCAGATTTCACCAACGAATCACGGTCCGTTAACTCTAACGGCACAGCCATTGCAGTTAAAACATCAACAGCTTTAATTGAAGCTTTATGTAATGAATCGGAGATTACCGTAGGGTGGATACCAGAGGAGAGGAGTGAAAGGCACTGCTTAAGCAACGATCCGGCAATAACAACGACGGTGGTGGTGCCGTCACCAGCAGCGGTGTCTTGAGATTTAGAGAGTTCAACAAGCATCTTCGCAGCCGGTTGGAGAACCTCCATCTTGTTAAGAATGGTGGCGCCGTCATTGGTAATGATGACTTCGCCGCTCGCAGTTGAAATCATTTTGTCCATTCCTTTAGGACCAAGACTGGTTCTGACGGCGTCAGCCACCGCGCAAGCGGACTTGATGTTGGCATGGCGGATGTCTTCTTTCCGCTTGTTGTCGACGTACGACTCGGTTTTGGAAGATCGAGGAGCGGATTTTGCTACAAGTGCCATTGATTGTTTTTCTAAACCCTAACCCTAATTCAGTGGCGAGAGAGTGTAAATTAAAAAAAGGAGGTAGGGGTAAACGAGAAAGAGAGAAACCCTAGAGAGCGAGGGAGTGAGATCGAGAGAGTTCTGTAACGATGAAAAAAGTGGGGTTTCTAAACGGCGAAGCGACTGAGTTTTTTAAATAGAGAAATATACTTCAACTAGTATAGTGGCACGTAAAAAAAATTTAAAGTGCAGAAACAAAATATTGAATGAAAATATATTTTTTAAAAAAAAATAAATTTTAATTGTGAATTAAATGATATTTTTATTTAATATTCTGATAAAAAATATTAAATCTATTTAGAATAACATGAGTTTACCTATAAATTCATGGGGTTATTGTTAAAAAAAAAATTGAAAAGCTGAAATTCAAATTAATTTAATATTAAAGGACAAAATCGATAAAAAATAATTATTATTTTAAAAAAATTAAATGAACTCAAGTCAACCAAGCAAATTCACAATGCATATCATGTATGTCATCAGATTTTAATAAATTTTTTATCTCAAAGATTATTTTTTATATAATTATACGACAATAAAATATATGATAATTTTTTTATATCAAACATTTTGTTTAGAAGCAAATTCACAATGCATATCATGCATGTCATCAGATTTTAATAAATTTTTTATCTCAAAGATTATTTTTTATATAATTATACGACAATAAAATACATGATAATTTTTTTATATCAAACATTTTGTTTAGAAGTAAAAAAAAAATGGTGATAGGCACATGGCACCAAAATAGTAAAAGCACATCATTGGTGACAAGGAATGAAATTATATTTTTTTAAAAATGAAGAGCATAAAAAGCATTAAACGGAAAAACTAATAGTTCGAATATTGTGAATTAACCCATTAAATATGTGATCCAACTCATGGTTTCAATCGAGTTCAATGATTTTTTTATTAATTTTTTTAACTCAAATATAAAATATAAAAATAATCACCTAGAAGGAGCTCAGGCGCATAGGACTTTCAGCCCAACCCGTGAGCTTGGGCATGTCTTTATTTCAAATATTTTTATAGGAGTAGAGAACATGTCATTCATCTCATTTTTTTACAAAAAAAGAAAGTCAGCAAATGACGCGTCGTATGCTTTTGCAGAATTCGGCAACAAGAGGTCACCAAAAAAATAGGACTTCATTTTTTAGTCTTAAAACTCGTTTTCAACTTATTTTTTGACCTAAAACATCTAGAAAACATCCTCAAGCACTTTGATAAAACTACCAATGATCTCAAAAAACCAAAATCAACTCAAACCTAAAAACATTCTAATAATCAGACCTGTCTTCTTGGGCAAGAAGAAAGAAACAAAACACTTAAGTAAAACCACCTTCATGAAATAAAACTCATTGACACCAATTTAAAATTTTTTGGTGGCCGAAATCATCATCAATAGTCATTTTCTCTCTTTACATTGGAATTCAGTGTCCCCTCTCTCTTCTCACGAAACAAATGACTGAAAAATAAGAAAAATAAACTTTGATATCAAAATTGATTTTTTGACAACTAAAAGGACCAATTACCTATAAACCTAAAAAGATGAGAGATCAAAATAATTTTTTTATATGAAATTTAAAGCCACCACCTATTTTACCCATCATTTTCACTTTAGTCCTCTGATTTTCAATCCAGCCCTTCCTTCCAAAAAATTATGCAATCAGATGTTAATTTGGGCTAAAAATGACTCAATTATTTCAAAAAAAGTTTGAAAATCAAATTGAAATTTTTAAAAAACTCGACTATTACAATCCATAATGATTTAAAAGAGGATGAACAGTGTTTGTAGCCATAATGTTTTGGCAATAAGCTCTAGTTTCAATAATTTTCCTTTTCTTTTTACTATAAAGTAAGTACAATATTCATATCTAAGTAATTTAATTACAAAAAATAAAATAAAATTAGCTATTTAACTTGCATTCCGGCTATGCAAATTATTTTGATGTGTTTTTTTACATAAAAAATTCATAGTATAAAGATAAAGCCTATGCAAACATTTAATTTAATAAATCGATAATCATCTATGTAAATAAACAGGGGGAAATCATTAACAATAATTAAAAGAAAAATTGGAAAATTTGATGCATGAATATAGATCAAGATATTCAATCACATAAAATAAAATATTTATTCGGTTGTGTTTACTTAACTTGTTTATTTAAATCAATAAAAGATAATAGAAATAAAAATACAAATGAAACTGATTGAATAAACCACGACCTAAAAAAAATATTGCACAAGATCGAATATATCAGGAATATTATTTAAAAATAAATATTTTTTAGAAAATAAATTTCATCTATTTAAAACTAAAAAAATAGATAAATTAGAATAATATCTTCAAAGACCAAATACAAAAATAACAATTTGAAAAAAATTATATTCAAAAAAGGTATGTGAACCTTGTGACCTAGGTCATGAGGCCGAAATAAACTCATAGAAAAGAAATTAAAAATAATCGCAAAACCAATCTTTTGAAAAAGAAATTAATGTAGAATGATAAGATCGTAAAAGAAAATGAGCAAAAAATGAAAAAAATACAAACGACATTAAATTTTCAAACTTGTGACATGAGTCATTAGATCAGAAGCACCACAAATGAAAAAAAATATAAAACTCAATCTCTAACAAATCAAATGTCGAAGAATAAAATATGAAAAAAAAATCAGTTACACAAAATGATCTTATAAAATATATAATTAAAAGAATAAGGGTTAAAATCGAAATAAAAAAATACATTAGAAAGCAAGCAAGAAATTTTAATTGGATGGTTACATTGAAATGAAAAATAACTTTAACAAAACAAAAAATAAATCAAAAGAATAAGGGTCAAATTGGAAAAAAATAAAACAACATAAACTTTAATTAAATGATGAAATTAAAAGCCAATAAAACTCTAACAACAGGGTCAAAAGATATTGAGTATAACATGAAATATATGAATGTATTTAAGTGATCAAGAGAGGATTCATCACCTTAGATGAATTAGAAAAAAATATTCTACGTGTTCTACATGTTCACAAATAATATTGATTGTGAAATCCTTGCGCAAAGTAAAATAGGATTTGAAAAACATTCCAAATCTAATTCAAAGAATTAATAATTATAGTGTTGAAAACAATTATGACTTAACAGAGTAGACCCACTGCATACTATATTGTATAAATCAAAACATTCTTAATGAATAGATAATAATTATGCTGTGAAACTACAAATTAAAGGTTAAATTAAATCACTTATGATTTTTTTAATATTTGGAAGATCATGACACGTTACTAAATGATGCACTTGATTTTCAAATATAAATCAATCAATTTTTGAAATGATAATAAATTAAATAATTTATTTTATTTTATCCTAGTTTATTTAGTATTATGATTTATATTTGAGCCAATTTATTAGAAACCTAATGGATCACACATGTTAAAAATCATTGGTTGGAAATTAAATTAAGAAAATTAATCAAGTGTAACTTCATTATTAATAAGTTTTATAAATTAAGAACTAGAATCTAATTAATATAGGGGATTACAATTCTACACATAGAAAAATTATGTAGGGACTTGATTGAGTAAATTTTTAAAATTATCCTAAAATAATATATATGATATTATTCATTGATATTTTATCATTTATAGTGATGTTAGGTTTTTCTTATAAATAAAATGTTATATCTTATATTTGGGTTAGAGTGGTATAGATGTTACAGAACATATGTACATAGAAACACTTTAAACATAAAAAAACAAAGAGCTAGTACTTAAGGTATATCAATCTCTCTCTCTCTCTCTCTCTCTCTCTCTCTTTCTCTCTCTCTTTTAAAAGAGTTTTAGAAGATTTCTCACTGGCAATTTGTGTAAATTATCATTAGAGGCTGAAAACATGGATAACTTGTGGTTTGTGATAACCTAACTTTGAACAAATTAATCAAACCTATAAAAAGATCAAATCTTCAAGTAATCTTTTCTCAAACCCTAAACAAACCTAAATTATGTAATTTAATTATTGGGACTCCCAAGAAAATTTTAAATTATTGTTTTCATTGTGTGTATGTATTTCGAGAAATTTAATAACAGTATCAGAGCCATCATTAGACAATTAAAGTTGTTCATTGTATGTTTTGATTGTTATTGATATTAATTATGAATTAATTTTTTGTGCAAAATTATTTTTTTTCCCAAAATTATTTTTCTCTAATGACTTTTTTTTTTAAGATCTTCGATTATTGTTCTAGTCAGATTAACTGGATTTTTCAAATGTGGTTGGAATCCACCATGAAATAAAAAGAAAATTGATTTCTAAAATATTGGATTAGGATTTAATTAAAATTTTTCATTAAAATATTTTAGAAAAATGATTTTTCTAAAATAAAGAGATTTTTTAAGCTGAAATATTTTATTTAATTGATGTTAAAATAGTTTAGGATGTTAATAAGAATTTTAATATGATTAAGTTTCTTATTAAATCTAAAAAAAAAACATTTATCAAGCAAATCAATATTAAGTAAAATTTAAAAAGTTTACAAAATTATCAAATTAAGTATGATTTAATATTTCTAAATATTAGAAATATTATTTTAAAATTTCACATAAAATCAATAATAGAATTGAAGCATGCAATGTATTTAATGTTGCAGATTTAAGTGTTTTTATGTGTGATTGATGATTATGAACATTAAAAGACCAATGAGATTGCATTTTTTATGGTTGAATGGTACATTATTAAATAGAGCCTCTATATCCTGCGTTTTCTCTACTTTTCATATGTGTTGTAAATTGTTTTCTCATTTAACTCCTCTTAAATATAACTTGAGGTTTCTTATTCAATTATATAAATTTTATGTAATATTAAAATGTAAAAATTTAAATTGAAAAATTATTTTATAATCTAAGATGAAGAAAAAGGACAAAAAAGGATACAACCATTATGTATCTTAGGGTGGATCCTTTCATTATTATTGAATCATGTAAAGCATTGTGGCATTAAATACATTTTTCAAGGTTTACCCATCAAGTAGGACATTGAATTATGCACAACACTATGACATTAAAATGCATTTTTCAAAATTTACTTATCAAATAGGGCTCAAACTATCCTAGCTCTTCCCCTTATATGCTAAAAGAAACGTCCACGTATAGCTTCCACATGGGCGCTTCTTCTAGAGTTCAGGTTTGTATATCCTAGTTAGGTATGCCAACAAAAGTGTATTAGACTATAAAGTCTATTAGAGTTTAAGCTTTTATAATCAGACATGGTCAATACTTTAGGTCGTATTCTCCCAACTTAATCACCTATTTAACTAATCTTCATAACACATTTGGCTTATGAATGATTTTTTTAAGGGGTTTATTGGTTAATACAATAATCTAGTGTGCCTGAAAGTAAGGTTTCAATTTCTGTAAGACATTTATTAGTGCTGAAGTCACCTTCTTTATTTTCAAGTACCTAATCTCATCATCGTGAAAGGTTTTGCTAGTGTAATACACATGTTTTTTTTTAACTTTTTGGTCTATCCTGACCAAAATAGAACTTATAACTTAATTCAATACCATTGAATAAAGGAAGTGTTCTTCTTTTTTTTTTAATTGAGACAAAATTCTCAAAGGAGATATAGTTTGTCAAATTAGACATATTCTTCAACATCTTAAAGAAAAGGAGGTAATGCTCCCCTGAGTTAAGCAATGAACCTTTATGATAGATACCTATTTAGTTAGTTTTTGAACTTTATTTGATCAACTAAGATGGTCATGTCAAATATAAATTTGGTTTTTTTAAGATTAAGCTTTATCCTTTATTATTGACTATAAACCACAAGAATTCCTTTATTGGATGATGAAAGTGTACTTTGGTAAATAATAGAGAAAATTTCCTATAAGTCTTAAAGGTGTTGCTTAAAAGTGGTGCTTTTTACTAATCATCCACATACGCCTTCATGTTTCTTCCTAACTACTCCTTAAAAACCTTGTTGATCATTATTTGATATGTGGCTATGATGTTTTTCAATCTAAGATGTATGGGGTTGTAGTAATATGTCTCCTTATCAATGATGAAAGAAATCTTTTCTTTATCATTTGGATGTACGAAGATCTGATATCCTAGATCAACATCCAAAGAGCTTAAGAACAAGTGGCTAGCTATTAAATCCACTAGCTAATTGATTTTAGGAAGAGAAAATTGTTCTTAGAAAAAGTCTTGTTCGAGTATATAAAGTCAACATACATCATCCTCTTCCATTTAGACTTTATAACCATGATAATGTTCGCCAACTATTCAGGGTATATTACTTCTCCAATGAATCTTGCTTTAATATTGCCTTCTATTTTGTCACCTCTTTATAGTTTTTTTTTTCTTCTATCATTAAGGAAAAACATAATCAACATTCAGACTATGATAGAATATTTCTAGGTCTATTATGGGCATATCCTATAGTTTTAAAAGAAATTTTTATTATAAATGTGATAAAGCCTTTTAATGGACAAGATTAAATACGAACCTAATTTTTGTAGTTAAGTTTTTATCGGACTTAAGAAGTTTAGTTTTTTTTAAGAGAACTTTAATGAAAATGCTCCTTATTTTTTTTATATTTTTACTTTGTATTAATTATTTATTTAAATTTTAATTAACACTTTCTTTTTTATCTTTTAATTTTTTTTGTTAATCTTTTTAATAGTAATTATTTTTTTTAATAATTTTATAATGTCTCAAATAGATTATTCTAATTTATCTTTTAAATATTTTCTTTTATATTTGATATAAATAAATTATATTTGCGTGATGTTTTATAAAAATAAAAATCAATCTTTTTAGATAAAGAATAAAAAAGCATAAATTAAAAAGAAAAGTCATGGTTAAACATACCTATATGTTTGACTTTTAAGGGAAAAGATTGACTTTCTATTTCATCTCTTAAAAAATATTAAATCTCTTTTCTAGTTTATGGGTTCACTAATTTTTTGATTTAAATTTAAATTAATACCTTTTCTATGTTTTTTTAAATGTTTTAGTTCATCTTTTTTAAATATTAGTTAGTTTTTTTTTTAATTATTTTTTATTTTTATAATGTCTTAAAGAGATTATTATTATTTTTATTTGATATATATATAGTTTATTTGCATGGTGTATTTATAAAAATAAAAATAATTTGTTTTTGATAAAAAAAACCTTTGAAAAAAAATAAAATAAAAAAGTGTGAATTGAATACTTGCATACTCAACTAAAAATTAGTTTTTTTTATTTAAGTATTTAATTAGTATTAAAAACTATTTTATATGATTTATATACTATTTTATTTTATTAAACGCAAATAACTTATTTGTACTTATTAATTAAAAATTATTATACAATAAAATGCATTTGTAAAACTGATATATTTTCTTATACTATGTTAAAAATTAAAATAAAATTTTACTTGCGATATAAACAACATGTTTGTGTTTATGAATAATTTTTTTTTAATATTTTAAAATATATTTATATTATCAACACATTATTTAAGTTAATCTTTAAAATTAACTTAAAATTCTATCCACGTACAAAATTACAGGTAAAAAGCCGAGCAGGCCGAAACTCCTCCAAAGCTCCACCATCCAAAATTGCCCATACAATTTATAAACCAAAAAAGAAAAAAAAAAGGGCTATCCATTCTTCAAACTCACAAACAAAAGATCTGGACTTTCCACAGCTGCTGGCTGCTGCTGCACGGCCTCATTCTCCACAATCAACTAACCCAGCCAGAAAGAGAACAACCCTCTCACTTTCTCTCTCTTCTGCACTAAAATTTTCAGCAACCAGGTTGTTGTCAGAGAAGTAGAAGTAGTATTTCTGAACCATAAACCCTAATTCAAGCAAATGTAACAAAAACCCTTCTAAAACCCCAGGCAAGCAACCAAAAAAAAAAAAAAAAGAAGAGAAAACCATGCCTTGCTGTATCAGAATGAACACAATCATGTCTCTAAGACCCACTTCCACCAAAACAGCAAAATCTCTCCATTTCCATTACAAAGCTAAAACCACCCTTAAACCCTCTTTATATTCTTCATCATCTTTTGTTTCCGTTAGAAACCACCAAACCCTATCTTTTACTAACCAGCCATTGCCCCGCCCTCTTCGATTCAGGCATCATGGGATTTTTTCGTTCAAGTGTTTTGGTGTTGCAGATTTTCATTCCAAGAAACTTGCTTTGCCATATACCAGGTCTATGCAGAGCTTTAATTATGGCAGGTTTGCTTACCGGGATGTTTCTAGTGATGAATCCGATTATGAATTAGGCTCCTCCCAGAAGGAAATGGTTGGTCTTTAGTTCGATTTTGTTTGATTTTTCACAATTTAGCTCTTAAAAGTGTCCCCCCCTCAATGCTGACTGAAAATATCATTTGCTTCAGCTGCCCTTTTTGTCCCTTTGAAGAAAAAACTATGCCTATTTTCAGCACACTCGATGAAACTTTGTTCCTTTATGGGTTGGTGATTTATCTGTAGGGTTTATAATTAAAGTGAAGTTCAAGCATGTAACATGTTTGTTTTTTTTCTTTGGTTGCATTGAGGAAAAATGTAGTCTTTTTTAAGAAATGGAATTTCTTGGCTTTTTAAGCACATAATGAACAATATTCTCACTCATACAACTTTAATTCGTATTTGTTGTTGATTCATGTTTCTTAGACTGGCTCGACCCTTGACAACGTTGATGATTGGAAATGGAAGTTAACCATGCTTCTTCAAAGTAAAGATCAGCAAGAAGTTGTATCCAGGGAGAAAAAGGACAGACGTGATTTTGAGCATCTATCAGCTATGGCAACCCGAATGGGTTTACACAGGTATTTTTAATCTTTTCTTAAAGTGTAAGCATTTGTTTTGCTGTTTCTTCACTATAACCATTGCGTGCATAGTTTGAATATAATTTATTTTTTGCAGCCGTCAATATTCAAGAATTGTTGTGTTTAGTAAAGTCCCCTTGCCAAATTACAGACATGATCTGGATGATAAGCGTCCACAGAGGGAGGTATTTTCTTTTCTTAGTCCTTGTCCCTCACTGTTCAGTGTATTATAGTTTTACAATATAACAGTAATGAATTGATATGCTCTGATCATTCTGTTAGAAACTTGCTCTCAAATACTTCTCAGCTCATTAGATCCAGGTGGGAACTTATTGTTCTTATCACTAATTGAAGTATGTGCATAATTCTTGGGGGGCTAAGTTTCTTCATTCATATAATTCACTTTCGCAATGCTCTTGAAAAACTTATAGGTGATCTTACCTTTTGGGTTACAAAGAGAAGTAGATGCTCATTTCAAAGCTTACATTTCCAAAAAACCCACGAGCAGAGGATTTTTTCCTCCCAATTCCTTGTCAAGATCAAACAGTGGTGGGAGTATCGACACCGATAAAAAAATCTATGAGCGGCCAGAACTGTCAGTACAAAATAGTGTTGCCATGGAGAGAATTCTTAGTCGGAAGAGTTTGCAGCTTCGTAATCAACAAGAAAAGTGGCAGGTAAATTTACCCTGATCAGTTTCAGAGAGTTATCTTTTGCAACAACTGCCCTTCTTGTCTGTCAAGTCGTTTTGCATTATAACTTACCATGATTTTCTTTACATACAAGTAAAGCAGTGGTGCACTAGTGTATATTATGATATCTTAGTAGCGTGTGCCTTAGTACTGTTTTTCAATGTTCTAGGATTTTGTGATGAAGCACTCGGTATATTTCAGGTAAACTTTGGTAGTGGCTCTTCCACGTTTTGAGAATGTTGGCATTATGTTTCAGGAAGTACATGAACATTTTAAAACTCCTGTAAATTTATTTTCTGTCAAGGTTATGTAGTGGATATGCATCTTAAACATCCTTAATTTTATATTTGTTCCTGCTGGAACTTATAAGTTTCTGCTGTCAAATATGTTATCATAAAGTATTGGTTCTGTAAGGAGTCAATTTAATTTGTATTAAGCGCAGATTTTACCTCTCGTTTTCTGCTATACATTAATGTAACATTACAAGATATGGTGTTGATGGGTGAGTTCTTGTGTAGGAATCTCCTGAGGGCCAAAAGATGATTGAATTTCGTAGAAGCCTTCCTGCATATAAAGAAAAGGAAGTGCTGTTAAAAGCCGTATCTGAAAATCAGGTGATTGTGATATGTTCTTTCTTGTAATTGTCTTCCAATTGCAGTCCTTGCCTTTATGAGGTTGAAACTCCTGCTAGGACAGTCGTTTTTTCTTCAATTTCAGCATTCCTTCATAATTCAACGCCAAGTCTTGACCAAGATGGAACTTGTTTATTTTTTCAATAAAATTTGTTCTCTTGGGATTCTTGGACAATTTTATATGCCATGTCAAGGAATGCATTTCTCTCCACTTTGGTTGTTGAGCAAGTATGATTATATGGTATATTGATACCTAATGCAGATGGTTTGGAGCATGACCAAATTTTGTTTTTTTATACAACACCTCAAATGGTTTAAACTGTGACAGTGTATCAATTAATGCATATGGAGGCTACAATGTGTGTTCTTGTGGCTTTATGGGTAGTGATGCACGAGAAGGTCCAATAATGGTTGAAAATAAATTCCTGTTTGGAAACTATATTGGTCAATTGTAAGCAAGGTGTCCTCAATTCAAGTAGGTGCATTCTTAAATGTAAGAGACAAGAATTGTATATAGAAAAGAGCAAGCTGCTTAGGCAATAAAATTTGAAGCGTTAAAACAAAATTGTTATGTGACCGAGTTGTCTCAAAGGAATCCTGCTTTGAGAATTAAATTGTGCTAAATCCATCTCTTGAATCTAATAATATGGACCACTCAAGTCATCCAAGTGATGGATGTGTGCATGAACAAATGATTATGGTTGCAACTAGCACAATGACTCGTATCTTACAAATGACCATTTATATTTACAACAAACTGATGCATGTTTGCAGGTTATTGTTGTCTCTGGTGAAACTGGTTGTGGTAAAACCACACAACTTCCTCAATACATACTAGAATCTGAGATTGAAGCTGCTCGCGGAGCTGCATGTAGTATTATATGTACACAGCCTAGAAGAATATCGGCTATGGCTGTTTCTGAAAGAGTTGCTGCAGAACGAGGGGAGAAACTGGGAGAATCAGTTAGTCCATGCCTCTGATATGATGAATCTTTTATTAAAAATCAGGAGTTTGTAAATTATTTTGATCTATGCTAATTTGCTCTCGTTTTAAAAGGTTGGTTATAAAGTTCGGCTCGAGGGTATGAGAGGAAGGGACACTCGACTTCTATTCTGTACGACTGGCATATTGTTGAGGAGATTACTTCTGGACAGAAATTTAAAAGGTGTAACTCATGTCATCGTTGATGAGATTCATGAACGCGGAATGAATGAAGGTAACTTGGAATTCATTTAAGATATTTGTTGTTATATCACTTGATATTTACCATGGTTCTCTTATTTGTCAGATTTTCTTCTTATTGTACTGAGAGATCTGCTTCCTCGTCGACCGGAGTTGAGATTGATTTTGATGAGTGCAACCTTAAATGCGGAGCTTTTCTCTTCCTACTTTGGCGGTGCTCCAGCAATTCATATTCATGTAAGTCTTACATTGCTAATTTCTGTCCTGATAAAGTGTAGGAAACCAATCCCTTATCCTTTGAAACCAGCAGGCAAAGATCTTGTTAATTTTGCTGCTTAATTTAACTGTACGGGTTAACCTCTTAGCTTATTTCAAGTTACTACTTACTAATTTGGTTGCCTGTTCAGTTTTTTGGAATTTCTTGATGCTTAGGTGGCAGAATGCTTTCTCTAGAGTTTCTTTCACTCCTTTTTGTTGGTTTCGCTAGTGTTCATTTGCTCTTTGTTGTTTTGCCACCCTTGTTTTTGGTGCAATCCATTTGTATACCTCTCTGCATACTCCATTACTAGTTAAATTAAAAGTCCTAAGCTAAGTAGAAAACAAATAATTAAAATCCAAAATTAACAAGGAAAATTATTAAAACAGGAAAACATTAACTTCATACTTTATATCAAATGATTGTGGGTTTCTTTGTGGACTTTTTTTTCAGGCTTGGTCTTGTCAATTTGTTCATAAACTCCTGAGATAATTGTTCTACTTCAGTATAGCAAAGATAAAACTAGGGTTCTCAAGCTCTAAGGTTATTGACCAAATTGTAGAGAAATGTAGAGATAATTCTTTGGTATTTTATTGAATCTGAATAATAGTCTTGATCTTCATAAAATAAACTAGATATCCTTAGTTATATTAGTACAAAAATAAATCCTTTATAGAAAAGGATTTCTAATTAAAATGTATCTAATTAATAGAATCCATCTAATTAATAGAATCCATCTACTATTAGGATTACTAAATAGTAAAATACTAATTGAATTTAAAGATTTAAAGCCCTAAGCTAAGTAGAAAACAAATAATAAAAATCCACAATTAACTAGGAAAATAATTAAAACAGGAAATACAATAACTTCATATTTCAATCTAGTCTGTAAACTCTTGGGATAATTGTTCGACATCATAAGAACATAGCAAACAATATGGTTTGGCTTGGACATAGTACTAATCTTTAAAAATTGGTTGATGCATGCACATGTAGTTTTAGACTTATGTTGAGTTAGATACAGTAGAAAAACAAAGAAGTGTGTGCAACGAGCTAAAGAATGAGTAAACATGTCATGTTTTTTGTTTTATTCTTCATGAAAATACTTAACAATGGTTACTTTCTTATGTATCCAATCTCTTAAGAGAAGGTATTAAGATTTTCCCCCCTCTTCACCCCCAAACCAAACACCTCCTAGATATAAAAGATTGTGCTTCTCTTGTTAATTTACCTGCAACATAACTTCTCGGTGTGCATTATTTTTGTTCTTTTCTCTTTTGTCATGCATGCACTTCTTTTTTTATGTTACAATTGTGATTTCTGATAACATATTTTATTAATCCAAAATAGAAAGAACATGATTTGATCGCTTGGTAGATTCAACACGTCTTTCTCTTTTTGGACGGTAATGGTTTTTTGCCCAATTTTCCAGGGTTTTACATATCCTGTCCGTGCACATTTTTTAGAGAATATTCTCGAAATAACCGGGTATCGGCTGACTCCTTACAATCAAATCGACGATTATGGTCAAGAAAAGACGTGGAAAATGCAAAAACAAGCTCAAGCTTTCAAAAAGAGGAAGAGCCAGATTGCTTCTTCTGTTGAGGTATATAAATTCATGAAATTGTCTGATTCATGTAACATGCATGAGTTTGTTTTTTCACCAAGCTATCTCTGCCTTAAAACTTTTTGACAGGATGCCCTTGAAGTTGCTGACTTTAAGGGGTGTAGTTCACGCACTCGGGAGTCTTTATCTTGTTGGAATCCTGACTCAATTGGTTTTAACCTCATTGAGCATGTTCTTTGTCACATAGTCAAGAAAGAGAGACCTGGTGCTGTGTTGGTTTTTATGACTGGTTGGGATGACATTAACTCTTTAAAAGATCAGCTACAAGCTCATCCTATCTTGGGTGATCCTTGCAGAGTATTGTTACTGGCCTGCCATGGTTCCATGGCCAGCTCTGAGCAGGTGATTTCATTACTTTTCATATGATATTGAAATAGCACATAAATTAAACCCCTAATTTCTGCTTTTCCTTTTTGCCATTTTTTCTGGTTTCCCACATTTTCGTTATTGTTTGGAAATATGCAGCGAATTTGTATTGTTTGTTCCAGTGATTGGCATTTTCCTGATTCCTGATCCCTTTTGTTTTCATCCAGAGGTTAATATTTGATAAACCCGAAGATGGAGTGAGGAAAATTGTCTTAGCTACGAATATGGCTGAGACTAGTATTACTATCAATGATGTGGTATTTGTGGTTGATTGTGGAAAGGCAAAGGAGACATCGTATGATGCTTTAAATAATACTCCTTGTTTGCTTCCATCCTGGATCTCAAAGGCTGCTGCCCGGCAAGTAAGGCCCATTCTCTTAAACATCAACTTTACAAGAGTTAGGTTGATGTCCATAGGAAAGTGGCCAGAACATTACTTTATAAGATGTTTGGTCTTGTTTATAATGTGTACTGTCCACATAAATTATTAATAAGCAGAAAAACATTCCCTTCTTGAGGCTTTTTTTATAGCCCTAAAAGCAGCATATTATTGAGTAAGTTTTTAGATTTTAAACTGCATTATTTACACTCTCTTATATGATTAAGAAACTCTCCCAAACATTCTCGTTTCTGCATGCTAAATCATTGCAAGTGGAAGCTCCAAGTACAGTTGATAAAATAGTTGTTAATAGTGAAATGGTCTTCCCTTTTGGTTCTTTGGCATAAACATGGTATGGTGCAGGAAAAAAGGGAGGTAGACTGGATAGCAGATCTTTTATCCAAATCCAAACATACGTCCAGAATATTTTTGATTAATTTATGTGCAGCCTGCCAAAATTCTTATTTTTATTAACAATAATGTTTCAATCTGCCTAAATCTTTTTGACTTAGCTTTGGCATGAAAAATCCTATCAATTTTCCACATGCTTCTTGTTGTACAGAGAATTTTTGATTAATTTATGTGCAGCCTGCCAAAATTCTTATTTTTATTAACAATAATGTTTCAATCTGCCTAAATCTTTTTGACTTCGCTTTGGCATGAAAAATCCTATCAATTTTCCACATGCTTCTTGTTGTACAGAGAATTTTTCTGTAATTAAAATGATTTATGGCTTTTTTAAGGGTATAGTTTCTCTAGACAATTGCTTTTGCATTGAGAGTTAGTTTTCTGGTTTGGTTATAATGGTGTTCGGTGTTTGCTTTTCAGAGAAAGGGAAGAGCTGGTCGTGTTCAACCTGGTGAATGTTATCATCTTTATCCCAGATGTGTTTATGATGCATTTGCTGACTATCAATTACCAGAACTTTTGAGGACACCTTTACAGTCTTTGAGTTTGCAAATCAAAAGTCTCCAACTTGGAAGTATATCAGAGTTCCTATCAAGGGCCCTGCAGCCACCAGAGCCTCTATCGGTAATTCCTAACTGAGCCTGTTATCAAAATCTGCATATTGGTGGATCTTGCTCGTGCCAGTATTCTGGCTTGCCACTTTAATTTTCGAGTTTTAACACAGCTCCAACATTTGCTCTCTTTCTCTCTCTCTCTCTCTCTCTTTTTTTGTCTACATTTAAGTTTTCTACATCTGCTTTGTGTTGTAGGTTCAAAATGCTGTTGAGTATTTGAAGTTGATTGGGGCTTTAGATGAGCATGAAAATCTGACAGTGCTAGGTGCAGCATTTATTTTTCTTCCAAAAGTTCATTTTGGATCTCATATCTAATTTTCTGAGTTTTTTTAAGATGGTGATGGTTAATTCTTCAAATAATTGATGCTAAATCAGGATTCGTGCTTTTCAGGACGTCATTTGTCAGTGCTTCCAGTTGAGCCTAAGCTCGGGAAAATGCTCATATTGGGGACCATTTTCAACTGCCTAGATCCAATAATGACTGTCGTTGCTGGTCTCAGTGTTAGAGATCCATTCTTAATACCATTTGACAAGAAGGATGTAAGTCTCCAGCATATCTATAGTTTCGCCTGATGTTTCAGTTAATTTTTAGTGTAATTGATGATATTCTTTTCTCCGTGGATTTAGTTTGCTAGAACTATCATCATATCTTGATCTGATTTTTTGGGCATAAATGTATAAATATAGGGAAGAATGATAGGAGGGTATGGGTGCTTTAACTTGGAAACTTATGCTTTGTTTACCATGGTGTATATGATTGAGACATAATATAAGACTTTTTAGAGGCAAGGAGAGAACTGCCTTTGATGTCAAGTGAATGTTTCTGAGAACCTTGTTCCATTGGTTACCTATGCATATTTCTTTTTCTAGTTTTTTTTCTTCCTCAGAAGATTTGGATTCCTTGAGTTCAAGGTCGTAGCTCTCCTTTCTTCATGTTTCTGTTCTTGTTGTTTGTTACAGTCCTGTCAAATAAATCTACTTGATGAAAGGAAAATGAGTTTTTATCTCAACATTCTTTCTTAAGAGATTTTCAGTTTGTAATATTTAAAATTAGCAGTTCAGAGATGCAGAAAAAGATTTGTTTGACCAAGAACTGTACACAAGAAACCACGTCTTTATCCCTTTCCTGTTCTTTGTGCAAATTTCAATTGTTCATCTCTTGAGGGGTTGTCTTGTCTGTGGTAGGTGTTTTGTTGAAATCTATGATGATGTTTTAAGACCAAGTTTCATGTTGTCAAATACAAGGAGTCTAGGAATGACTTGCAATTTTTTCCTTGCAGCTTGCAGAGTCTGCAAAAGCACAATTCGCTGGTCGTGATTGCAGTGACCATCTTGCACTTGTCCGGGCCTATAATGGTTGGAAAGATGCAGAAAGACAACAATCTGGTCATGAGTACTGTTGGAAGAATTTTCTTTCTGCACAGACTCTAAAAGCCATTGATTCCTTAAGGAAACAATTCTTTTATTTGCTCAAGGATACTGGACTGGTTGATAAGCAGATAGAAAATTGCAATTCAAGGAGCATTGATGAGCATCTTATGCGAGCAGTCATCTGTGCTGGCCTGTTCCCTGGATTGTGCTCTGTTGTGGTGAGTCATACTGCAAATTTGCTGTTTATTGCTCTCTATTCTCTTTGATTTTGCAGTTTTTTAGATTCAAGAAACAGTTTCTATTCCTCGCCTAGTTCATGCTTCCAGCTTCTGTTTGTCCTATAACCTGAAATTCCAATGAGCCAAATAGAATGAATGGTGCTTTAGGCTTTGTTCAAGAAATGAAATGGAGAAGTAGGGCATGGGTAGGTCAAGGAATAGAAGAGAAACAGTGATGAAGTGCTAGGGCCTTTCTATTAATTGGAACATAATCACAGGCTTTCAGTGCTAGTAATTAGTGAACCTTTTCTTGTTGAGATGGTATAATGTCTGCATCATATGATTTTGTTATGTAGAACAAAGAGAAGTCGATAACACTGAAAACAATGGAGGATGGCCAGGTGCTTCTGTACTCGGTAAGTTTCACATCTGTAGATACCATGGTCTTCCTTGAAGGCCCCGTTTTATCTACCCTGTTTTTAATTGAGGATACCACCACATTCAAATTTATAATCATTCATTTGTTTTCCTGAATGTATTTCACAACAGAATTCTGTGAATGCTGGGGTGCCCAAAATTCCATACCCTTGGTTAGTTTTCAATGAAAAAGTGAAAGTGAATTCAGTTTTTCTCCGTGATTCAACTGGTGTTTCTGATTCCGTGCTGCTTTTATTTGGAGGAAACATTGAGAGGGGTGGACTAGTAAGTTTTTTAATGGTTTTCTTGTTTGCTTCTCCTCTTTTTACATCCATTTTTATGCTTCCTTTTGCTGAAACTATTTATTTATTTTGATAGGATGGGCACCTAAAAATGTTGGGAGGATACTTGGAATTTTTTATGAAACCCACATTAGGAGATATGTATTTAAGCTTAAAACGTGAGCTTGAGGAACTGATTCAGAATAAAGTAAGTATTATATTTTTGTGCAAGTGTTCAAATTATTTGATGATTAGACACATTTAAGCTCTAGAGTTTTCTATCCACCCTGTCCTAATATTTGGGTGTTTGATGTTTTTTCGCTGCTGGCAGCTTCTAGATCCCAAGTTGGATATACAGTCCCACAACGAGCTTCTGATGGCAATAAGATTGCTGGTTTCAGAGGACCAATGTGAGGGTAGATTTGTATTTGGTCGACAGCTGCCAGCACCCTCAAAGAAGGCAGAAAAGGCCAAAAATGTTGCTGGTGATGGGGGTGACAATTCTAAGAATGAGCTTCAAACTTTACTTGCCAGGGCAGGGCATGAATCACCCACTTATAAGACAAAACAACTGAAAAACAACCAGTTCCGTTCTACTGTTTTCTTTAACGGGCTGGACTTTGCTGGGCAGCCTTGCAGCAGTAAGAAACTTGCAGAAAAGGATGCAGCTGCTGCAGCTCTACTGTGGTTGAAGGGGGAGACGCCTTCGTATTCCAGAAATACTGACCACTTCTCGGTGCTTCTGAAGAAGAGCAAGACCACAAATCAAAACAGAATCCCAGTTCGTGGTGGTAAATGGAATTAGGGTGGTGATAGAGAACCAAGTAATAAACTATCAATATCATTTACAGCAAGGAAGAACTAAAGCAATTTTTTGTGAACCCGCATGTTGGATTCAGATACTCCAGTTTTCAAATGGCAGCTGAAAGGAAACTCAGACTTCACTGCACCTCTTGTTTCTTAGAAAGGTGTGAGATATAACATACTCCAAAGTCAGAAGGCTCCATTTCTACCCACTTGAGTGGAAGACAAACAATTTCTCTATGCACTGGTCCTTATGCTTCAGTTCAAAGATCTCATCGATCCACATATATTGCTGAATGAAAGGGCCACTGTCACTTCTATATCTAACTACTGTCAGTATAGTGAATGAATAGCATTATCATTCTTACCAAAAGAAAAACAAGCGAGGATTCATTTGTAAAACAAAATATTTACACTATTCATCTATCTATTTTCCATCAAATTTTGGTAACTGATATCATAAATGGTAAAGGAAGGCCAACAGAAACCTTTGCCTACTTTCTAGCATTGGATGGTTTGGTGAACTTGCACAGCTTGGCGCATGGAAAAGCCCTGAGATCAATTAGCTTGTCAGAATTATTGTTCAGTCTTGTAGGTAATATACTTCTCATCCATTGTTGACCATGCCATATTAATGGTTAAAAGATAAATGTTTTCTATTCTTTGGTTCTAGATATAAAGATGTTTCCAAGCCTGACTTTACTGTCGATATTTTTGTTTTATTTGTTTCTTTGTTATTTGATCTCTGATCATGTTACAGATATGTTGCTAGGACTTGATATCATGATCTTGTGATTTCATTTTACAGTTTCTTATTTGCTTGAATTGTCAAAAATATTTGGAATAGTTTTGTTTCGTGCTAATTAAGGGATGAAATTTCCACTTTTCAAATTAAAATGTTAAGAATAGAATGTTACGTGGATTTGTTATATCTTTAATACTTGTGCCATTCATTTTAAAAAATAAAATCGTTCCAAGTTGCAGTCACGTTGACACCTGATAATGAATTCAATAAAAGCAACCATTCTTGGCTATTACAGGACAAATGGCCAATGAACGAAACTAAGAGAGCAAGCCAGGCCTGCCCTTATGTATGTGACTATATCCTATACTTGATTGCTCTTGAGGCTGTAGTAGAAGTCTCAACACTCTTGTCTGCAAGAATGTTGCTGTGTTGGTAGTTGCTACTACATATAGCCTCGCGCTTTGCTGGAGCTCACTAGGTATCAATTGCATAGTTTAGAGCTTTCTTTTCCACACAGTTCACCCCGAACAATCTCATCACTCTCCTTTTCTCCTGTAATCTGTAGAAGATGGCTGGATATTTTTTAATGACTTGCTGTGGTTACAGTCCTGAAACAAAACTGATGCTAGTGAATCTCCATTGTCAACGTTATTACTGCCTTGATGTCTTTCTTCAGACCACTCTTCTTCAGGTTCACATAGTGATTGAACCACGTCTGAACAACTGCCACATTCTCTTCTACACTCGAAAGCTATCCTGGTTAGCTGGTAGTTCTCCAAAAACTTGCGAGGGATGGTCTGTTTAGGAAGCGAGACACTAGAATTCTCTTGTTTGGCTATCCAAATTTTGTAATGAGAATGGTTAGCCATGGAAGTTATATGTGTTTACATCCAGCATTCAATTTACGTACTAAACATTGTTCACATGGTGATTCATATCCAAATCACTTCTCTTGGGTTACAGGGACAACAGGCAAAGTTGTCAGCATATTTCTGCGCCTGGATTGAGGTAAAAATTATCACCATTTCTGTTGGTTGATTGTGCATATAATGTTCTTTTGATGGTGAAATTGTACAAGTATGATGACAAAAATAATATTTTTTTTGTTGGTCCAGCCGAAGTCTGTTATTGATATAGAAGGCACTATTATAGAAGATCACCTTCAAGTTGCTGTTTGTAAATTTGGCATTCGTGTTTAGCTTGTTGATCTTTTCAGGAATTTCTTCTTGAAAAGTTTTCTTTTCTATAAACCCAGGTGAAATCTCCGCTCTGACTGCTTCTGGCATCTTTGATAGTCGTCTAGTTTGTTGGTTCATCATCGCCCAAGTTCTGCTCAACATTTGCAACACCTTATTAGAGGAACCAAGAGAACCATGAAAGAAAGGATGAGGATGTTCAGAGAAATACCTTGTAGCCCGAGTTAAGACTTCTCCGGTGGCATCACTTCTGATAAGCCAGTCTCGCCTGTTTTCATTTTTACCTGATGCCCCTATCCATGTGTCAACCTCCATTACTTCACCCCTACAAAAACCATTAAGCTTCTCAAGCATCCACTTCCTCAACTCACCAAAAATGTGACTACACCTTGGTGGGTCAACGCATCAATAATTTTCTTTCACACAAGTGACTGGGCTTACAAACCGGATATTCATCAACTCGAACTTGCATCCTTGTTACAACCCTTGCGAGGTTATTGCTTACCATGCCATGCGTTGCACCAAAACCATCACCTAGCAGTCCAGATACCAATACGTGGTTCAATGCTGTTTCCTGCATCCTCAAAAGAATTTTAAAAGTTACATGTTTTAGAATTCTTTCAGTACTCTTTACAAAGGCAAAATGTTTCTGAGAACTAGTTAACCTGAAGAAGGTTGAGAATGCTTTCTAATGTTGCAGTTTTATCAGCATCAACTTCAAATGACCTTGCAAGTAACAACAGTTTGTCTGTATCCAACTCCTCCTTTAATGATGACCCCTGACGAAATGGATCAACCAATTGTTTCTCGGTTGGAATGTATCATCGACCTTTTGTTTCACTGACACGAGTCAATTCTGTAACAGATGTAGCTGATATAAAGCCCCTCTGCTCGCCAGTTACAGAATTTGTTCCAAACAATGCATTTCCCTTGAGAGCTACCATTACAGCTCCACCCACTCTGATGTTGAATTTCTAGTGCTATGAAAACACGAAGTTGGACAATGAGCTTGATTATAGAGGGCATTTCTTTCTTTCCCAAATTGGAATACACTCTGTTTTATAGCTGGATCTGGAAGAAAGTAACAAAGAAATTCACATAGTATCATTCATGTAGTTCTGTGATTTTGAAGCAAGTAGACATTGAATCGATCGATACAGAGTTGCAAAATTGCGGCTTTCTTTATGGATTTTGGAGCCATTCTTTGAGAGAGGAGATTTTCTTTTTGGTTTTTGATGAAGCGAGGAGATAGGAGACTACTGTAAGCTTTAAAGGTGCAAATTGACAAAAAGTGGTAGCTCTATTTTGGTTCGAATAAACAGTTGGGTTTGGATTCGTGGTAAGCGCCAAGAGTTTGCATGATTTTCCAAAATTGGATACTACGTCTGTAATGCCCTTTCAAAGTGATATTTAACTTCAAGGCAGCAAAAGTTTGCATAAGAAAAAAAACAAGACAAGAAAAGGCTGATTGTGCTAGAGTGCCTAGCGTTGCACTCCAATCTTTGCATATGCTTGAGCTGTGTTTCATATACAGTGATCACTGTATATGAAACACAGCTCAAGCATATGCTAATATCCTTGGATAGTGTGTTAGGCAGAAGCCAAACCCAAGTCGATGACAGCAGCAGCTGCTTCCAAGGAGCAAGACATGTACACCCTTGGCCCCAGTTGATGACAGTGTGTTCGGCACAAGCCCAGCACTCGGCACCTCTATTTTTTCTATCTCTTTAAAATTACAGTGATATATATATATATATATATATATATATATATATATATATATATATATATATATATAGTTATAAGATTCGTTTTCGAGTGTATGTAATAGACCAAACATGTTTTTTTTTTTTTTGGAATAAGTTTCTCCCTTTCATTTTTAGATTGGAATATTTGTTTATTAAACAAGGTAATTTAAACAGACAATATATTATGGTCCGACCCGAGCTTTCCTACGTATATAGTTCCTATGGAAAAAGATGTAAAGGGTATCCATGTACGATTTGAAATTTAAAATTGCTACTCTTAAAGGGCAGATCCGATGGTTAAGAAAGTTTATTTTATCTATTGAATTTGTTTTTTCATTCTCAATAATGCACCATGTAGATTTATAAGTTGTGTCTTTAAAATCATTTGGAAAGAAAAATTAACTTTCATTAAGCTACAAACCAGTATAAAATTATACCTGATGACTGTTAGAGAATAATATAAATCATATCATGGAACCTCACCTTAACAATTTAAACTTTTGGGTTGAAATAGTTTTTTAACAATAATAATTAAAAAAACCTTCCTATTTATAAGTTAAATGCATGAAAAATACTACAAAGTGTTTCCCTATGTTTTCACCATCCAAGACAATAAAATTGTTGTTTTTTTTTTTTTTATAATGTAGACCCCGAGATTCTTTAGCGAACATACTCTGTTAATGAAGGAAAACCGAAAGTATAAGAAGAATTTAATGAAGTTAGTAAATATAGGAGGATAAAAAATTCCCCAATGATGAGTTATTGTTTTTGACTTAGTAATTTATAGCTTAGGATTACATGGCAATGATAGATTTCCAAACCCAATACACATGGATTCAACCGTTAACTGAATCTAAGATAATTTGAGTTTGACAAGTTGTCATGTCCAATACTTTTGGGTTACTTATTAGTTAAATCCAAAATAATATGGGTCTGATAAGTGATCTAAACCCAAAATAATATAGGTCTGATAAAATTTCAGACCCAATATATTTGGGCTTAACCAATAATTTATGCATGCAAATGAGTTATTTGTTGTATTTCTTAATGGAATGGAAGAGTGAAAAACTATTCTTGTATAACTAGAGCATTATTATGGAGCACAAGCACTTCATGAGAGACAAAGTTGAAGAAGCTAGAGTTTTTGTGATAGAAAGATTAGTTACCCTCTTTTACTCTGAAGTTTTGTTAGGCATGGAAAAGTATGATAAATGAAAAGGAATCTACTAACTTTTGTTTAATTTTTCATAAACGACATAATTGATGAAGTCATGAAAAACATTCAAATAAAATATAAACTTTTCATAGCTGTTGATGGTGCTTGAATGCATACCTTTATTTAGCCTGTGTTGTTCTTGAAAAGCCAATTTCTTATAAGAATATGAGACAATCTAATGCTTAAATCAATAAATCTAAGAATATAAAATAATGTATAAAAAAATAAAAATAAAATAAAATTATTGGAAATACATATTTAGGTGTAGATTGTGTTTCAAAGACTTAAAACTTATATGCTTGCATGGCATGGCCATGGTTGTTAATAGTCCTAGTTTGTAGGCCGGACTTTATGACTAAGAATATCTTTATATCAAAGTTTTTAAACCTGGCCTGGTACTTAACCTGACTCAAGGCTCAGGTTTTGGGTTTTGACCGGGTCACCAGGTCGCTCAAGTCAATTCTGATTTTTTTAAAAAATCAAAACTATGTCGTTTTAGTAAAAAAAAAGTCAACGGGTTGCAATCGGGTTTTTGACCAGGTCTTACCGAGTCAAATAGGTTATACCGGGTTTTGATTTCCTCTATTTTTTTTTAAACTCAGTCCGGTTCCAGCTTCGAGTTGACCCATGAAGCCGGATCGAGTTTCAAAACTATGTTTTATATAGCTATCAATGCTTTGGCTTTTATGTGGCTAGAACTTGTGTGGCATGCACCACTGGATGATTGGTTATCTTTGTGTGGCTAAGACAAAAATTGGATTTTGTATGATAAGCAGGTATATTTATACACCAAGGTCTTGATTTTTTTTTTTTAATGAAGAAAGAGAGTATTATTGAAGGACAAATTGATGTGCGGCAATTAGCAAATCATGCTGGCTATGTTAGTTATTGTGCAATGCCATGATGGGTGCCATGCATGATATATATATAAAAAATGTTAGTGATAAGCAGTATTAATGGCGTAAAAAAATGGTGCATACTCTACGCAGAAAAAGTTGTGGGTGCAAAGAAAAAATTCTTTACATGAAGAATTTGTATGCATGGCTTAATTATAGGATATTCTTTACATGAAGAACCTAAATATAAGGATATTTTAGGGCAAGATTGGTCAGATCGGGACAGTGTTGGGATGAAAATCCTAGTCATATAGGCTAAAATAATTCTGGTTATTTAGGTCAGACCCAAATATTTTAAAAATTTATTTTTTTATTTTATGTATTATTAAAAGGGTATTAACATCATTGTAGAGTGATGTTATGGTTCTATTATGAATCTCTCTTAGTTGGGTTACATGGATAGCCATGTAAGAATTTATGGATTGATGGATAAGGATAAGTCTAAGAAGAGGGTTGGATTATGTATAATGATGTATATTATGAAAAGATTTATAACTTTTAATCTGATTATTATATCATTCAAGTTTAATTAATAAATTTTACGAATTTAGTTTCATGAGGATTAACTCGATATAACCAGTTGAAGCTTGGAAGGCCTTCAAACGAGGTTAGAAAATGCTGGTTAGATTATTTTTGTTGTTTTTCTTTTTCTTTTTGGATTTTTTAGTTTATCAAGGTTGATTTTTAGGTTTACTTATGAAGTTATAAATTTATTGGAGAGAGATAGATTACTTGAAATAAATATATTTAATAATAAAATTTAAAATTAAGTTTAATTAGTGTTTTTCTCGTTTGTGTCATGAGCCTTTAGTAAATAGAGTAATTCAAAATAAATCACATAATTGTTTTCTATATAGTCAGAATCATTACCAATAATTCGAGAGAGGGAAAAAAACGAGATATTATAATGAACAATGCTACCTGTACAAGTTTAGTGATGCTCCAAGCCATTATTTATACATGGATCAAATCCCTTTTTTCTAAACCTGGAGTTGGAATCTCCTTTTTGTTAAAAAAAGAAAAGAAAAAGAAGAAGACTGCTGTAAGAACTGAATATATATAATTTGAAAACTGAGGCAAAGAAGACTCTGTATCCTGAAAAAAATGTAGCATATTCACTGATGCAAAAGGTCTAAAGCTTTTACCAGAGTGGGTCTAAACCTATTCACATTTAGGGTTACATTTTGCTGACGTAAATATATTGACTCAACTGCAGACCAGCCCTGTTTCCAAATTGCAGAGGGATCCCTCAAAACTACATGGTCTGCTGGGTATTGCTGTATCAAAGTGCTCTCTTCTAATCTGATTTTGTAGTCCAAATACCTTATGTTCATCCCCTTTGCAGGCTCTTCGAAGTAAGTTCTTGACAGCCATTCTGTTCCTCCGAAGGGAATTACTTGGACTAGCACTGCATTTTCGGGAAGGAAAACAATGTTGGTTAGACCAGCACCATGAACTCCCATCACCACATCACAGGAATTAATAATCTGTGCAAATCCTGATACGTCTGCATCAGGTTCCGCTACGACTACCCTGTATCCCAATCTTTTACCCATGGTAACTATTTCACCAACATTTGTAAAAGCTCGCGATCTCTTTCTCGAAATGATTAGAAGCCTTGGCCTTTTCTTTGAACCGTTCCTGATTTTAGTTGCCATTGTTTTCCTTAAAGAGTAGGAACTTCTTAGAAACTTCCTGAAGTCCTTCATGGAATATGGAGAACTTGAAGGATCAGGATCAATGCTGAGCTCCTTGTTGGTTCGACGCTTGAGGCCGACTGTCATGCTATCGTAGCAATGTATATCTTGGCTGTTATCAATGCTGATCAGCTGATATCTAGACAGCGCTTTCATTATTGTTTCGAACTTGGAAATCCACGCAGGCCTACCGTTGGTAATAAGAAACTGTACTTCTCCATTGTAGGGTCTAGATGTCAAGAACAGAGGAAGAATTACGTCAGTGAAGGCATGAAAATGGTTTCCTGCATATCCTCCAGCCGAAAAAAGGATTGCCGGAACACAATGATTTTGAGTGCATTGAGGGATATCTGAGGCACCGGTCACAAGTTTTACTGTCCATTCCCTAACCGCACCCATTGCAGCTTGGTCACCTTTTCGCGCATAAGGCCTAATACTCCATGAAGTATTCTCTGCTGTCAGGATGTCAGTTTCAGATGAGACTATAAAAACAGTGTAGGATTTTCCATCAATCCTGATGTCCCCTTTAATCTCGCAGAAATCTGATCTACCCATGAGAGTGCATAGAGGCTCGATTGTGTTGTTCTTTGTTACAACATCTGCATCTTCAAAAATTAATCAACATTATCAGAATTAAGTCAGGGAGTTATGAGCTTTCATCATGTGATGTTGGTTGACTCTGTTCACATCCTCAATGATTCAGATTTTTTAAATCAATTAGAAATTTATTTCTAAGAAATGATCCTAAGTGCTCACCTGTTGCTTTTGGAAGAGAGCTGTTTGTATTGTTGACCATGTAAATATCATTTTCTGCAACATTAAATAACTCATGTAAGAATACACTAACTTTCTTGAGCTCATCATTGCATAGCTAACCGCTGTCATGACATAATTAATTATCACTGTGTTAATTTTCTTTTTCTTTTTTCTTGTAAACATTGATGGAAACACACCTTTGACTAACGATGGGGAGTTGCTTGTATCATTGGTTTCCATGTTCTGTGTATGACTTTCTGCATTAAAATCAAGAAAAAAAGTATTCTAAGTTGGATGCAATGTAAGTTGCTTGAGATTAAACTCAGGTTGACCAACTGAGGTGATCTTTTACTAGCTGATTTATTTTATTTTTCTCTTAAAAAATAGAAAAACTTACCCTTAAATACCTCCTGAGATCTGCCTGTAGCATTGTCAATTGAGGTACTATTCATTATAATTTCTGCATCTTCAAAAATCAATTAAATGGACTTAAGTAATATATATATATATATATATATATATAGCTGATTTTCTCAAAAGAAAATACGTAAAAGAAAAATTTACCCCGAATTTCTGATTCTCCATGAGAGCTGTCTGTATCATTGACAATTAATGTACTCCTCATTATTTCTGCTAATTCATGCGAGCTGCTTGTATCATTGGCAGTTGAACTGCTGCTGCCTACAGTTTCTGCATCATCAGAAATCAACATTAATTGACAAAGACTAAATATAACAAAGATAATAATTATGTAAACAGAAATGTTAGATATATTATAAATTTTATTTGGATTATATAGCCCGTCGCTGACACAACCGAATTGAGCGGCAGTCCCTAGCTCCAGAACATTTTTGTGGATCAAAGCTTACCGTTGGCTATCAGCAAAGAGCTGTCTGTATCACTAAAAAGATGAAGCTTCTCATCTTCTCCCATTGATAACCTCAAATTCACTGCAAGATCCATATAGGTTAAAGAGGGATAGCACCAAATGTATATATATAGCAGACTGAATAATGAATGACTTACAAACTGATAGAGGGCCCAAGAAGGGCTTAAAGTTGGTGAAGAAACTCAATGCAATGAACGAGCAAGCAACGAATGCCCAGTATCCCAACTTCTTCTGCTCTTGCTTGCTAAAGCTTCGACCAAGTACAGAATCGTAAATCATTCTCGCTAACCTAAGCAAGACCTTCCAAGCATCTCTAGCACATTCTTCTGTATACGCGTATATGGCGATGAACAAGATTTAAAATCTTTGCTCAAAGAAGTTGTGCGTATTAAGCTTCTAAACCCAGATGTCAAGCACTCTATTGTTCCAGAATGGACGTGGCGAAGCAAGATTTTGAAGGCATTACGAATGTCAATAGGAAGACGTTGAGGCTTAATATTTATTATGTAGATTTGAAAACTATTGCACCTCACGCATATATTCTGTTTGCTCGAGGAAGATTGTCCAAATTGCATGAAATTATGGGCAGTTGAAAGGGACATCGTGGTTGACTGTAGTGACAGACTTCTCTTTTCGTGATTAGGTAATGTTTCTTGCATGTTCTTAAATTAAATTATAATTAAAATTCCGTCCTTGGATTACAGCTTAATTTGAATGGTATAATGCAAATTGATTTGCTGTGGTGGTACGTACGTACTAGCTCGCACACCATTTAACACAAATAAAAGGTTGATTATTACATTAAATAAAATCAAGATTTATTGAATTTAGTTAACTATTCAAGTGGTGGTCTAGTAATAAAAATTTAGGATTAAGAGATTAGCTTCTTCTGTGATCTCAAGTTCAAGCTTTGTGGTTACTCATATGATGACCACTAGAAATTTACATAGTCGTTAACTTAAGGGTTCGTGGAATTAGTTGAGGTACGCACAAGTTAATCCGGACAGCCATATTAAACTAAAACAAAACTAAAAGAAAGATTTATTGAATTTAGTCACTCTTTAAATTCCTAATGGCCTAGCTAGTTATGTGTTTGCATAGCTCGTTTACTTGTAAAAACAAAGTAGTTCAAAGAAATGTCATTTATTTGTTAAATTAGAATTAAGAGGATAAAAAAAATATGAGAAATGTCATTTATTTATTTACAACTTGGGAAAAAAAAAGAGAAAAAAAAAGAAGAGACACTGATATTAGTTGAGATTATGATGTTGTTTGTAATTGCATTCCAAATAATATTTAATAAAAAAATAAAAATTTTTTATTAAATTTTTTAATAATTTTAATTTATTGATATAAAAAATAATTGTAATAATATATATACATAAGTAATTATAACCAAATCACCAAACACATGATTATTTCAAGAAATCAGGAAATTAGTTTTTTTTTTTTTAATCAAAACAGCAAGGGTTATACGCAGAAGCACATTTTTCAACCGACAACCGAGTCGACTCACAGAATTTGATCAATTAGCGAGGAAAGCGTAAGGCATAAAAAAATAAGAAGCTTGTTAGATTGGATAAGACATGTCAACAATCAACATGGCGTTGATTGGGCAAGGGAGTATTGTAGTTTTTGTGTGCTTCGAGGGAATACCTGTGCGCACGCCATAAATAATTAATTATGTGTTCTTTCATTTTTTTTTTATTCTATTTTAATATCTTCCATCTCTACAATAATAAACTAATTAGTCTTTCCAAATAAAATAAAATAAAAATAATAATAATTCTAGTTGTCTCCCACGGTATACAACCACCCTTGGATTATATAGCGTTGATTTTAAGTTTAAGAAAATTATTTTTAACTCGTTGATTTAATTAATATGTTTTTGATTTAAACAAGTTATCGTGTAAACCTTGTAAAAAAAAAAAAACTGAAATCCAATGGTTTTTTTTTTAAAGTCACATGTTCCTTTTTTTTTATTAAACGCTAAGAAACCATGGTATATTTCAAATGCTAAAATAGTGTTTGGAAACGCGTTGCAAATTATATTTTTTTAAAATTAATTTTTTTATATAAAAATTAATTTTTTTTTTATATTTTAGATTGTTTTAATGCGCTGATTTCAAAAAATAATTTTTAAAAAGTAAAAAAATTATTTTAATAGATTTTCACACGAAAAACACTTTGAAATACAACTGCAAACACACTCCCCTCTACAGAAAAGACAAACACACCGTGGATATATATATCACTCTCTCTTCCTTTCAATCCTTGGAAATGTACACGAGACCTAACTCTCTATACTTTGCATATATTTAGAATGTAAATTAATTTAAGTCTTCTAAGTGGTTAAGATATCGCATTCACGAATTATTGAAAAGATTATATATAAATAATAATATTATTGAATCTTCGTGGGGTTTTTTCTAGCGTGCGTGAGAATTCATATGGAAGTAGAGTGTGATTAATTTTGAGCTCGAAGTAAGTGCTGAAATCTTCCCATGCATAATATGCTCGAAAATGGTGTAAAACAGTTGCCTGAGAAGAAGAGGAGATTCACAGGGGGACTATTCCCATCATTGATGATTTCGTGTCATTCTGAGAAAAGCATTAACCCTTGTAGTGATCAAAATAAGCCAGCAAATTCGGATGATTGTGCTCCATTTTCACTTGATTAATCATAAACGTACAGTACTGTCACAATTGATTTCAATCACTTAACTCGCATGTGCATCCCTTGACGTTTTGATTTACAGGAATGGAGGATTATATAAGCAGTCTCGTCCAAATTAGGTGAAGTGAGCCACATATTCTTACTGCATGTCTCTATCAATTGCGTCGTGTCTGGCTACTTACTGCTATCGCTGTCTCGAAGTGATTAGTGGATATGAATCTATATATATATGTGCAGCCAGTCCTTCCCTTCTGGAGCCAAAGGGAAGTTGGTTTAGGTGCAATCATGCGTAGAGTCCTTTCTGTTCTTCCTGTTTTCCGCCATGGATGCTTTCAAGAGAACACTTTTGTGGGGGGAATCGCTGTCTATCTTAAGAATCCCATGCATGTGGTAGAGAAAATTGGTGATGAAGCAACCAAACTCATGACAAAGATGGTCATTGGTTAGTGTCTACCAGATTTAATTGAAATAGCTTTTTGACTTTTTGCACCTGCGAATCAATCCCTTCACTTTGGAGACACTCAATTGTAAGTCGTGGAGTTGTTACCTAAAATCTCCTTT